>NC_054878.1:2006575-2327348 GCF_018320785.1 Cheilinus undulatus
AAATCCAGGTCTCAGAGTCTGGAGGAAGACCAGAGAGGTCCGGAATCCTTCAGGTCTTGAAGTTCAGTGTTTCCAGTCTCTACTGCCAGTGATGGTTTGGGGTCCATGTCATCTGCTGCTGTTGGTCCACTGGTCTTTATCAAGTCCAGAGTCCACGCTGTCAGCGCCTACCAGGAGATTTTAGAGCCCTTCATGCTTCCATCTGTTGAGAAGCTTCATGGAGATCCTGATTTACTTTCCACCTGCCCACAGTGAAACCAGAACTACCAGAAACTGGTTTACTGACCCTAGTGTTGCTGTGTTTGACTGGCCAGCCAACTGACCTGACCTGACCTGACCTGAACCCCATAGAGCAGTGATTCCCAACCTGTGGGCCGCTGCCCCCTGGTGGGCCGCAGAGGTATTGCAAGTGGGCCACCAAATCATTTCCAAAATAGTATGATTTTTTTTGAGGGGGGTGTAATTATATAAAAATAAAAATATACAGAATAGTGTTGTATTGTTGAAACTCAGTTACATTTAAAAGGATATTAGAAATGTTCAAATATTCTGTTCATTATTTTGTTTTGTTTTTCCTTCAAGTATTAGACATGTGACAAGCTAATGAGAGACAGGATCTTTTGTTGTTATCTAGAGGTTATTGTGTTGACAGCTTCTTGAAAACTGTGATACTGAAGGTGTTGCAACATGTTACAGATGCTGTGTTTCTCCTGTATTCAGTTCAGTCCTTTATGTTCAATCTTCAATTTAAAAAAGTCCTCTGAGAACACATTATATGGCAGTGTTTCCCATACATTCATTTATTTGTGGCAGACCGCCATAAATAAATTAGGCCTGCCACAAATAGATTCTGGTGCTACCTGTTCACCCTCGGTCTGTGAATGTAGCATGTCGTTAAAATGACTATATCGCAAATTTTCGAGTATAAATTATGTGGAAGTTTTGAGCCGCCAGCGTGCATTTCTTGCTGGAATTTCACTTCTCCCATTCACTTCTGAATGCATCGCTCACAGCAGAGAGCTCACTCTCTCTCCTGCGCCTGCGCCCATTCAGAAAAATCCTTTGCACATGCGCATCAGCGGCGAGAAGCAAGAGAGAGGAAGGTAAACACAGCAGCCGCGTGGCTAGTTAGCGGGGAGTTAGCTGACTTTAGAGACGGAAACAGTGCTGGATCTGCAGCGTTGAGCAGTCGTTCAACTTTGAAAAGGAAGAGGTTGAACTGAAGCGGTATTCGTTCAAATACGCCGCAAGATGACTCAGAGATAATGGTGGGAGTAACACAACACGTCACTAAAGACATGAGCCCAGTGTTGTTGAAAAGCCAGGATTTTAAAAATCTCATAAAGACACTTAACCCAGAATACGAGATTTGCCTGGGTGCGAACAGTTTGCTGAAAACTCCCTGCCAGAGTCGTACATGTCAGAGAGAGGGCGTCCAGCAGCGGAAAAATGTGATCCACTTCTCCACAACAACAGAGACTTATCTCAGCCTTACAGTTCAAAACACTGACAACGAGAAGTTAAAATGTTCCTGCCTCCAGACAAGCTTTACCCCCATGATCACACAGGAGAGCTTCATGAATGAGGTCTAAAGATGCTCTCATCTCATGAACTTGTCAGAAACTGCTCCAGCGTTCATCAGCACAGATAGCAGACTAATATACAGCTGTGCCTGAATGGAGGACTAGACTGCAGGGTTTTGGTCTTCATGCATAATTGGTGAGTTTTGCTTCACCCTTAATGAGGAAAATAATCATTTTATAATCATCAATAGTAAACATAACACAGAAAACATTTCAGGACTTTCCATACACTGTAAAAGACAGAGTATTTCTTGATTTATGTATTTTTGATTTATTAGTGATTGAATGAATTACTTTTCAAAATAAAACAGCTAAATTTGACTTTATATTGATTTTTACTTTCTGCATATAATTGTATTAAAAATCCAATAGAGCAGTCTATTTTTATCACCAAACTAGTGCCATTCGGGGCTGAATTTAATACAGCTGCTGAGAGGCCATTTCAAAATATCACAATATATATTGTGTATCAGGATATGGGGTTGGAGGTGGGCCGCGAAAATTTTTGAAACTTAAAAGTGGGCCCTGAGTTGGAAAAGGTTGGGAACTACTGCCATAGAGGATCTCTGGAAGATGAGAGGCTCAACAATCCAGATGAGCTGAAGGCTGCTTTCAGAGCAACCTGGGCTTCATAACCCCCCGGCAGGACCATGGACTGATCGGCTCTATGGCACGAGCAGAGCTAATTCATGAAAAAGGAGCACAGACAAAGTACTGAGTCATAAATGAGCAGAATTTTCCAGAAGGACTTTGGCCCAGTGAAGCTGAGTATAGAGAGCTTTAAGAGGAGACGTTGGTGCTGTGCAGAGGTCACAGTGAAGTTAAAAAGATGCTGCAGAGACATAAATACGTCTGGGGAGGAGGATGCACTTTAAAATAAGTTCACTGTCTGCAGACACAAACACACGGCAAAGATAAAGATAGATTTACACAAAGTGTACTGTTCTCCTCTGCATGCTGACTGAGGAGAGTTATGGGTCAGTGATACACAGTGACTGCTGAATACCTGAATGTCCTGTCAGCTCACCCTTTGTCACGCTCTGAATCAACACACAGATCTTTGTTCTGTCCCTCAGAGGAGCACAGAGGGCTTTTAGTTCAAGAGGAAGAATCAGAAAGGACATTAGTGGTTCAAAAACACCAGACCTCATTAAAACTAAAACAGGACTTTTCACTAAAGAAGCTACTGGTCTACAGCGTCTCCTTGAAGACCATCCTCTGTTTCTACCCAGTGGTAATATGCTTTGTGGGGGGAGCATAACTAGTTGCAGGATGTTAGCCATGGCAGTAGCTCGCAGTAAGTTTCCATTAGAACGTTCTGGACTGTGTGGATTTGTTATCTGATGATCTGAATAATGCGCGGTAACTCACCGCCCCCAGTCATTTTAATGAGGGAAGGGCGGCAGACGGGAAGTGGTTTTAACCGTGATGGTAGGACCCAGAAGCGGTTGCCGCCTACGTGAACATGCACAGATTTTGCCCTGGCGCTCAGAGTTCAGCGTGTTGAACTTTTTGGTGGCAGCCGCCTGGCAGCAGCCAATCACATTAAAGGAGGGAGAGAACCCGGAAATAGCAGGCTTCGCGGGTCAAAGGAGCTCATAATGTTGGTGTCGAAATGTACCATCGTACAAAGACAACCAGAAGAAAAACTGTGGAACCAACCATTAAAACGTATTCTCTAGGGGGAATTATTTTGATGATGGAACCATATTTTTCCCTTCATTTTATAGTACATTATGGGCCAGATCTACTAAGATCCCCATTTGCGTGTACTAATTTGCATGCACAATCTAGAATTTTGCGTTTGGGGTTGGACTGCGGTTTGCGGGTGATTTACTAAGAGTGAATGCACAAATGACAAGAGGTGCAAACGTGTTGGAGACACGCCTATTTAAATGAGGGTTTTGCGCGTTTTATGGATTGCAGCATGAGAGCCGAACACGCAAAATGAAATTCAGCCTTACAGAATTAGAGGAGTTGATGGATGAAACCAGTAAACACTTAAATGAGCTACAGAAAAGAAACCCTCGGGGAGTCGGGAGAAGAAAAAGAGTTTTCCCTGTAGGATTATGCTGGACTTGGGTGAGATCGTCATGTTTTTGTATTTTTTTTACTGGGTATACCAGTAATTAGCAGTCGATCACATGTTTTTTGTTTTCTGGGGGTTTTGCTGTGTGGCATTATTGTGTTTTTTTTTCTGAGGAGACTGGTCGATTATAGACTTTTGCATTTGCATTTACATGAGTCACAGACATTTTAAAAACACTTAAAAGACACTTAAAAGTGCTCGAATAAGGACTAGGTTGCTGTTTTCATTAGATTTGGACTTTTAGTTTATTATGAAATTATAAAGACTGAGATAAAATCTTGAATTTTGTTGTGACCTACTTTTCATTTGAGTTTACGCAGGACGTGCGCTTGGGGAGGTGTTAATTAAAGAAGCGCTTTAAACTCATTACGTTCTCTTGAGAGATTTATTGATTATGTTTGTTCAGAATTGTTGTTTATTGCATTTTAGTTGAATCTTTACTTTAAAAGGTTTTCGATTTTCCTTAAAAATCCCCCCTTGCGTGTATTTAACGGTAGCTTGAGAAAAGTTAAGTGTTACAACTTCACACAGAACATCAGAAAAACGGGATTGGGAGATCCCAGCTGTAATAGCTACCATACACTGGAATTACCCAGATGCAAAGAACAATGTAAACGTACAAGTTTACAAGAGTTTTGTCATTGCAGGTATTGTGTGACTCCTTCTCGTGGCTGGCTCCAAATCTGCTCTGAGTTCCTCCAAGAGCTTCAAAAAGGCAAGGCTGAATAGGCGATATGTTTTAATGACTGTTACTCGTTCATTACAAAATGTTCACACGAGGGTGAAAAATGCGTCTTTTTTCATCGTTTCGATGTCTCCTTTTTGCCACAAAAACCGCTGCCACGTGTGTGCAATAACGTGTAGAAACTTTTTGCACCTCCCTTTGAGACGTGTTAAATATAAATGTAGTTTCTATGAGAAAAAATTGCATGTAAACGCCCCATACTGCATATTCATTGTGGGGAACATACTAACTGAAAGCAGCCATGCTATTTTGCACCTTTGAAAGATGCAACCCTTAGTGCGCACTGTGAGTAAATCAGTTTGTACATGTTTTTGCATGTGCAATGAGTTTGCACACGTTTTTATACACGCAAACCTTTAGTAGATCTGGCCCTATACATGTTAATATACAGAGATTGTGAGGTACTCTGAGTGTTTGGGGAGGGGGGGTTGTGATGAACTTGTGGTGGGCTCTGCTGTGACGTTCACCAAAGCCCCTCTACGTCATTGCTGCCTTGTACCACGACAGCAGCAGCCTTGATAAACCCAGACAATGGGCCCCTGATAAACCAAGAGATGGACTCTGACAAACCCAGACAATGGGCCCCTGATAAACCCAGAGAATGGACTCTGGTAAACCCAGAGAATGTACCCTGATAAACCCAGAGAATGGGCCCCTGATAAACCAAGAGATGGACTCTGACAAACCCAGACAATGGGCCCCTGATAAACCCAGAGAATGGACTCTGATAAACCCAGAGAATGGGCCCTGATAAACCCAAAGAGTGGGCCCCTGATAAACCCAGAGAGTGGGCCCCTGATAAACCCAGATAATGGGCCCCTGATAAACCCAGATGATGGGCCCTGATAAACCCAGAGAATGGACTCTGATAAACCCAGAGAATGGGCCCCTGATAAACCCAGAGAATGGGCCCCTGATAAACCCAGAGAATGGACCCTGATGAACCCAGAGAATGGGCCCCTGATAAACCCAGAGAATGGACCCTGATAAACCCAGAGAATGGGCCCCTGATAAACCCAGAGAATGGACCCTGATAAACCCAGAGAATGGACCCTGATAAACCCAGAGAATGGGCCCCTGATAAACCCAGAGAATGGACCCTGATAAACCCAGAGAATGGACCCTGATAAACCCAGAGAATGGACTCTGATAAACCCAGAGAATGGACTCTGATAAACCCAGAGAATGGCAGGAGACCGAGGAGAACCCCACTGCTGACAAAGAGACATAAAAAAGCCAGACTGGAGTTTGTGAAAAAATGTACCTGAGTAAGCCTCAATCCTTCTGGGAGAACATTTTGTGGACAGATGAGACTAAGGTACATCATAAAAAAAGTACTAATTTTACAGTAAATAACTAAATTTTTACAGTAGTTTTCTGCTTTTTTTTAAAAAAAAGTATACAAAAATGTAAAAATACAGACATTGTCTGTAAATTAACAACATGCCTGTTATTTTAAGTATATTTCCAATAATTTTTAAAAAGGTTTATTTTTCTTCTTTTTAAAGAAATTTTACTGTATTATACATAATCTTTTCTTTTTTTCTTCAATTGCATACAAAATCCTGTAAAATTACAGCAACCAACTGTAAATAAATATGTAGCTTGTTATTTAAAGGTCTGTGTCCATAATTACAATACAGTGTTTTTCTCTGTAATATTATGGTAAATCTTATTAGTTTTATAATTTTTTTTAACTTTTACATTCTAATTCTGTAATTTAATATTTACTTGTTATGTCAAGGTCTATGTCCATACTAACAATTTAATATGTTTCTCTTTAATATTAAGGCAGATTTTCTTAGGTTTATGTATTTTTTTTCTACTTTTACATTAAAATTATGTAATTCTATGTATACCTTGTTATATCAAGGTCTCAATATATAATAAATTGTTTTCCTCTGAAATATTCTATCTATCTATCTATCTATCTATCTATCTATCTATCTATCTATCTCTCTCTATATATATATATAGAGAGAGATAGATAGATAGATAGATAGATAGATATAGATAGATATAGATATATAGATATATATGTATATATGCAAAGACTAAAAGTGGTGAAGCAATGGGGGCGGGATGGAATGCAGTAACCACACTGAAACAACTGCTATTGGCTGTCACCATGTGGCTTTGATCATGATTGGTTAAAAAGACCGTCTGTCATTCAAGAAACTGGCCAATGACAACTGTGCATGCCGTAGTTTCAAAATACAGGAGGACCGGTTAGTCTTATGCAGGAAAACGTCAGTGCTGCTACTTGGTTCGTCCTACCTGAATTATTAGCCTGGATGATTTCCCAGATTATTTTACACCTGCCAGTCAATTTCTTATTTTGAGCTAATTCTACTTGTGAGATGTCACTGGGGAAGAAAACTGGAGCATAGACATGGTGGAAGGGGTCAGGTAGGATCTGTTTGGCTATCTGGACTTCACCCTAAAACATTATCCCGCTACACTCAAAAAAATGATTTTTGACTGTCATAGGTATTAGTTGAACAAATTAAATTGGTTTTACTCAATTTAACATATTTCTAAACTTTAGTTATTCTAAATAGATAAAACCAATGTGATTTTTTCTAAGTTTGAGTGAATTCAAATGAATTACATAAAACCAATGTGATTTGTTTACATAACGGTTTAGTCAGTAGGTGGCAGTATGCATCTGTAATGTTGTATTGTGGTCTGCAGGTAAGACCAAAGAACAAGAATAGTTGTTGTTTCTTTGGAGGAATGTTGACTCCTTGTTTGGAATTTTTGTCTCTCCCAGCCAGCATTTACTTGATACTTAAACTTTTTAGTAATCATTACTTTTTCTTCCGCAAGGCGATGATCATGTTAAGCTGTGATAGCTAAATATGTTTAGTTCTTTAAGGGGAGGGGCTATTTCAAATTTTTCAAAAAACCATGGGTGTCAGTGCATCTGTTGGCACCGGCAGGCAATGCTTCATCATGACTTCTAGACGTGGAGAAGCCAATGCTTTACCACACCGTGTCTCTATCCCCCCAGGGAGGGAGTAATCGGTTGATCCGGATTACCGTCAGGGTGCAGGAATGTTTTTAAAGGTCTCTTCACTACTAAGAGAAAAGGGTGCTGGTGGAAGTCTGCATTTTCAGGGTACTATTCTAGTTTCATATTGTGGCTAACAGTAATGTGGAATGGTTCCTAGACAAGTTAAATGACTTTGACAAGCTCTTCCACAGGAAGCATGAATAGCTATTATTTATCCTGAACCACAGATACACTCACATACAGACAGAGTGGTCTGCAACATTGACCCCCTCACTCATGGTAACACACTTCAAAAAACACTTCTCACTAAAAACATCAACTAATAAACTAAAAATGCATAATTTTTCATAATATTTATGTTCATTGCAAAGTTGTTTTTATGCATGTTTAGTTTATTAGTTGATGTTTTTTAGTGAGAAGCATTTTTGAAGTGTGACACCATGAGTGAGGGGGTCAATGCTGCAGACCACCCTGTCTGTATGTGAATGTATCTGTGGTTGAGATTATATAATGGCTGTTCTTGCTTCCTGTGCAAGAGCTTGTCAAACTTATTGAACTTGTCTGAGAGCCATTCCTCATCACTGCTTGCAACAGTATGAAACTAGAGAAGCACTCAGAAAATACAGACTTCTACTTCCATTAGTCTTATCTCCCAGTAGTGAAAAGTCCTTTATAAACATTACTGGATGCAGACAGTGCTCCAGATCAGCCGATTACTCCCTCTCTCCATGGTGGGGTGGAGGCACAGTGTGGCAAAGAATTGGCTTCACCACGTCTAGAAATCATGTTGCAACATTGCCTGCTGGTGCCAACAGATTCACTGACAGTCTCACCCATGGTTTTGGGTACATCAACATATTTGAATCACATAGAATTTATTCAGAGAAATTACATAAACCGAATTTAAGTAAATTAGATAAATTCTATGAGCTACATTTGTTTTATTCAATTCCATTGCATAAAAGGTATTTAACTGTTTTATGTTAGAATTACTTCATTCAATTGGATGGAAATGTGTTATGTAATTGAATTACATAAACCTGGCAAAATTGGCGAATTATTTCTTTGAGTGTAGATTGTAGTAATTTAGGAAAAATATGTAAAATAACAGTATTTTTCCCTAGAAGAATTGATATATTCAGTTTATTTAAGGTCTTAGGTTGTAGTAAATTAAGAAAAATCCGTGAAATAACAGTATTTTTTATAGAATTATTGTCATTGTCAGTTTTTTGAAGCCGTTTGATCATAGTAATTTAGAAAAAAATCTTAAGATTAAAATATTTTTTCTTGTAGAATAATTGGCATTGTCAGTTTTTTGAAGGTTTTTGATTGCATTAATAAAGGTGAAAAATCTGTAAAATAACAGTATTTTGCCATAAAACATTTATTGAAAATTTCTGTAAATTTAATGATTTTGCACATCTTTTGAATTTCAATCTTTAACCTTAATTTTACGTTTTTTTGTTTGGCAGCTGCTGCCAGTCATTTGACGTTTTTTTTACCATTTTTTTTTTTTACAGTGTAGAACTTTTTTGGAAAACCATGTCATTCTACTGTTTACAAAAAACAGAATGAGGCCTACAACAAAAAGAACACAGTACCCTCAGTCAAACATGGTGGAGGTTCAAGGATGTTTTGGGGTTGTTTTGCTGCCTCTGGCACTGGGTGCCTTGACTGTGTGCAAGAAATCATGAAATCTGGAGACTCTCAAAAAAATTTGGGCTGCAATGTAGGGCCTAGTGTCAGAAAGCTGGGTCTGCGTCAGAGGTCATGGGTGTTCCAGCAGGACAATGACCCCAAACATACCCCAGAAAGCACCAAGAAATGGTTGGAGACAAAGCTGGAGAGTTCTAAAGTGGCCAGCAATGAGTCCAGATCTAAATCCCATTGAACACCTATGGAGAAATCTTAAGACTGCTGTTGCAAGAAGGCACCCTTCAAATCTGAGAGACCTGGAGCAGTTTGCAAAAGAAGAGTGGTCCAAAATTCCATTTGAGAGGTGTAAGAAGCTTGTTGATAGTGTTGATGAGCTTCAGTTGGTGGACAGATGGTCTTAAGTTTTTCTGCAAAATGTCTTGATAAAATTGGGAATTCATTTTTCTGTCAATGACAGCAATCCGTCCAGGCCCTGAGGCAGCAAAGCAGCCCCAAACCATGATGGCCCCTCCACCATATTTCACAGTTGGGATGAGGTTTTGATGTTGGTGTGCTGTGCCTTTTTTTTCTCCACACATAGCGTTGTGTGTTCCTTCCAAACAACTCAACTTTGGTTTCATCTATGGACAGAATATTTTGCCAGTAGTGCTGTGGAACATCCAGGTGCTCATTTGTAAACTTCAAACATTCAGCAAAGTGTGTATTTGGGACAGCAGTGGCTTCCTCCATGGTGTCCTCCCATGAACTCCATTCTTATTTAATGTTTTACTTATTGTAGATTTGTCAACACAAATGTTAGCATGTGCCAGAGATTTTTGTAAGTCTTTAGCTGACACTCTAGGAGTCTTCTTCTCCTCATTGAGCATTCTGTGCTGTCTCAGTCATCTTTACAGGACGACCACGCCTAGGGAGAGTAGCAACAGTGCTGAACCTTCTCTATTTGTAGACAGTCTGTCTTACCGTGGACACATGAACATCAAGGCTTTTAGAGATACTTTTGTAACCCTTTCCAACTTCATGCAAGTCGACAATTCTTGATCGTAGGTCTTCTGAGAGCTCTTTTGTGCCAGGCATGGTTCACATCAGGCAATGCTTCTTGAGAACAGCAAATTCAACACTGGTGTGTGTTTTTTATAGGAAAGGGCAGCTTTAACCAACACATCCAATCTCATCACATTGATTGGACTCCAGGTTGGGTGACTCCTGGCTCCAATTAGCTCTTGGAGAAGTCATTAGCCTAGGGGTTCACATACTTTTTCCACCCTGCACTGTGAGTGTTTAAATGGTTTGATCAATAAAAACATGAAAACATATCATTTTTTTGCATGGTATTCATTTAAGCAGACTGTGTTTGTCTATTGTTGTGACTCAGATGAAGATCGGAACACATTTGATGACCAATTTATGCAGAAATCCAAGAAATCTCAAAGGGTTCACATACTTTTTCTAGTGACTGTATATGTATATTCACACATAACTGTATATGTATATTGATATATTGTAAATTTCTATTGCTATATAACTGATCATCTGATGTTAAAAGCCACATGTTGGAGGCACTGTTAAGTGGAACTAGGTCCTACTATATGAATGTTGTTTTTGTTTTTGTTTTGTAAATTGTTGTGAGTTGCTTTTAGTAGTTGTTTTTGTTGCTTTGTTGTGTGGTGTGTTTTATACAATTGTGTGCTGCACTGACAAGACAATTGTGTTGGGTGTGGACATTAGCCAAAGCTAATGGAGATCCAAATAAATGAAATGAAATGAAATCAACACAGATAAAATATGACAACTACAGACCTGAGTTCTTCAGCAAAACTAACTTTTATCTAAAAATAACAGCCATTAAGGTCGTTAAGCTTTTTTCCTTGTTAAAATAACAAAGGCAGTATCTCTAATGTGGATCTAAGCCTGAAATTTGAAAAACAGACATTCAAAATCACAACCGCCATAACGAAACAGAAATGATCGCTGTTGTTTGTAGAGTAAATGTTTATTATGTTTCTGGTGACTTTCAGCTAAAGGTTCAGCATAAATACCGACACAGATTCCTGATGTGAAGCTCTTTACCACGGTGTCAAAGCATCCTTGCTCCATCACTGCCTCAGGCTCACAATCAGACTCAGAAAGTTCATCTCTGCATCCAAGAAATCAGAGTCATCTCTGTCAGGAAGCTTTCCAGTTGTTATTTTTAAATGATTGATGTGAGAGAGATGGCCTCTCAGCTTAGTCTGAGCTGGATGCTAACAGCACTGCTCTCTGAGGTCAGGAACACATGGATTAATCTCACTCTTCATTTTAAGGAACAGATTTGCATGTTTACTAGTAAACTTTTACCTCCCTTACACAGATATGTGTGACTTTAGCTTTTTTTCACTCTCATTTGGAGCATTGTTTCAGAGCATTTGAATCAGTACATCAGGAACAGTTTGATTGCAAAGCGTCTGCAGGAGAACCGTGTGTATTTCTGAATGTTGTCCCCTCTCAGCTCAGAACTTCAGTTGTTGAAAAGCCAGGCTATTTGCAGATTTTTTAGGTCCTGACATTTCACATGGTGGCTGAGTCCTGTTGGCAGTTTCATGCTGGCAACTGAGTCTTTTTCTTCCAGTTCAGTGTGGCTCCTGAAATAATTGTCACTCCTACAGGGACATTGTTGTTTCCACTGAAAGATTAAGAAAAGGAGCAGAAACATGCCTAGAAAAATCCAGCATGAGTTTGTGTTCAGTCACAGCAGCTCTGACCAACAGGATATCAGATCAGTCTGCTCGGTCTGATGGACACAGCACACAGCTGCATAAAGGTTTTTTTTTTTTTTTTTTTTTGTGAGTGTGGACAGAAGCTCTCTGCTTCTTTACTCTGACAGAGTTCAGCTCTGTCCACATAAAGATGATGAAAATGATGAGCTAGGAGAAAACTTTCTACACTCTAAAACTGTGATACGAGTTTAAGTGTTTCAACCAAAGTTCCCTCTCTGAATGGATCAAAATGGACAAGTTAAAGAAAAATCAACAACACTCACATCGTCACCATCATCATCATCATCATGGTAACAGCTCCAGACTGTCTTCACACATGCGGATAAACTGGGAGCCACTGACAGACTGGTTACATTAACAATAAGTCAGCATCGTATTTACAAGTTGTTTATTTTGAAGTAACTTTTGCACAGCTGAAGTTAAGTTCACTGCTGCTAGGGTAGAGTAGCCACAGTTGCCCTAGCAACAGCCTCAGGTAAGACCCTATGATGATGCTCTAACCACACCCAGATAGCTAAATGTGACATGGGCTGGATGTACTCCAATTGTCGGTCCAAACTGGGGAAGGGGTCCACCCCAATGTCTTTCTGCACAATGGGCCTGATCTAGTGTGGACCCAATTGGCAAATCTGTAACAGTTTTGGACTACAATCGGTCCAGATTAATTGAAACCAAGTCAACTTCCAGCCCAAATGTGGTGTAAGTATGCCCGATAGCATGCCTTTGAGCCAGATCTGGACCAGATGTCTTTGCTATGTCCCAAATAGTATTGCCAGCTTTGAGCTAGATGTGGATCAGATGTCTTTACTATGCCCCTTGTAGCTGAGCCAGTGTATTCACTATGGATTACATGCCAATTGAAATAGTAATACACCAACATCTATTAGGTTCACAGGAGGAGGTAAAAATTTACCCAGTGTGCACTTTCACTTTTAAAGTGGATTTTCCATTAGAAAGGTTATATAAACAAAAAAATAAAAAATAAAATAAAATAGAAGATACCTTTTCAGAGCTCTATTTTTTTTTGAACAACCAAATAAACACAAAATGAAATGAACTGCCCAATCTAGTTTTACCTCATGTATCCGCGCACTATATTTTTTAGTTGTTGAAGTAAAAGTTAAGTTCAAGTCTTTCTCTGTATCGTTAGTAAGTTTGGGGCCCCATGTATCTGTTTGTTAGATCTTATCTGTGATCCAAGTGGAAAAGCGAATGAATACTCTGGGTAAGGATCCTCGACCTCCCTCCCTGCAGCCGCTGTGGTGGTTGGAGTCAGAAATCGACCATAATAAAAACAACCGGAGAAATGTCACCAAAACACATGAAAAAGTAGTCCTCCGTAATCCCTTAGTGAACTAAAATAACAAGCAACTTTAACACTCTTCTTCAGAATAACTTTTACTAACAGAAAAACTTCGTTTTCCTCAAGTTTGTGTTAAGCTAGCTGCCTAGACGATCGGCTCCGTGTGCTCTCTTCTCCTTTCTGTCTGCTCTCTGCCCCTCCCAACCTGCGTACTTCCTCTTACCAAAAGAGCCTGGTGACACCCAGTGGACATTAGTAACAACTACATCAGTAACAACATTAAACTTTAAACAGTAACTGCTAATTTAATAATAATAATAATAATAATAATAATAATAATAAATTTTACTTGTATTGCACTTTACATTTCAGCAATCTCAAAGTGCTACAGAGCGGAAGAGTAATACGTTAACATTATAAAATCAATTAAGAGGAGAACCTATAAAAGAATTTTAGCAAAAAGCTTTAGTAAAAAGATAGGTTTTTAGGTCTCTTTTAAAAGCATCTGCAGTTTGTGGGGCCCTCAGGTGGTCAGGGAGGGCGTTCCACAGCCTCGGAGCTGCAGAGAAAAAGGACCGATCACCCATAGTGTGGAGCTTTGTTCTGGGGACTTGGAGGGAGTTTTTGGTTGCAGAATGGAGGGTGCATGAGGAGGTCGGGGGGGTGAGGAGTTCCTTGAAGTATTGGGAGGCACGTCCGTGGATGCATTGATGGGTGAGGAGGGAGACTTGTACTCGATTCTGTATGGGACAGGGAGCCAGTGAAGAGATTTCAGAATGGGGGTGATGTGTTCATGTTTGCGGACCCTCAACAGGATCCTGGCAGCACTGTTCTGAATATACTGTAATCTCTGGATGCTCTTGCCAGAGGTCCCAATGAGGAGTGCATTACAGTAGTCTAGCCTAGAGGAGACAAAGGCGTGGATGAGCTTTTCCGCATCTGCCAGGGTGAGCGTTGGATGGAGTTTGGCGATGTTCCTGAGGTGGTAGAATGATGTCTTACAGAGGTGTTTGATGTGGATGACAAAGGTGAGTTGAGGGTCCATTTTAACACCTAAGTTGGTGACAGCTGTGGAAAGGGGGATGTTTTGACCAGAGAAGGCGATACTGGTGATGGTGGAAGAGCGGAGCTGATGTGGTGTGCCAACTAGGATGGCTTCTGTTTTGGAACTGTTCAGCTAAAGAAAGCTGAGCTTCATCCATGCCTCTATCTCCTCCAGGCAGGTAGTCAGTGTGGATGTTGACAGGGGAGCAGGAGAAGTGGGGGTTGTCCTGACGTAGAGCTGTGTGTCATCAGCATAGCAATGGTAGGATATCCCATGCCTGCCGATGAGATTGCCCAGGGGGAGCAGATAGAGGGTGAAGAGGGTGGGGCCCAGCACCGAGCCCTGAGGGACACCAGGGCGACAAGAGACGGCTTCATTTTTCTGATGACATCCTCCACCTCCTCCTGTGTGACATCAGAGAAGGAGCAGAGAGGCTGGACAATCTCAGACGGTGGGTCAGCAGTTTGGGGAGGCAGGACAGCAGTGGCAGAGAGGTGTGAGTGAATGCTATCAACTTTTTGTCTGAAAGAAGTGATGTGCATGTTACACCTCTCCTCGGTGGTCTCAGAGTGGGAGAGTGAGGGGGGCTTGAGAAGGTGATTTATTGTTGAGAAAAGTTGTTTGGAGTTACCGGGGCTGTTGTTGATGATGGTGGAATAAAACCTGGACCGTGCATCCCTCAGAGCTTCTGCATATGCCTTTCTGTGTTCTCTGTATGCCTGTCTGTGAATAGTCAGTCCAGAGGCCTTGAACCGCCGCTCAAGGACAAGCCCAGCAGCCTTCATCTTTCGCAGCTCGCAGGTGTACCAGAGTGCTGAGCGCGAAAAGGAGAGTGACCTGGATCTTAAGGGGGCATGGAGGTCCAGAAGACAGCTCAGGGACTGGTTGTAGGAATCCACTAAATCAGCAACAGAGGGGACGTTAATAGAGCCAGAGGAGAGAAGTTGAAGGTCCAGAGCCAGGGCCTCCGCATTGATGTTTTTCAGGTTCCTGAAGTGGATCTGCCGCTTGGGTTTGGTGGGGGGGGGGCAGTTCCATTGACACGACCTTGTGATCAGACACACCAAGATCGTATACCTCAGGGTTGGTGATTTGGTTGGTTGGAATTTATGGGGGTTACACCAGCTTTGAGCCAAATCTGGACCGGATGTCTTTGCTATGTCCCTTATAGCTGTGCCAGCTTTGAGCCAAATCTGGACCGGATGTCTTTGCTATGTCCCTTATAGCTATGCCAGCTTTGAGCCAAATCTGGACCGGATGTCTTTGCTATGTCCTTTATAGCTATGCCAGCTTTGAGCCAAATCTGGACCAGATGTCTTTGCTATTTCCCCATATATCGCACAAGCACTGAGCCAGATCTGGCCTGGATGTCTCTGCTGGAAATGATCTTAAACTAACCTTGATAGTAAAAGTTCTTTTCTCTGAAAACAGGGCCAGATGAATACGATGCCAACGTCTCATCAGGTCATTATGGTAAATCCACAGGAAGGCCTCATTAGGTCTAAATGTTTACAGTCATTGGAAAGAAATTAAAGCAGCAGTTAATGCTATATAAAGAACCCTGGCTCTATCCAAGCACTGCATCAGTATGGCAGCTGCTGACTGAAACTCACAGGCAACAGCAACATTATTGCCAACTGGCAAAAGCAGCACAGACTGAATGATGCCGTCAGGATCACAGCAGGAACGTGTTATCCTCCCAGTCCTGTCAAAGACACCTAGAAGGATTATTTTGGAAATTCCAGGATAGAACCTCGACTGATATGGCCTGAATATCATATCATGGTATTTTACTTGCCCTTCACGGTAACCGTATCATATCGCTGTCTCACTGAAGTAGAAAACACATGTAAATGCATGTTCAGATGCTACAAACCCCCTCCTCCTCCTGAAATAACCCTGTGATGGCAGACTGAACTCTTCTCTGAGCTTAAGATGACAGAAAATGATTTAATTATTCTTAAAAAGGTCTCTCTGTGTCCACTGCTCCTGTAGTTTCAAGTTTTTACTTACAGTATGATTTGCAGTCAGTTGACTTTACCAAATTTCCTTTTTTTGGAGAATTCACAATAAAGGCACTCAAGAAATGATATCAGCTATGGACTTTTATTGTGAAGGAATGAAAGGAAGTAGTGGGTTTATCGTTAATAAACTTCTCTTCAACAGCAGTACCGGCAACTTAAAGGTGCAGCAACGTTTACAGCTGTATCTCTGACTTTAACGCCACCGCCTGCTTCTTTGACTCAGCATGGACTTACATTTAGTGAGTCACATACACCACCTTTAAACCTTTAAAGAGCTGTTCAAGCTGAATCACTGCAGCGCTGGGTTAAAAAAAATACAGAGATGACCCAGCTTGTGTTTCAGCCTCAGACAGGCCGACAGGTATGCAAACAGTCGCTGTGTTGAAGTTATTAAATCAGACCTGGTGAGGTTTAACCCGTTTACAGCAGGGGTTCTCAACCTTGAGGTCGGGACCCCTTTGGGGTCATGAGACACTAAGAGGGGGTCTCTAGTTGCCCTAAAAGAAAGTAAGAATATTTTTTAATTACATTGTTGTCACTTTACACCTATTTTTTTCAAATTTTTTACCCCTTTTCATCATTTTTTCCACCAATTTTGACACATTTTTACCATCTAATACCTATTTTTGTCAATTTTGAACCTTTTTCCCCACTTTTTTCTGCCTGTTTTTGCCACTTCTGAGCTTATTCTTGCCACTTAAGCCTAACGTTGCCTCTGTTTTCCCATCACTGCCACTAGTAACCCCTTTTTTACAACTTTTAATGTCCAATTTTTCCCATTTTAACCACATTTCACTATTTAATATGCCCATTTTTGCTAGTTTAACCAATTTCTGCTAATATCTGCATATTTTTTCTTTTTCGGTTAACCCATATTTGCCAGTTAATATCAATTTTTCATCCCATTTCACCAAATTTCCCAAGCCATCCCAGCAGTTTTGACACATATTTGCCATTGTTGCCATGTTTATCTAATTTTTGCCACTTCTAACCCATTTCTGCTACTTTTAAAATCAAATTTTACCAGCTTTCCACCATCTTTTGCTGTTGTTAACCTACTGTAGCAATTTTTAGACCGTTTCAATTATTTTTTTAACTGAGGGAATTTGCATTTTTAAGAAGGCTATTTTCTACATGAATGATATAAAAAGAGATTTGTTTCTTTGATAAGAGTGATGATTTTTTCAGGTTAAATATGAAATATGGATGTCACAGCTTAGCTTTGGACCATGATTTTGCTGACCTCTATGGGCCCTCAGTTTGGCTGGGCGCCAGAAAGCTCTTCGATTTATCCCCCTTTATGCCTTTTCTACACATGACTATCCCTGAATGTTCATGGCTGTTCAACCCCCTTCAGGTACAGTGGGGGTCCCTGCAGTCGCGGGCTGAAAAGGTTGAGAACCCCTGGTTTACAGTATTACACATTAATAAAACAGCACTAGTGAGTGACATTCAGATAGTCACCTGGCTGTTTTCCATCACTTTGCTACCACAGCGGTAGCATCAAATGTGACCTGCGTGGGAGCTACAACCAAACACACCCATTTAAAATGGTCACGCTGATGCTGCAGAGATCCATTCTGTGACAGGAATTTGACCAGTTCTGGTATGGACAGGTTTACTACCCTGGGAGTTAGTTCTTCTTGTTGCGTGCCTTCGGTGCAGCAGCAGATGAAACCACTGTAACCGTCAGAACTTGAATGAACCCCAGCTGCAGCTTGGCTGGTTCCTGTGACCTTCTTTAAAAAGATAACGCTCCCCTCCTCTCTTCAGCCTCCATCATTATCTTTAATGATGTCTGCAGGATTTGGCTGATGGGAGAAAGTTGTTAGTGCAGCTACATCTGTCTGATTTAATTTATCTGAACACACAGAGCACTACAAAGAGCCATTTAAAAAGTGGTTCAGCTAAAAATACCAGCTCTAGAAGAATTCCAGTCAGTGCCTCTCCTTTACTCTTACACTGAAAATAATTTATTTTCACACAGAGACAGGGAGGAAGGGTTTAATCTTCCTTTAGTCAGACCTGCCATAACCTCTCCATCATCCTGCCCCACTGCAGAACCTGAAATCAAACAAAGAAATCCAATAGTAGAGTCTATAAATGAATAAAAGAAACACCCTCTTTGCAGGACTGAGAGATTGTTACTCCATAGATGAATATATCTCTACCACCGAGAGACGACCACAGACTCTCTCTGAACCAGACTGCTCCATAATCCCCGTCTACGCTGAATAAACCTTCTTAATGAACTCATTGCATTAGCAACATAATGCTGTGCAGATGGTGTTGCTGGACGAGAGGTCACACTGATCAACACACTCACACAGGTCAGAGAGAGACTGAATCTGGAAACATCTAGATCTGAGAGCGTTTCTGCTACTGTTTCTGTTTACTGGACACAGGTAGACTTTCACTGAGGCCATGTCTACACAGAACTAATCCACCGTCAACGTTACACCTTTAGACAATATCCTGATAAAAGCACCGTGCATGCAGACCTGCAGAAATGAATTAAAACCCTGTAGTTCACATACCTGGCCAATAGTTAGCAGTGTGACTTTGTAATGAAGCAAAACACACACATACATTTACCTCTACAGAGTGATGATACATTAACCTGACACATCCATCTAGAAAACAACCCTCTCATACACAGCATTTGAGAAAGGGCAGAGGCTTTGAAAAAAATCCTTGGAGGGTGATTGGATGAACGTTCTGTCTGTCACATCTTTATGGGCCAATCAGAGCAACAAAACCCGTGACGTAGCCGCTACTGAGGAGTAAACTCCATATAGAACTGCATAACGTGAACCATGGCGACTATAGACATGTAGGTACTCGACTTTTGTCATTTTTGAAAAGAAAACAACACACTGCTGTTCTTTGTTCTTGTTTCAATGAAGAAATATCATCAAGTCCTGATAAAACTGATGTTTTAGTAGCATCCACGCTAATGTCTACCGCCATAATTGCATCGGCCTCTTGTTGGTGCTTGCTTACCTCACGAATCCGCTGCACCTGAAAGTACTGCCCCTCATCACTGATTGGTCCTGTAACTTTCTAAACGGGCCCAGACGGTTCAGACGGGAGCTTTGCAAGATGGATTCACCAGTGAGAAACACGGAAACAGGCAAATCTATCTGTCTGATGGCGCTGGTATACCATTGGTACCATTGGTATACCGGTATGTAAACATCACTGCAGTCCTGGATGGGACTTCTCAGGTTTTTCTGATTTTAGAGACAGTGTTTAATAATCATCTGATCGAATGTTTCTGTTGATTATTGATGGTTCTGAATTGTTTTAATGTTTGTAGTTTAGGTCCATGAACATCAGGTTGTTTATGGCCTGAGCTCTGAGGTACCCTCTAGAAGAGTCCCCCAGTAACATGAAGCTGCCATGGTCAAAAAACATTTAAAGTTCTGCTCATCACTCAGCCGTGTGAGGTTAACCCTGTGACTGGCACGGTTTATATGACAAGAGGAGATGTGTAATTCAGAGTTAAATAACTTTTAAAACATAAATATAAGGTACTTGCTTGTTTTTTCCTCTGAAAGCTCTCCATTGTGCCGTTCTAATGACGCTATCCACGCCTTCACAGCTCTTACAGAACAGCCTAAACACCCCCAAGGACTCATAATAGAGAGAAAGACACAGAGAAGCCGTGACGTGTCCCTCAGAGTCTCTGCACATAAAAAATGGCTCAAATTCTCAAAAGGGACCATTTTAAAAAATGTGAATATTTTGAAGACAGAATGATTTTTTTTTTTTAGTCCTAGAGATGGGAGAAAAAGTCCTTAAGTTTTAATTCCTGATAAGTTTTTTTTTTTTTGTCTTTATAAT
The DNA here is from genome assembly GCF_018320785.1 of Cheilinus undulatus. Lineage (NCBI taxonomy): Eukaryota > Metazoa > Chordata > Actinopteri > Labriformes > Labridae > Cheilinus > Cheilinus undulatus. The sequence goes on from NC_054878.1 coordinate 2,026,636, forward strand.
CCAATAACTTTTATTAAACTCTAGTGTTATTACTGCAGCTCACAGATTCTTAAGCTTTATATTCTTGTCCTAAATAATAGGATTTTTAGAGCTCAACTGTGAACCACAGGGTTGATGTTTAACAAGCCTTTTAAGACAAAAAGTCCAGGAGAGACATAGTGGTTAAAAATAGCTGAGGGCTCAAAGGGTTAAACAGAAGAGTCTCCACTCTAGAGTGTTTTTATTCCTCTCTCAGTGAAAGGGTTGTAGCATTTCTGTGTGCATTGTAGTCTCTTTTTATGGAATAAGAAGAGGTTGGTAAGACTTCCAGGAAATCACAGACATCTTTGCCTGCATTCAAAATAAATTCTAACATCTTTTAACTTTAAAGTGGAAAACAATTACTGGAGAGCAAACGAGTGAGACAGAGAGAGAAACAGAGAGAGACGTCTGTTTGTTGTGAGCACCTCAGCGTGTGAGACAACCCTCCTCGACACCCAGACGTCTTTACTTTAATGACTGTGTCAGAGCAGCTGTCACTCCACACCTGGCTCTGCGTTTGAATCAAATATTCAAAGAGTGAGCTTTACCTCTGAGAACAAACAGCCAGCTCCATCAGCTGTCACTTCCTCTGCCGCCGCATCGCCGTCCTCTAATGACAAACGGAGGAACTAAAGGAGGCATTTACCTAAGATGTTCAGCAGAGACAGTCATAAAAATACACTCCTCTCTGCTCATTAAAACAAGAATGACAAGCTTAGTAATGCACAAGAGACTTCTGACAGGTTTTCTGAATTTTCATGTCTAATTTATGATAAAAACCTAATGATGACTAGAAGTGTGGCTTGAGTCGGCATATGGACCCGGATCATTATTCTAAAAGTCTGACAACAAACAGAAAGGATTCCTAAAGAGATCAAACTTTATTTAAAGAGAGATGGATTCACCACAAACAGCTGTTTCATCACTCTACAAACATACTCCCTGTACTTACACTGCAGTACTCCAAGGCCTAGGAGACCTTGATTTCTTAGTGCTGACCAATCAAAATTAATGTTAAATACATCAGAGGCCTGCAGGGGGCCTGCTATGTTAAAACCCAGGGCTATGAGCCATATAAAAATATAGAAATATCAACATTGAGCACCGTAGTATGAGGGAGACGGTCTAAACATTAACATTAACACGCCACTCTGAGAGGAGAAAGCTAACAGTGACGTCTGACTCCATGGTGAGATCTGTCTACGAGTGTGCCATACCATCCCTAAAAACAGAGGTTCTCAACCTTTACAGCCAGTAACCCCTACAATAAAGGTGCCAGAGGCCGGGGACCCCCACTGTACCTGAAAGCGGTTGAACATGCACATTCAAGAATAGTCATGTGGAGACAAGGCCGTGCATAAGGGGGGATAAAGGGGAGAGCTTTCTGGGGCCCAGCCAACCTGGGGAACCGTGGAGGTCACCAAAATCATGGTCCATTGTAAAGTTAATCTGTGATATCTATATTTTATATTTGACCTAAAAAAATATCCACTCTAATCGATGAAACAAGTCTCTTTTTTAAATCATTTGTGTAGAATATAGCCTTCCTAAAAAATGTAAATCTATTTTGTTAAAAAAAAGAAAGAATTAAAATGGGTTAAAAATTGAGAAAATGGTTAAAAAGGTGGAGAAACTGGATCCTAAAAGCAGCAGAGTTCAGTTAGAAGTGGCCAAAGTTTTATAAGAATGGCAAAAAATAACAGGAAAAAAAGGTGGTAAATTGGCAAAAACAAAATGGGTACAAATCTGGTGCAATGGGAAGAAAAATTGATATAAACTGGCAAAAAAGTGCTAACTGAGAAAGGAAAAACAGGCAGATATTAGCAGAAATTGATCAAACCGGCAAAAATGGGCATATCAGAGAGTGAAATGTGGTTAAAACGGGAAAAATTGGGCAGATGAAGTGGTAAAAAGGGGTTAATAGTGGCAATAATGGGTCAACAGAGGCAACATTAGGCTTACGTGGCAAGAATTGGTTTAGAAGTGGCAAAAACAGGCAGAAAAAAGTGGTGGAAAGGTTTTAAAAAGGCAAAAATAAGTGTTAAACAGCAAAAATGTTTTAAAATTTGTAGAAAAAAATGGTGAAAACTGGTTAAAATTTGACAAAATTGGTGTAAAGTGGCACCAGTGGAATTTGAAAAAAACATTCTTAGTTTTTTTAGAGAGAATCTGGAGACCCCTTCTCAGTGTCTTGTGACCCCCAAGGGGTCCTGACCCCAAGGTTGAGAACCCCTGCCTTAAATTATGGAATCATCCTGTTTTTGACAGTTAAATACAGCGTCCTGTTGTGAGTCAATACGGGACACCATTTGTTCTGTAATTTGATCCCTCATGTCCTACTCTGCCACTGATTGGTTAATACTTGTTGCATTTGCCGGTTGGATTGGTCAGTTAAAACACAGAGCAAATCAGAGGCGAGTAAGGCGGGTCTTCTCTTTGCAAAATGTGGAGTGGGAGGGAGAGGTGACAGATGTTTAATGATGCATTGTCTGGTCCAGCTCATCAGTGTATATCTTTCTTTATTGTATGCCTGGCAGCATTTCACAGTGCATAACATTAGCAGCGTCTGCCTCCGAGTTACTTCCTCCAGTCTACTTCACAGTCCCATTTCCTACTTATGCGACATGCATAGAACCAGACTGCCACCTAGCGGTTAACTCTCGTAACATCTTCTTTAACATAATGTAATTAAGCCATTGTTCAAATTTTACAGGCTGAAACTTTGAATGAAAATAAAATAATGATACTGTCATCTCTTTCTAAAGGAAATTATGAAGTACAACAAAACAAAACCACAACAAACAATAACTGTATGGTTTATAAAACAAAGTCTTTGCAGAATCTCACAGGAGGCTTTATGTTGGACCTAGTTCTGGTCTGTTTAAGGCCCTGGACCCCCGGGTTGTTGACTGTGTCCAATGGATCCACACCTGGATCCTGCTCAACCACACAATCCTGTGCATGTCCAGCTGCATTGTTCATGGGTGTAGCCTCCCAGTCATCCTCTTCCAGGGGGACCTCCACCAGCTTGAGCGGCTCATTCACCTGGCGTATGTGTCTTCTGTTGCGTCTGTACACCTTACCCTGCACCAGTACTTCGTAAGATCTGTCTCTGAGTTGGTTGATGCATATCCCCAGTGACCAAGGACTGGTGGGCACATTCGGTCGAAGGAGAACCCGAACAGTGTCTCCTTGTGTGATCACGGGCAAGTCACGTGCATGTTGATCATCACGTTGCTGTGATGTCCTGCTCTTAGCCTGCTTGAGAGGCTGCACATGCTGCATCACTTCAGGTTGTAGAAGGGACACCCTTGAGGGTAGGAATGTGTGAGTGTGCCTGGAAAGAAGCCGTTGAGCTGGTGAGCTGTCAAGTCCCTCAGTGGGAGTGTTCCGCCATGCCAGTATCTCTGCCCACCTGTCCTCACCTGCATGCACAGTCTTTTTGAGCAGATTCTTGGTGATGTTTACAGCTGATTCGGCCTTTCCATTGCTCTGGCTGTGATATGGAGATGAAGTTACATGTGTAAAGTCCCATGTCTTGGAAAAGTTTTGAAAATCCATGCTAGAGAAAGGTGGTCCATTGTCAGTGATGACAAGACGTGGAATGCCATGTCGGCTGAATTGTTGTTTGCAGCACTCGATGACCGTAGATGCTGTTGTGTCAGAGAGTGCATCCAGTTCCCAATAGTCAGAGTAATAGTCCACACATATGAGGTATTGACAGCCATGCAGTGAGAACAAGTCCATACCCACCTTGGACCTAGGAAGATTGGGAATTTGGTGAGTTGTGAGTGTCTCCCTCTGTTGGTGCTGTTGTAGAGCGTTGCAGGTATCACACTTGCTGACATAGGTCTGTACATCCCGAGTGATGCCTGGCCAGAAAACTGTGTCACGAGCCTTTTTCAGACTGGCCTCCGTTCCTGAATTGCCAGAGTGGATTTTCTGCAGGAATTCCAGACGCAGGGTTTCTGTAATCAAAACTCTGTCCCCTTTGAAGATTAAGTCTCCATCTGTGGTGAGCTCTTCTCTAAATGACCAGAAAGGTTTTATGTGTGATGTGACAGCATGTGGTGTTCTGGGCCATCCCACGTTTATGTGGGTCTTTAAAGCACTGCACAGAGGGTCTTCGATTGTGGCTACTCTGATGACTCTAATGTGGCTGTTGAGATGTTGCCATCAGTGGAATTGCTAACATGTTGTAAGGCCTCTGTGGTGAGGCCCATGGCATAGACAGTGGCTGGCATTTGCATTTGAGTGTGCTGTGTACTTGGTTGTGCTGTCCTGGACAGGAAATCTGTGACATGAAGATCCTTCCCTTGTTTGTAAACCACCTCCAGTTGATATCGTTGGAGTCTCAGTAGCATTGTCTGTAGCCGCTTTGGGGCTGTGAGGAGGGTTTTTTTTGAAGATTATTTCCAGAGGTTTGTGGTCACTGTGTACAGTGATACAGTCTCTTCCATGTAGATACTGGTCAAACTTGTCACATGCAAAGACTATAGCAAGGCACTCTTTTTCAATTTGTGCATACCTCTGCTCTGTGGGGGTCAGGGTTGTGGAGGCAAATGCCACAGGTTGTCCATTTTGGAGAAGAGCTGCGCCAAGGCCTGTCTCACTGGCATCACATTGCAGTGTGACCTCCTCATGAAGGTCATAGTATTTGAGCACTGGGTTGCATGTGACCAACTTCTTCACAATGTCGAGGGCAGAGTCATGTTTCGATAGCCACACCCACTCCACATCTTTGTTCAAAAGTCCTCGCAGAGGCTCACAAACATTGGACAGACGAGGGAGGAATTTGGCAAGGTAGTTCACAAACCCCAAGAACCTCTACAAAGACTTGAGATCTGTGGGCATCTGCATGTGTGTGACTGCTGCCACCTTATAAGGGTCTGGGCTAAGGCCTTCTGTAGTGAGGAGATGTCCCATGTATGGGACACAAGGCAACTTGAGCTTGAGCTTCTTTTTGTTGAGCTTTAGATTAACCTCTCTAGCCCTCTGCAGCAAAGCAGCAAGGTTCTTGTCATGGTCTGCCAGTGCTTCATCTGTCATGTCTCCACAGCCATATAAGAGGATGTCATCAGCTATGACATTGACACCTCTAAGGCCTTGCGATGCTTCATGTTGCCTGCGTTGGTATTCTTCTGCCGCTGGTTTTATGCCAAAAGGAATCCTCAGCCATGTGAACCTACCTAGAGGAGTCCAGAATGTGGTCAGGTAGCTGCTGTCCGTGTCTAGTTTGACCTGCCAATATCCATCTTTTGCATCAAGCACAGAGAACACTTTAGCCTTTGCTATGTCTGGGAGCACCTCTATGGTTGGCATTTGTGGTGCGACCGTAGAAGAGCTTTATTCAGCATGCTGGGATCAATGCAGGTACGCAGCTTTCCTGGTTTCTCAATGACAACCATGTTGCTAATCCACTGTGTAGGCTCTGTAACTCTTTTAATGATGCCATTTTGTTCCATGGACTGCACAGCCTCAATAACTTTGGACTTTAGTGGAATGGGGATTCGTCGTGGCAGCTGTTGTACAGGCCGAATACTGGGGTCCACCTCTAGGTGCAGCTCACCTGGAAGGCAGCCAAGACCTTCAAACACATCCTCATACTTTGCTATGATCTCTTCTGTTGTGGTGGGGAGGTTAGTGTCTGCCACAGCTATGTTGTGGGAGCTGGCTGTGCTCTGCTTGTTTACATGATAAATGACATGTTTCTCATTCACAGTTACAAGGTTGAGTCTCTTGCATGTGTTGGCAGAGAGCAGAGGCATTTGAGATGTGTGCATGACTTGAAATTTCAGGTCATGTATCTGTCCTTCGTGTTCAGCTTTGAGGTGGCACACCCCCGTAGGGTTTGACTTCTGAACCATCATAAAGCTTGATGGTGGCTTTGCTAGCCGGTATAGCAGGGTTGCCATCCTGTGTGATGAGCTGTAGGTCTCTGAAGTTAATGACATTAGTTGTTGCTCCAGAGTCTAACTGACACGTGACCATGTTGCTGGGATCATATGTCACTTGTTCAGTCATGTAGGGTGTTAGCTTTAAGTTCACAAGCCATTTTTCATCCCCATCTTCCACTGCATTGACACTAGATAAGAAGAACATGTCCTCAGCCTGCGCCTTGTCTCCATCAATGAAACTGACTTGCATTCTTTGTAGAGTTTGCCTGCATACTTTTGCGAAATGGTTCTTTTTACCACAAGCTTTACATATTATTCCAAATGCAGAGCACTTCATTCTGTCATGTGCTGCTCCACAGTAGTGACATATGTTGTTTGGCCGCCTGCCTTTGTTTGTCTGTCCTGTCTGCTCTCTCTGATTATGCTGGGGCTTAGCGGAACGCTTCTCTGAATGTCTGTCACGTGCATAATGTACAGTCTCTTCTTCTGTGCCATCTATCACTTTTTTCTGGATTTCTGCTTGTTCGCTTACTCTGCACATATCTATTGCCTTAGCCAGTGTGAGTTCCGATTCACGTAGCATACGAGCACGTGTACTTGCATTTTTTGTCCCAAGCACTAGCCTGTCACGGATCAGTTCATCTCGCAGCGGACCAAATTCACATTTATCTGCCTGTCTTCTCAAGTTTGCAACATGCTGCTCTGTAGTTTCATGTTAACTTTGCTGCGTGGTATTGAATATATACTGTTCATAGATCACATTCCTGGTGGGTTCAAAGTGTTTTTGTAAAGCATCCAGGATTTTTCCGGGGTTAGCTCTGTCCTCCATGTGAAGATGTCTTTGTATCAAGTGGCAATCTTTTCCCATCACAGTCAATAAAGTGGCAACTCTCACTTTCACATCTTTCTTGTCCAGACCTGTTGCAATCTCGTTGTTCTCCCACTGCGCTCTAAAGAATGTCCAGTTGTTGTGAGAGTCGCCGTTCATGTCCATAGGCTCTGGCAAGGGAATGGAGAAAGCCATGGCTAACCAGTTAGCAGCTTAGCATCTAACAAAGTCCGGTGTAGGTAATAAGCTGCTTGCAGATCGTTTACATGACGTCCTCTCCTATCCCCAAGTCCGCTTCTGACACCATGTTTAATGATGCATTGTCTGGTCCAGCTCATTAGCATATATCTTTCTTTATTGTATGCCTGGCAACATATCACAGTGCATAACATTTGCAGCGTCTGCCTCCGTGTTACTTCCTCTAGTCTACTTCACAGTCCCATTTCCTACTTATGCGACATGCATAGAACCAGACTGCCACCTAGCGGTTAACTCTCGTAACAACGGATTCAAACACTCTCTGGGTAGGAGAATTATAGATACACGGAAATGAGCGGAAAAATTAGACACTTGGTTGGACAGCAGCAGTGAAAATGAGTAAAATATCGAATGCAGTGTGTGCTAACAAGTGTTTTCTGGAGCACAGTGGCCAGGCAGACATAAAAAAACACGCTTCCAGAGAACGACACCGACACAGGGTTCAAAAGAGACAAACTGTGGTGTTGCAGTTCTTTAATCCCACAAATCTCCTGAAGCTGCTGTAAACAACTTTTTAAGCCTGTTCTGATGGAAGTTCTATTCATGGAACATCAGGTATGGTTGCAAGAAGGCACCCTTCAAATCTGAGAGACCTGGAGCAGTTTGCAAAAGAAGAGTGGTCCAAAATCCCAATTGAGAGTTGTAAGACGCTTGTTGATGGTTAAAGGAAGACATTGGTTTCAGTTATTTTTCCCAAGGGTGTGCAACCAAATATTAAGTTGAGGGTGCCAACTATTTTTGAGATTTGTGTAAAATTATATCAGTTTTGTCTTTTTTCTTGTGTTTATTTTTTGTGTTGTTCAAATGCACATAAAGGAAATAAACATGTATACCAAAAACATCTGTAATTGCAACAATTTTTGTGAGAAATGGTGTATTTTATGGTAAAAATTCCAGGGGTGCCAATACTTTCGTCCATGACTGTATAAGTGATGTTTCTTAAAACAAACATGGCTGCTCTGCTCCTCTGATGGCACAGCCTACTCCGTTTCTGATCATTAGGTTAGAGTCCGAGCTTTTATCAGATTGGGGTTTATCTTTTTTAAATACAGCTCCTCACTTTCAATGATGCCTAGTGTCCATCAGCAGTCCTCCATCGTCCCTGTGTCTGCAACCTGCATGCTAATGTGATTGGATTCATCATTTCAAGTGAATGTGAAAATGCATCTCCACCCCGCTCCCAGCCCAAAGGCAGAGAGATGATGTTTCAGATGAGCAGCACCTGCTGATGCTAAATTTAACCTACATGTTTACTGTGGGAACACGGCAGAGAAACAGGCGTTCATGCTGCTGCTGTTCTGGTTTCAGCTGCTGAACATGCTCCAAATCTCATGGATCATTTATTTATTATAGTTATGGTGTGATGAGGTCATCTCTCTGAAGGTAAATGAGTACATAACGAGGACTCATGACTGTTAATATCCCTGACTGAGTCAAAGGCTAAGGCCACGTTTATACCAAAACAATCCACTGAAAAGTGAATCTTTCCCTTTTACAAAGATCTGCATTCAGATAAACAACTGGATCCACAAAAAGACTACAAACTCTGCAGTATAGGCTGTTTTCAGTCACGCCGTCCCCATGAGTCATGAATGCCAGATCAGGGGTGGAAATTTAGCCACAGCTGTTAGGCCGGCCACACACTAGACGATTTTGTTAATCTGAAATGATTGTAAAACCGTGAGAGACCACAGACTTCAAGACAATTGCCAAAGATTTTTCATCTTCAATCTTCTGAACACACACACTAGACAACTCAGCCAGACTGTAAGATCACTGGAGACCACACGCCTGCTGACCTGCCTACGACCTCGCGTGATCATGTGACTTCAGGAAAAAAAAACAACACGGATGTCTGTCGATACCGTCTTGCTGTCTCTCCACAGCAGGCTGCCCTGGCGTGTGTTACAGGTGCAGCAAAAAAATCATAAAACAAGGGAAAGACTCAGGATGAAATCCTGGCTGACATTAAGGTACAGTTGTGTTTATGGTTGTGAGCGGTGAAAGTACATATGATCTGGCTGTGACGCTACCCGGTCTGCTCGTGTTGGTTATTGTGGGTACTTTGACAGAGACATTATGACCTAGGATCAATTCGGGATTTTGGAGGCTACAGCGCAATTTGGAGCAGTTAACCAATCATGTTGACACCACACACGAGGATTATTCAGACAAATTTGTTGGAGGTCTGACTTTAAGCAGTGTCACAGCGCGCGTATTTATGTCGGAGGTCGGAAACTTAGTACCACACTTGTTGCGGAAAAGTCTGTTGCGGCTCTGACACTACCTCAGAATCCGGATCAGAGGTGGGGCGAGATCGACCCCCAATTGTGGAACGGCTTTCATACAGAATGGCGTTGAAGAACGAGGGCGTAACAGACATGGAAAAGAGAGGCAATGTGAAAGTAGCTAGTGTCTCATGACCCCCAATGGGGTCCCGACCCCAACATTGTTAACCCCTACTTTAACCCCTACTTACACCATAAAATGGAGCTTATGTATAGCTGGCTAATGCATGGTCTTGTCTGTCCTTGTTCTCGTCAGGTGTCCCAGTGCGCTGAGAGGATGCCAAAAGAGGAATCACTGTAATCAAGCTGATGTAAGGGTGTCAGTCTTATTTTGGAAATGCTGGATTTCATGTCCATGTTTTGGTTTGTCCTGAAAGAAGCTGCCCGACTCTATGAAAGGACTTTTGAAATGTTTCAGTCCATGCTGGAAATGTTCCAGATTTCATTCCGCATCCCTAACTAATCAACAAACTGACCCACCGTACAAGAGAAGCTGTTTACCCCGAGGAGCTGATTTACAATTCATCATCAGAAGAGATGACACCAGAGTCCCAGAGAGAGCCTGAGGAGCCTGCTGAGCATTCATAAATCAGATTAATCATTGACATTTTCATGAAACTGAGCAGGGGTTAAAAGCTGAGATTTGCATGTCTTTAAACACTTGAATCATGTCAGAAATTGTTTCAGTCAGTACAAGCAGAGAAAAATGAATCTTTGACCTCGTTAGATTTTTTGAATCCCTCTCACTTTAAAAAGACGCGAAACAGTAGAATAATTAAAGCTCAGTATACAGTTCATAGGGAAACTACGTGGTATTCTGAAAATCCAAGCATTTACAAAAGGCAGGTTTAAGCACTAAAGCTGGGAGGAATGGCTGCTACTGGTGTAGAAATAAGCACAGATGAAGCATTTAGCTCTGATGCAGCATTTAGCTCAGATGTAGCATTTAGCTCAGATGCAGCATTTAACTCAGATGTAGCATTAACCACAGATGTAGTATTTAGGTCAGCTGTAGCATTTAGCACAGATGAAGCATTTAGCTCAGATGTAGAATTTAGCTCAGATGCAGCATTTAGCACAGATGTAGCATTTAGCTCAGTTGTAGCATTTAGCTCAGATGTAGTATTTAGCTCAGATGTAGTATTAACCACAGATGTAGTATTTAGGTCAGATGTAGCATTAAGCACAGCAGAGCATGTAGCTCAGATGTAGCATTTAGCTCAGATGTAGCAGTAGTTTGATCCTAAACATTGTAGGGTTAGCCCACAGGAATATATCTGTACCTGAATGTACTCAGAATGATGAAGATGCTCTGAGAACAGTTAGATGTGTGGAATTTGCTCTAAGGAATTATTTTACAGCAAAATGATGCACAGATTATTATTATTTTTTTTGACATTTCAAATCTTGACTTAAATATTGTACTTAAAAATGTCTGAAGAGCCCAGTCTATAGCAGTGTTGATTCTGACAGCTATTTTTAATTTTAGTCTTAGTCTTTTGATTAAATGTCCTTTAGTTTTAGTAACATTTTAGTCTTTACTTTTCGTCCAAGCATTTATTCTCTTGCGTAAATCTGGTACCAAATCATGCTAGTGTGTTCTCTGCACCCTGTCAAACCTGGGGTCCCTGCTTTCTACAGCTGAGAGGCAGAATAGATACAGATGCATTGTTTTTAGACAGATTTACCCACAGTGGAGAAATATCACGGATTTTGAATATCCAACGAAAACTACATTACATTTTAGTCTACTTTTAGTCATCTTGACGAAAACTAAGCTTACTTTTAGTCAGTTTTAGTCATCACAGATCAATTTTTGTTAGTCTTACTCTAGTTTTTGTCATGGAAAAAAAAGGCTGTAGACGAACATTTTTAGTCATAGTTTTAGTCGACAAAATTAACACTGGACTTGAGGATGTTTTTGTTTTGGTCTTTTACGACAGCTCTATGTCAGACCATCTACAGAAATCTTGTCCTTTCTTGGCCAATAGACTGGGTAAAGGTACAGGTATGACCCGTCCGCTCATCCCCGTCATGGGGTGGATCAAAGAGAGTGAATCACAGCTACAACAGAAGAACTGTTTATGATGTTTGTGCTCTTTTGCTCTGAAAGGAAGAAAATACAGAGGAAACAATCATGGATTATGGATAGCAGTTTTGGACTCACCCTGAAGAGGAGGAAACTATGGACTGGATATCCTTCAGATAGACTTTAAGAATGAGTGTGATGATGTACGATCCCTGGAGGGAGAAAAAGAGGGGGCGTGTTTAATGTCATGCTGGTAAAGGATGATACAAAGGTGGGGAACACATGCTCTCCTGTCAGCATCAGAATTCAAGCCGTTGACATCAGGTCAGGGATTCAAGCTAGATGACACTGCTAGAAAAATTCTGAATTGCTAATCGTGGTTGTGGGGCACCTTGGACCCATCATTGATTTTGTCGCACTACAAGACTGTTTGTCTTTCCTGATGCCCATATTTGGGCCTGACTTTCCACAATGAGCTACGATGATGCAGTCGGGCCAAAATATGTCAGAATTCATGTTGCTGAGCCGACCATATCAGGGACAAAAATGATCTGGGAGCATTCCCCTGATCCTGTTGGTTTGGGTTTATTATAAATCATTAAATCATTATTCTGGTGAAAAAGGCCTGAGGATCAAACATTTGCTCTAAATTAGAAAAAAAAAACAATACCAGTGGACACTTTAGTGCACGGGTCATCAAGTACATTTTCGAAAGGGCCAGATTTATTCTTGACAGACTCTGGGGGCTGGATTTTCAAATTAACCAAAATTAAATAAATATTTTTGTCAGATATTATTGTCTTGGTATGTTTCTAATCTTTCTAAACACAGGATGTTTTTAGGCACCACCAGTGAGATCTATCCCTATAATCTGCAATGCAGCAGGCCACAAGGAGACCCGGAGAAATCTCATAGAATGTTCCCTCCCCCGTTGTGATTTAGCACCAATATTAACTCATTTTTTACACTTTTTAACCCCTCTTCACTACTTCATATGGCCATTTCTGCAACATTAATGCCCCTATTAACCCATTTTTGCCACTTAAAAGCAATTTAGCTTCTCTTTAACCCCTTTCTGCAACTTTCCTGCCAATTATTACCCCTGTGTGCCGCTCTTTAACATCTTTTCACAACTTTGTCAGGCTACTTTTGCGATATTTTTCCCACTTTTAGCCCATTTTGATGACTTTTACCCTGTTTTGCCTCTTTAACCCAATTTTTGCTATACTTTAACCCCTTTTAAACCACTTTTCCTGCATGTTTTATTCCTTTGTGCCACTCTTATAACCATTTTTGCTCATTTTTAAACCCTTTGCATCACTTTTTTTTTGCACCTTTATTGCCACTTTAACCCGTTTTTGATACCCTTTGTTATTTTCTCCTCTTTTACCATTTTTTTTGCCACATTTTGACCTTTATTTATCACTTTTCCTGCCAATTTTTGTCCCCTTTGTGCCACTCCACAACCCATTTTGACACTTATCACCCATTGTTGCCTCTCTCTAACCCCTTTTCACCACTTTTTCTGGCCATTTTTGCAACATTTCTGCCAGTCTTAACCCATTTTTAATCAAAATATTTACTAATAATGGCTGACAAGTGAATTTCTGTAAAACAGATTAAATGTTAAGTTGTTTTAAAACCATCTAAAACTGTTCTAGGGATAGATTTCACAGCTTCTAAAACTTAAAGTCAAAAGATACTCTTAAAACTACATCTTCTTTTCCTCCTTTTCTGAATTTAAGATCTTCTGGGGGCCGGACAGGAAGCTTTGGGGGGCCTGATATGACCCTCGCCAGTTGATGATCAGTGCTTTAGTGGATATGGCATCATTTCAAACAGACAAGAGGGTTTGGTCAAATAGAGATCCTTACCTTGCTCACTTACTTTCATTGTCTTCTGATCCATTCTTCATTAATGCCTCCCACTGACAACCTGAGTTCTGTTTCTCTTGATGCTAAACTTTAGAGGTGAACCATACGGTTGGTTGAAATGCTGCACATTAGCAGTCTCAAAGCTTTGCCAAATGATGCAGTATCATAATAACACTGATACGACTGACGGTGGCCAGAGCCAGCGCCGTCACGGACATCGTTAGTCCCATTCAGATTATGTAAAGAGCACTCAAGCTCAAATGTGGAAATAATCAGCAAATGGCAGAAATATAGACGTTTATGTCCCGTCCAGATCTACACAGCAGGGTCTGAAGGAGGATGAAGGCTTTATTCACGTGTGTGTCTGTGTGTGTTTCTCTGTGTTTTAGTGTGTGTTGGTGGGGGGAAGGGGCAGTTTTCCCAGCACATAACACAATCACCACACCATCTGTCACTGCAGAGGCAACCTGGGCCAGCTCAGCTCTACTATACCGCTCTGATCTACAGAGTGCATGCTGGGGCCGTGCAGATGTGATCATTGCAGACAGATGTTTACTTGTTCTTCAGACAGAGAGCTCATAAAAGGCTCCAAAACACAGATTAATCCTGCAATTATTCCCGTGTAATTCCATAGAATGACTTTACCAGAAAAACCCTCAGAAATAAGGACATCTTTACACATGCATTAAATGTCCCATAGCTTCATGTCCCTCTTATTATGGCCGCTGATTTTTTCAGTTGAGATTTCTGCTTGTTTTTATTAGACTGGAAGATAATGCAAATTTTATTAAGTCTTTACAGCTGAAATAGCTGAACTTAGATTTGAGCATTTCATCACTTACATTGGCTCTCTGTTTCCATGAAGAGGAATACTGTAAAACTCTGCTGGTTCAGGTGTGTGGTGTTAATGCAGTTATCTCACTGCCCAAACCAGGGTTTGATACGTACCATTTCAGACCAGGCTAACTCTGCCTGAAGCCAATCAGAGCCAGCAGGCTGGGAAACATCATAAACTGGAAGTTTTGTTCTTGTACAGCTTATAGACATGGCTTATAACTGTGCCCTCATCTGAGTGGGATTGAAAAAGAGGACCAGCTCCATGATGTTGGATGGGAGATGGTCCATATCAGGTCGTCCTCCATGTTTGATCTCATGTCTGAGGAATCTCCACTGTGACTACAAACAGGAGCATGGCCTCCCAGTGGGAGGGCAGGGGTGTGCCTACTCTGGGCCAACTCTTAACTGTGGTCCATTTCTAATTAGAATATTGTAAATTCTTAAAATGAAACATGACCACCTTTACCTACGGAGTCAGCGCCGGTGATGTGTTTTATATGTCTGGAGTTTTGTTACCATAACTCTGTCAAAGTTTGTCCAATTTGAAAAATTCCAATGGTGTTGGAAAGCTGAGAATTGTGGGCATGCACACATATATGGTTCATTACGGTACTCGCAACCATATTACGTGGGCATTCATAACAATGCACCAGAAGTTTGGAGAGACAGCTACACAGATCCTCAACACTGTAACTCGAGCAAACTCGAAAGTTTGCCCAATTTAAAAAATTCCAATGCTGACAGAGAGCTGAGAATCTGTGCTTTCTGGCAATATATGATGTGTGGTATATATATTACAGTAATGTCGAACAGCACCGCGGAAATGTCGGTATTGGCAGAAGACGAGTGACAAAGGAGAGCGAGTGAGAGTGGTGTTTTGATTTAAAAAAAAAGCATTAGATAATGGTTAACCAGATGTTGAAAAGTCTATTTACTCCTGGGAAAAAGGACCAGAGCTCTCAGACTTAGGGCATTTCCTGACTATTTTACAGCCATAATTACAAAATATGTCCAAAATCGCCATTTTTATCCTCAGGAGGTAAAGGGTTAAACAAGCTTGTCTTTAACTGTTCCCCTTAGTTTTGGCTGATGATGCACCAGTGCAGTGGTCTAACTTCTGCGCCGGCTGGTGCTCATCCTGTGGACGGTCATCAGCCTGTTAAAAAATAATGCGCCATGCACCGATAAAGGTTGTAGATGTGTGTCATTCTCTCTGAATTTGGCCCTCACTGGATTCTCCTGTGCATTTGGTGCAGATGTAGCATTTAGCTCAGATGTAGCATTAAGCTCAGATGTAGTATTAAGCTCAGATGTAGCATTAAGCTCAGATGTAGTATTAAGCACAGATGTAGTATTAAGCTCAGATGTAGCATGCAGCTCAGGTGTTGCATTTAGCATAGATGTAGCATTAAGCATGGATGTAGCATTTAGTTCAGATGTAGCATTAAGCACAGATGTAGTATTTAGCTCAGATGTAGCATTTAGCTCAGATGTGGCATTAAGCACAGATTTAGCATTTAGCACAGATGTAGCGTTTAGCTCAGGTGTTGCATTTGGCATAGATTTAGCATTTAGCTCAGGTGTTGCATTAGCTCAGATGTAGTATTCACCAAAGATGTAGCATTTAGCTCTGGTGTTGCATTTAGCACCGATGTAGCATTCACCAAAGATGTAGCATTTACCTCTGTCATAGCATTTAGCTTAAATGTAGCATTAAGAACATATATAGCATTATATGTTCTTAATGCTACATCATATGAAGCATTTAGCTCAGATGTAGCATGCAGCTCAGATGAAGCATGCAGCTCAGGTGTTGAATTGAGCTCAGATATAGCATTTGGCTCTGATGTAGCATATTGCACAGATGTAGCATTTAGCTCGTACGTAGCAGTAGTTTGATCTTTATTTTTATTGGAGGATTGAAAAGGAGGTCTTCAGGATGATTTATGGTGTCAGAATGATGAAGATGCTCTGAGAACAGTTAGATGTGTGGAATATTTTCTCTGAAGGATTATTTAACAGCAAAATGATGCACAGATTATTTTTGGCATTTCAAATCTTGGCTTGAAAATAGTGCTATAGTCTGGGCTCTTCAGACACAAGCAGTGTTAATTCTGACAGCTATTCTGAATTTTAGTCTTAGTCTTCTGACTACATGTCTTTTAGCTTTAGTCACTTTTTACCGATGACAGTTGTAAATGTGTACCATCCTTTCTGTATTTGGCCCTCAGTGGACTCTTCTGGTCTAGCGTGTGCGTTCAGAGGATTCTGATGTTAACATCAGTTGAAAATGTCCTCATGTCTGTGGTCTCCCAGGTTTTTAAACCACTTAGGATTTTAAAACCCTCCATCCTAACAGCCTTTCTCAATAGATTTGGTTCCTTAGCTCCTAATCACTCTGAGCTTTTGAGCATTCATGTGGAGAATAAATGTTTTGTCTGATTAAAAGCTAAGCGATTCTTGGTGAAATACGGCTGAAAGGAGACATTTTCCTGTAAAAATGTTCGCCGCGCTGATAAAGCTGCTCCGATAGTGTTGACAGAGCTGAAACTCCCCAGGTGTCAGACTGTATCTCTGTGTGATCACAGCCTTTCACTACTCCTGCATGTGTTGCCGTAGATACAGCAACTTCCTGTCAGCCGTATCTCGTGCTTTTCAAGGCGAGCCTGACACACTGCTGCACAGCTCATGGGTTTGAAAATAGCTTTACATGTGGTGTCACTCTTAGATGGAGCTGCGGTTGATTCTACTGAAGCCGTGATAGGTTCTTGATACGTCTCAGGCCAAAGCTTCAATGCAAACACCACAACACACACATCTGTGAAGAATGACAGACAGTTCGCCAGTTTGATGCTCTGATCAAGGTCTGTGCTGGAGAGGTGTTGGTCCTCGAGCAGCACAGTGACTCACAAGCATCAGAAAGAACACGTTTAAAGGTAGGAATGACATTTCTCTGACGCACACAGAGCCGTCCCCCCTCCTCCTCCTCTCACTTTGAATAGATGTCAGAGAATGGCTCCTGTTCTCTGGGAGGAGCAGCAAATAGCAGCATTTGTCTGATTTAGAGCTCTAATCTGCTCACATCTGGAAGTACAGTGCTCTCCATCCGTCTGTGTGTCTGTCTGCTGCTTTGATGCAGAGCAAAGGTGTGAACATGGTGACAAGGAGAGTTACATCACCATCATCATCATCATCATCACCACCACAGCACAGTGTTTGACAACATGAGCTCTTCTGCAGGCATCAGCTGAATGAAATGAAGTCAAAGTTGAACAATAAAGGTGTTTTTGTTGACTGAAACAGCAGAGGAAAAAAGCACAGCAGCAACTACAGGCTGTAGTGGGAATTACACCTTGTACTATTGAACCTCAAATAGGAACGTTCACCTGAACGCCACGCCAAATGATAAATAAACTCAAGAAACTGCAGAAGCAAGGAAGGAACAGAACCAAAGCTTAGTTTGCCAGCGTGTTTAGCTCCACCTAAATAACGTGAAGTAATGTCCTTCCACTTTGGTTCCACTTCAGCTGCTTCACCAGAAAGCACAAAGGTCCTGAGACTCCAGAACGGACCCAGAACCAGGGGCCTCTTTTATAAAACATTGTGTAGGATCCATACTAAAAGTTTATGTGCTTCCAAAAGCTGAAAATGGCGTGTGGCAAAAAGTAATCTGATTTATAAAACCGTATGTACACGCACCTGCAAGCACTTTTCCCTTTATAAATCACAGTCCACCTGGAAGATTACACTGCTGGATTCATCTCACATCCTGTCCTCTACACACCCACATTTTACCATGAATGGTCAATGCAAAGTACCTCATGAATGTTTTTGTATATAAATAAGCCTGCTGATCAGTGGCATCATGGCAGAGAAGACAAGGAAAAGGAATTTCACAGAGACCGAAATAGAGGGGCTTGTGGGTGAGATGGAGGCCAGAAAAATTAAAAACTAATAAAAGAGAAACAAGCGAGTTGGAAGCACGTCGTCAACGCCGTAGATAGTTTGAGTGCCACAGAGAGATCTGTTGCAGAGGTGAAAAAGAAGTGGTCGGATCTGAAGGTGGAGGCCAAGAGGAGAGTGGCATGGTGCCGTCAATGCGTGGCTGCTACAGGTGGGGGCAAGGGGCACGCCCGAGCCCACACCGCAGCACACCAAAATAGCCTCCATACTCGGGACGGTCAGCGTGTGTGGCGTAGTGTTGGAGAAGGAAGGAGACACAGATTTAGCAGAGACCACAGAGGAGGCCAGTAAAGTACAGTTTTATCTGTTTATTAAGTGTGTAAATTAAATATTTCAACAGAGACTTGTGAAAAGACAGTCGACTTATGTGTTGTGTCCTCAGTCACTCAAATTTGGAAATGGTGGGTGATGAGAAGGTTCCGGGCACAGCGTGTCCTGGCACTGTGGTTGAAGCATGGCTGTTCCCGGCACCAGTGTGTCCCGAGCGCATGGTGCATCTGGAAGTTGCCGAACCTGACCAACAATATCCTGCAAACGCAAAGGGACACCATCAGTGGGATAAATGATGTCAGAGACGAACTCCAAAAAATACGTACAGTGATGAGTAACATGTGTGATGTAATGTCTGACATTGCCAGTTCCATTAAAGATCTTGTTTAAAAAATGAAGCACACTTGCTGTCTTATTGCAAACGCCGTATGACACCTTCACAGAGCCTTGATCCCTGTTGAAACTCCTCATGTCAGGGAGATGGTTTTGGGTCGGGTTCCTCATGGTGTGGGGGAGGTAGGCCAGGCAGGAGGGGAATGGCATCCCTCAGTGCCACATTGTGCAGAACTCCACAAGTCCTAATGATTTTACACACCTTTGTAGGGTGATAGAGCA
Organism: Cheilinus undulatus; assembly: GCF_018320785.1. Lineage (NCBI taxonomy): Eukaryota > Metazoa > Chordata > Actinopteri > Labriformes > Labridae > Cheilinus > Cheilinus undulatus. The sequence continues at coordinate 2,045,517 of NC_054878.1, forward strand.
GTCTGCCACCCGAAGTATCTAAACACCCCCACAGATTTTTGAGGAGGCTGATGGCTCGCTCCACAACGGAGCGCAAACGAGAGTGGGCCACATCAAAGCACGCCTCCTCTGTGCTCTGCGGGTTGGAGAAAGGGATGAGAAGCCAGCACCTTAGGGGGTAGCCACTGTCACCTGCAAGGTATAACAGAAAAGTAATTATAAATCAGGCTTTAATGGTTAGAATTTCTACAATGGTATTTATGTACTTACCCAGGAGCCAGCCATCATGCGTTCCCTACACCGCTGTGCGTCAGGATGAATGAGTCACTTGTCGACCCAGGCCACTGAGCCACTAAATTGGTCAAAACCATGTTTGAGGTACAAATAATTTGTACATTGTTTGTATGCACATTTTTCTCAGTTCACACAGACAAATTCATTTTCACTCAGAGCCCTTATAGCAACACGAGTGCAGTCAATTGCGCCGACTACATTTGGGAAACCGAACATTGCTGCAAATTGCCTTTTAATGTTGGCCTGTTCACCCACAGTGTAAGGAAACCCGATGTATCAACTGGTCATGTTTATAATGCCATCCAAAACGGCTGGCATTATTGTGCTGAGGGATGGCTGCGATATCCCAGACCTAAGGACAGAATTTACCTGTATTATATCATAGCCTAAAGGGGCTTTAGACAGAAAATGTAAAATTATACATTAATCATATCAAACACATACCTGTCGGCTAATTCCTGCAAACCCCAGCATGGTCAGCACCTGTATATGCACCGGGATGGCACGGTTCCAGCGGGTGGTTCTGTCTAACACTGGGCCCAGCTCAGCACATGGATCCAAGAGCACTGCTCCAGGGAATCTAAATCGGCTTATTAGCCAGTCATCATCATGGGCCAGGAAATCTTCGTGGTCTCTAAAGACTGTCTCCATCCTGATCCTACCATTTGCGTGACCTTCCAGCAGTGCCATCCATTGTGCAGCATTACACACGAGTGTCACTGCACTATTTATATGCTTACTCAGCAATTAGACTGATTATTACACACCTTGTCACAATTAATACTAATCAATCAGTGCTATCACAGCTCTATATCATTTGAAGATGGAAGTATGATATATGAACATTGTGCATACAGTAGTAGGTCTGATGGCTCACTAAAGGAACACATCTATAACACTGCAGACTTGGGTTTTTATGATTATGTGGGTCTATAAGTCTGATATGTGATGACATTAAATTTATGAGATGAAACTGGCTTCAATTCACCACTTCACCATCTGTGCCGCAAGTTCCCCCATCACCAGAGTGTTTGTGCGAAAGGATCAAAGCTGGTGCGCACATTCTCCTGCCAAGTTTATTTTTATAAATCACAACCTTTGTGTGGGAAGTGGCGAGCGCCACTTTCAAGCCCCGTTTTGTGCATAACCAGGCTTTATAAATGAGGCTCCAGAACCGTGTCTGTCTGAAAGCACTAAAGGGGGACATCAGCTTTGGGAACTGAAATGACTGTTAAAGAAGTAGCGAACACTTTTTTCAGCTGAACACTGAGGTATCTGACTGTACTATAATAAAACACATCAGTGCTGGTGTTATTTCTGACATTTGCACCAAAATGATAAAAATCTGCATGTTACATCTTTTATTTAGCTCAAACGGACATCTGCTTTGAAAAATCTTTTCTGAAAAGGTGGTGAAATCGGTCGGTCTCCACGTCACAAACTCCATACAAAAGGTAGAGTGTTACTGCCTCTAACTGACTTTACCATTCTGAGACCACTCCCATCCTCTCCTGCTCTACTTCAGCTCTGAGAGTCATAAAGCTGGAGCAATGCCGGTGCTAGAGCAAACAGCCCAAACAGGTAGTGCTCAGGACCACTACAGTCTGCCACTGCTCCACAGCCTGTTTCAGGGGACTCTGGAGGGGACCAAAGAACCAAATTCTGTACTTTTAAAAGCAACCACCTGAATTCCAGTGGTACTACCGAGTATAAAATCAAACGATACCATATTTCAGTACCTAAATGCATTCTTGTGACTGTGTGAGAGTGAAAGAGTAGGTAATAGTCCACACCGTACGCAAATGCAGCGTTGCAAGAACGATGGCGTAATGACAAAGCAAGCACGCTGACAGAGAGGTCAAAGGGATGGCTCCACTTTTTAAAATAAGATGCAGATGACGGCGCATTATTTGTGACGTGTAGTACAAGGCTAGCCACGGCAAAAAATCTGAGGAAGCAAAGTGATGAAAAATGGTTCGGATCAGCGCTCACTGCTTTCACTTTCCTTTCTCTCACTCACCCACCCACCTCTCTCTCTCTCACACTGTAAACTTTAGACAGCGTGATTTGTCCGTTAACATGTGGATATCAACCATGGAAATATAGCAGATAAAAGCACAAGTTTGGTGTCTCCAACAGGGACTTGATCAAGCTCGAACACCCTCAGGCACAGTACGGATTGTTTGGTGTGAATGCTTCCTAAAAGTTGCTCTCCATCTCTCCAACTTGGCACAGCTGCTGCCGTATGAAGCTCCCTGTCAGGATGGATGGATTCAGAGTGATTTTGAAGGAGTGACAGAGCCACAGGCTTGTCCTCACTGCTTGGTTTCATCGCAGTATGAAACAATTTGCCACACACATTTCTGCGGTAAATACAAGTAGAATGCGACAGGCTCAGTGTGCAGGGTTCAGTTCAGTGTGCTCCTCTCGTTCGTTCGTCATGTTTGAGAGCAACAACCGCGATGCATGATGGGAAATACTGCTGGGATAGTGACCAGCTCAGTACTTTTCACAATGCGTTGTGGGATAGAGTAAGTATAGTCAATAACAATGCTGACTCAGAATTCAGAGACCACTACAGATTCACTCATCTGTATTCACTCAAAACATGCCTGTGAAGTTTGTTGCTGAAAAAACACTCCAGTATTGGATTTTTGCACGTCTAAAAACCCCTCTGTTTCAGCCCTGCTCAGAACGAGCCATTTCTGTGTCTGTGGCTTTAAATGGTAATTACCCCCTGACCACACCCCTTTCAGGAAATGGATATGGCACTGCTGATGTAACAATATCACAGCCACGTTTATCTAAGGTTTAGGACCTGACTGGGATTTAAACCATCAATCTCCCACATCAAAGTCAGCAGTGTAACCCACTGAGCTATCCAGCATCTCAGCTGGCGGCTGAGAGGAAGATCAGGAGAGGAGGGGGTAACTTTCTTCCAAGCAGGGAGGGCCAACCAAACCTGGGGGTGGGTGCTTACTCCCCATGTGACATCATGAGGGTAAAATCTGAGAACATGTGTTTCAGCACACATTTTCTGAAGGTGGAGAAAAGGAGGGTGGAAGGGAATGGATTTTTCTGGTATTTGAGGGGATTGTGGACAGGCCAGGGGCAAATATTTTTGTTAGAAAAGCCTGAAAAAGTGTTTTTTGCATAATATGTGCCCTTTAAATCTCCCTTAAATTTGTCTCATTTCCTGCTACTTACATTTGTTCACTATATAGATATGGTTATTATTGCAGATGAACTTTAAAATGCACCATGATTTTGCTGACCTCCATGGGCCCCCCACCTGCTGGACTCTAGAAAGCTCTCCTCTTTTTCCCCCCTAATGGGCAGCCTTGGTAGGAACTTTGTTTTCCTTCTGTTTTAATGGTTCTACCAGGATGGGTTTGGCTGGTGTGACAGACTGACTTTAAGTCCTGGATGTTTTGTAAAACCCTGCTACACACTAGGAGGTGCTTCTGGAAGTGTCTGTTCTGTTGCTGTACCTCAGTCGTGTTCTGTGCTGATTACTCCTCTCTCCATGATTCCATCCTGGAACGTGTGATTGATCTTATGAAGAAAGCCAGAGAGCGAGCTCTTCAGGGAACGATGGAGAATAAAAGGAGAAGTCCAGTTTCTGACCAAGAAATTAAATCACTTTTTATTTGGGAACAAAAGCAGGAGTGAAATCTCACTTAGCAGTCTTTTCAATTAGAAGCTGTGCTGAGGTCAGCAGCTTTTTCAGCTCCTGCTGCATCTGTGAGCCGATAATGTGATAGTTCTGCCCGCTGTGACTGATGTCGGCATGCAGACGTTATTGTTACACACTGTCATGACGAGCTGAGCGGGGGGGGGGGGGGGGTTTAAACCTTCACATTAAACTGGAAATACTGGACAACTCTTCAACACACTACAGGAATCTCCCGCTGATTCAACAGTGACGTACTTTCTTACTTTCACAGCAGCTTTGTTGGACTCAAACACAGGGATTTATGGAAAACCATTACTTACTGGTCAGTTAGTCTCAACATTAGTTATGATCCTAAAGAAGTGGAGAGTTCTCCTGCTGCAGTGCAACCCGCCTCAGTGGACACAGTGTTATCCAAAATGTCCTGTCAAAGTTTGTCCATTCAAATTTCTACCTATTATTGCAAAGGAGCCTTTTTTAAAAGGGTCAGAATCACAAGAGAAAACCAGCCACTCCAAACATGAAGAATATCACGGATGGATCCATCGGCTGCTTGATTTCAGATTTGCTGGTTTGAATGAGGATTTGGACCTATCATGTCTTTTGTCTTTGGCGTGTTTTTCACAGGTGATACTCCAGATGTTTTTGTCTATGTTTGTGGTATTTCAGGGTATTTTTTCCTTTCCTGAAGTTTTTAGGTACATTTGTGTCTTCATTTGTTGCTGATTGCTTTCTAACTGGTTTCCCCTGCCTAGTCTTTCTCTGTGGCTTCCTCTCACTGGTCATCACTGTTAACGGGAGAGTCCACTCCTGGTTGAAGACTCTCCTGGCCTCGCTCTGCCAGCATGTCATTGGCTGTAGCTTATACAGAGGTGTGACTTCACCACAGATGTTTGTTAGCTCTGATGCAGACCTGCTTTTTAATGATTTGGTTGTTATAATAAAGGCTTTTATAGTGTTCGTTACTCTTTTTTCATGTTTAAGTGCCTGGTATTCTCTTTTTATTGGGCTTTATTTCCCCTGTTCTCCAGAAACTTTGTTCTACAATTATTTCACTTGTTCACACAGAGAAGCCAGTCTTCTAAAAAACCACCAGACTGTTAGGGAGTCAGGGACTCAGCGAGTCGAGGATTTAGGGAGTCAGAGACTCTGGGAGTCAGAGAGTAAGAGAATCAGAGAGTAAGATAATCAGGGAGTCAGAGAGTAAGAGAGTCAGAGAGTAAGAGAATCAGAGTGTCAGAGACTCAGGGAGTCAGAGAGTAAGAGAATCAGAGTGTCAGAGACTCAGGGAGTCAGAGAGTAAGAGAATCAGAGTGTCAGAGACTCAGGGAGTCAGAGAGTAAGAGAATCAGAGAGTGAGAGACTCAAGGAATCAGAGACTCAAGGAATCAGAGACTCCGAGACTCTGGGAGTAAAAGTCAGAGTCTCAGAGACAGACTGTAATTTTTCTCAAACAACAGCTGACTCTTTGGCTGGAACTAAAAGCCTGGGTGATAAAGTAAGCTCATAAACCCAGCAGAGATTCAGGAAGTCAGAGAGTCAGAGACTCAGGGAGTCAGAGACTCTGGGAGTCAGACAGTAAGAGAATCAGAGAGTGAGAGACTCAGGAGGTCAAAGACTCTGGGAGTCAGAGAGTAAGAGAATCAGAGAGTGAGAGACTCAGGGAGTCAGAGAGTAAGAGACTCAGGGAGTCAGAGACTTAGGGAGTCAGGGACTCAGGGAGTCAGAGAGTCAGAGACTCAGGGAATCAGACTCAGGGAGTAAGAGACAGAAACTCAGGGAGCCAAGAGTTGTCAGAAGAGAGTAAGAAAGTCAGAAAATTAGAGACACAGGACGTCAGAGGCTCAGGGAGTCAGAGAGTCAGAGACTCTCGGAGTCAGGGACTTAGAGACTCAGGAAGTCAGAGAATCTGGAAGTCAGATTCTCAGAGACTCAGGGACTCAGAGACTCAGAGATTCAGAGTGTCAGAAACTGAGAGAGTCATAGTGTAAGAGACTGAGAGAGTCAGAAGACTCAGAGACTGAGAGACTCAGAGTGTCAGAGACTCAGGGACTCAGAGTGTCAGAGACTGAGAGAGTCAGAAACTCAGAGTGTCAGAGAGTCAGAGACTGAGAGACTGAGAGTGTCAGAGAGTCAGAGACTTGAGAGACTGAGAGAGTCAGAGAGTCAGAAACTGAGAGACTGAGAGTGTCAGAAAGTCAGAGAGTCAGAGACTGAGAGACTGAGAGTGTCAGAGAGTCAGAGACTGAGAGACTGAGAGTGTCAGAGAGTCAGAGACTGAGAGACTGAGAGTGTCAGAGAGTCAGAGACTTGAGAGACTGAGAGAGTCAGAGAGTCAGAAACTGAGAGACTGAGAGTGTCAGAGAGTCAGAGACTGAGAGACTGAGAGTGTCAGAGAGTCAGAGACTGAGAGACTGAGAGTGTCAGAGAGTCAGAGACTTGAGAGACTGAGAGAGTCAGAGAGTCAGAAACTGAAAAACTGAGAGTCAGAGAGTCAGAAACTGAGAGAGTCAGAATGGAGGGGTTGATTAATCTCTCTTTGGTGCTGATAGGACAAAACAAGTACATTCACAGCTTAAGATATTTCTATTTTATTTAAAACCCTTTTTAGGTATAATATTTTGTTTCATTGTTTTATTTTTATAATACTGTTCATAATATGGTTAAGTCGGGAGCATGGAATTGTCCAAAATCTCTTGGTATGCTGAAGCATTCAGAGTTCCTTTCACTGGAACTAAGGGGCCAAGCCCAGCTCCTGACAAACAAGCCCACACCATAATCCCCCCTCCACCAAACTTTACACTTGGCACAATGCAGTCAGACAAGTACTGTTCTCCTGGCAACCGCCAAACCCAGACTCATCCATCAGATTACCAGATGGAGAAGCGTGTCTCCACTGCTCTAGAGTCCAGTGGCGGCGTGCTTTACACCACTGCATCTGACGCTTTGCATTACACTTGGTGATGTATGGCTTGGATGCAGCCGCTCGGCCATGGAAACCCATTGCATGAAGCTCTCTACGCACCGTTCTTGAGCTAATCTGAAGTCCACATGAAGTTTGGAGGTCTGTAGCCATTGACTCTGTAGAAAGTTGGCCACCACTATGTGCCTCAGCATAGTGGTGGCCAACTTCACTGAGCTCCTGAGAGTGAGCCATTCTTTCACAAATGTTTGTAGAAACAGTCTGCACGCCCAGGTGCTTGATTTTATACACCTGTGGCCATGGAAGTGATTGGAACACCTGATTTCAATGATTTGGATGGGTGAGTGAATACTTTTGGCAAAATAGTGTATGTGATTTGTGTTCAGACATGCACTGACATCATTGTTTCCGTTCTTTTTTTAAATTTTACACAGCATCCCAACTTTATTGGAACTGGGGTTGTAAAAAGAGTGAAACATGGCCATTGCAGTTTTACCACACATATTAAAGGACACTATTTGACACACTGGGGAAATAGAAAATGAGGATATGAGACAGGAAAAGTCCCTCAGACTGTCACAGAGAGCGTGACAGGACGTCCAGCTTCTCTTGGCCTCTAGGAGGGAACGTCACCGTGTAAACTCCGACAGAGGTCTGTAGCATGCTAGCTTGTTTTAAAGCTTTTAAAAATCAGACTTTAAAGAGTAAGAAACAAGTTTGAATACATTAATTGATACAGCGGAGGCTCTCTGAGGACTAAACAGGAGAATAGGAAAGCTTCACCTCTGCAGAGATTTTAATTACTTGTGTCTATCAGTCTTATCACTCGTATTGTCTGGAAGTAGAGCAGCTTTTCTCCCTTTGCTACCAAAGCTGAGATGATTTAAAGGAGTCTATCTGTCTCTCCCTCGTGTCCAGCCTCTCAACAAAAGAGAAGACGATGGTAGGTGTGTGATGTGGTCAGGCAAAGTGCAAATTAATTAGCTCTGAGAAGAAAGGATTAGCTCTGCCCAGCTGCAGAGAGAAAGGCTCCGTATTTAACTATTCTCATTAGAGACGCCCACTCTATCTGTGAGAGGAGCAGAGCTGTAAGTCTTTTGTCTGCTGGGATCTGTGCTCGCTGAAGGAAACAAAAACAGACCTGGCCTGATTAAGACGGCTGAATGGACTCTTTATCTCTTTATGTGAAGCAGAGCGGCTCGATGAGCGCTGACGCCCAGCCACAGCGAACTGGCCCCACAGCAGCGTCGTCACCACAAACATGCCATGACTCGTGATGACAGCGGAGGACTTGACCGGCATTTATCCTCTTTAGCATTACACTTGTCAGGTCTATCACGGTACGAGTCGCTGACACGCTCTGAAAGGTTGCCAAGAGAGGAAGAGAAGCTGCTGTGAGAGCCAAGAGTCCTTTAGACTGACACTAATGAAGGCTCAGAGACAAAATAGACGTCCATGCATCCCTTTTCTTCAGCTTATTCAGAGTCAAACTAGTTGACCTCTGTCCAGTTATGTTTTCTGCCTACCTCGGAGGATCCTGAGGCATTCCCAGGCCAGGAGGGGTTAATAATCTCTCCACTGGGCCCTGAGTCTACCCCAGGAAGGAAGAGGCGTGAGACAACCAGATCAGATACCCAAACCGCCTCAACTGGCTCCTTTTGATGTGAGGAAGCAGCCCTCTACTCTCAGGCCCCTCTGGTTGTCTGAGCTAAGAAAACCATCTGCAAGCCTACTCTTTCAGTCTCCACCTAAAGCTCATGACCATAGGTGAAGGCCGGGAGAGGGAACGACCAATAAATCAAAAGCTTTGCCTTCAGGCTCTGCTCCCTCTTCACCACAGCAGTCTCGCCCACGTCATGCAGACCATCTGTCAATCTCCTGCTCCGTCCCACCCATGAAAAACACCCTGAGATACATTAACACAGTGTTACTCAACTCTGCTCAACCAAAGAGCCAAACTGTTGAAAAACACCTGTGCAAGAGCCACAATCTAAGTGGTGAAAAGTGGGTGAAAGTGGCAGTAAAAACAAGTCCAAGCTGGCAAAATAGGTGAAAAAGCAAGAAAAAAAAGTGGCCAAAAATGGGTGAATGGGGGTAAAATAGGTAGAAAATGGCAAAAACTGTGTGAAAAGTGACAAATAATGTGGAGACAAAGTGGCATAAATGGGTGAGTGACAAAAAAGGCTTACAGGTGGCAATAATGGTAAAAAAAAAAAAAAAAAAAGCTGCAAAAATGTGGCAAAAGAATGAGTGAAAATGACTAAAATTGGCAAAAAGCATCGGAAAAAATGGGGAAAATTAATAAAAAAATAACTAATATTGGCAAAAAGCAGCAAAAGATGGGGGAAAATGAGTAAAAAGTAACTAAAATTGGCAAAAAGCAGCAAAAAAATTGGAGAAAATGAGTAAACAATAACTAATATTGGCACAAAAAAAAGTGGGGAAACGAGAGAAAAATAATTTAAATTGGCAAAAAGAAGCAAAAAAGTGAGAGAAAATGAGTAAAAAATTACTAAAATTGGCACACAGCATTAAACAAGGTGGGGGAAAATGAGTTAAAAATCACTAATATGTGACCGAAGCCAGATAAAGTTCCTGCAAGTCAGCATTCTGGTGGTTGAGAAAAATGGATACAAAGTCGTTTTCTTCAAAATGATCATTTTTTGTTTTTTTTTTCTTCTCATTTTATGCAAGTCCGACATTTAAACTACTCATTTGATGAAAAAGTAACACAAATATGATATTTAAAAGCGTTAATTTTGTGTTTAAAAATGCCCTTTTTCGTAGTATCTGCGGGGAGATTCAGGGGAGGGGAAAGCGAAACTGCTGGGTGATAATTGGCCACTCAGTCTGCCATTGTTCCCAGTTTCGCCCATTGAGATGGACAATAACAAACACCGTATGGCTCAAACGCCACCCATCTCGGCACGTAACTACAGCTGTTTCTAGTTATCACCTTTAACAACAAGCCTCAAGATGAACCCTGCAGTGAAGGAAAGTAGAAGAGACGATGAAGAAGCAGCAAGAATTATCAACAGACTTGGGAAGACTTCAGGATCACTCCACAGTGAAAGTTTGATGATGGCGGATTTCCTATGGGAATATTTTGATGAGCGTCACCAGTCCGATTCAGAAGCTTGGTTTGGGTGGACTTTATGTAAATGTGGCCCTGTTGTTCACGCCCATCACCCGGCCTGCCTGAAGGTAGGAGAAGTCCTGAAACTTTGAACCTGTTTTTCTCAGAACAAACAGGAACTAGAAGTTAAAATTCAAATGAGCATATCTTTGTAAAATATGATCAGATTAAGGTGTATGATACACCATTAGAAAGCTTGGAATCTACGCTTTCATAATGTGTAAAAAACTCAAAAATGACCTTGGACAACTTGCAGGACTTTTTACCAGCTTTGATCACATATTGGCAAAAAGAAGCAAAAAAGTGGGGAAATGGGAAAATTGACATGTAAATGCAAGAGGCACCTTAAATGGGCAAAAAGTGGCAAAAAAGGAAAAGATGGTCAAAAAATGCAAATAAGGGCAATGAGAATATACAGACAAAAAATAAAGTTTGCCAATCAAAGCCTGCCGTAGCCTGTAAGTGTGGCTTTCTAGGATTTAAACGCCTAAACCGAGCCAGTCAGGTTTTAATAGCGTAGACACGTATGGGTCGGCGTCTGCTACTGCACGGTCCAGTGTTAGGGGTCGGGGTGTGCTGCTGCATGCCCAAATATATCCCCGTACGCTGGGGCAAGCCCCAGCGTAGGCTTGGGCAATGTACGTCATGCCCCAGCGAAGAGGTTTCACCCCACCGTAGAGGTCTCCAGCCGAACGCCCCAGCGTAGAGGTTTGCTTGAGGGCTGCAGCCAGACCCTCTTGTCATTTTCTAGCTGGGAACCACGGCCTCGGACTTGAAGGTGCTGAACCTTCATCCCACCTGGCTTTAAATGGCTGAAATGTCTGCTGGAGGCCCAACAGAACAGCATCATCAGCATAAGCAGAGATAAAATGATCATTGCTGTGTAATGATTGCAGTTAGTCTCCTCCCCTCTGCGTTACAGCTCCTACAGAACCCACGGTGTGTGTGCTCAACCTTATACCCATGTGAGAGTGTGTGAGGGTGTGCTGCAGGTGATGGACGTGATTCGAAGAAGGGCAGAAAGCTAATAAATTCTGCTGCAGGCTCCTGAGCTTCTGATGAGACACTCTGCCTCGAGGCTATGTTCACCTCTCTCTCTCTCTCTCTCGCCCTCACAGTGAGGATAACAGATAAAAACATCTTCATTCTTTATTCTCTGGTCTGTTTTCTCATCTGCTCTTCATACTAACTTTAAGAAAGACTCACTTCCTGTCCCTTGTTTGAGCCAGCTTTGTAAAGCTGAGACCGCCCTTGACCTTGAGAGAACACGTGCTGACTGCACATGAAAACACGTAGTCACTGAAGAGCTTCAACACTCGAACCACCATCAGGTAATCTTCAACTGTTTTTACTGTGAGACTTTGTAGATGGACCTGAAAATCCAGACTTCATCATCTGGCTCCATTCACTCCACAATAATGGACAAAAGTATGTGGACATCTGACCATTACACTGACAGGGACTGTGATAGTATTGTTTTCAAATCCACGTTCTTCACTCTGGAGTTGGCAGCCTCCACTCTACCTGGAGTGTTTATGTGGGAATGTGTGTCCATTCATTCTTTCTGTAGAGCATTTATGAGGTCAGGCTCTGATGATGGACCAGAAGGCCTGGCTCTCAGTCTCTGTTCCAGTTCATCCCAACAGGTGCTGGATGGGGTTGAGGTCAGGACTCTGTGTGAACTCATCAAACCATGTCTTTCTAGTCCTTCTCTGTGATCTGGGGCAGTGTTAATTTTGTTGACTAAAACTAAAATAAAAAAATAGCTGCCAAAATTAACACTGCTCTGGGGCACAGTCATGCTGGAATAGAAAAGAGCCTTCCCCAAACTGTTGCCACACAGTTGGAAGCATAGCTTTGTTCAAAATTTCCTGGTATGCTGAAGAATTAAGACTGGCCTTCAATGGAGATGAGGGGTCTAGCCCAGACCCTGAAAAAAAGCCCCAGACCATTATCCCAGCATCCTCCAAACCTAGACTCACCCATCTGACTGCCATACAGAGAAGTGTGATTGGTCATTCCACAGAACACCTTTCCACTGCTCCACGGTACAGTGTTGGTGTGCTTTATAACACTCCATCCAACGCTTGGTGTTGGACTTGGTGATGTGAGGCTTGCATGCTGCTGCTCGGCCATGGAAACCCATTCATGAAGCTCCTGCTGCAGTTTTAGTGTTTACATTAAGATCAGAACTCTTCAGCTATGGAAACAGCAGAAAGTTGGAGACTTTTACACACCATGCCCCATCTTCCTCTTCATGGCTGAGCTGCTGTTGTTCCTAAACTCTTCCACTTTCCAAAGATATCAGGTACACTTGACTGTGGCATAGTGTTATAGGTGGCATCCATCACAGAATCACGCTAGTGGCCTGGACTGGCTCTGGGCGGTTGCTCTTATTAGTTAAATCTGTTGATCTTAACAGTTGTGGTGTTTAAACAGGCTGCATGAATGCATCATGGATTCAGTAATTCATAATTAATCTGTTATTTCAGATTCACCAACCTGATGAGGTGACCGTGTAAGTCAAGGATTAAAAACACCTGAAAAGACTTTTTTTTTAGTTAGTTTGTGAAATAATGGACATTTCAGAGCATCCAAAAAATGAGGGATGAAACTTGTCTAAGTCTGCAGTCTGACAGTTATAATCAGTTTTAATTAAGCTAGTTTTATAATGATTCAAAGTACCAGCAAACAGCACAGCTAACAAAACAGTACTGGTCTGACATGCTGAGACTCTGCTTTAGAAATCAATAAGGAAATTAATGGAGAAAGAGAGAGAGGGGGTGACCTGCAGGAAAGGAGCCACGGGCAGAATCTGAGCACTTTGAGGACAACGGTCTCTGGAGAACAGACGTTACCACGAGTTACAGATTGGTATTAGCGGTGTAAAGATAATCTGATATGGATCATTAACCAATCTTCACATCAAAGGTCTGAGTGTGTCGGTCCGCAGAGCCCTGGATTGGTAAAAATGAGGCATGAATCGGTCTTTGGTTCACTGAGGCTCTGCTGCTTATTTTCATCCACCATGCCTTTGCTCAGCGTCTTCAATCCCATTGTGTTTTTTTTTTTTTTGTTTTTACCTTTAAGCGAGGTTCCGGTCCCCGTAGGTGCAAGCTAGCTACATGTGTTTCACTGGTCATCACCAAAAACGTCTTTCAGTTCCAGTTCTGCACCTCAGAAATCAGGTCATGTGGACTTAATATGAAGGAATGATAACTTTTTAAATGCCTGCCTGTCTGTACGCTTTAGAGAAAAGGGATTAAGAACTACGGCAGCTCATAAATCTCCCCTTTGGAGCGGCAGAGCTAAAGTTTAGCTAAGATGCTAATGCTAAACATAGCACAAATATACCCAAAAATAAACACTTTTCTGAGTTAAAAAAATGATGTAAAATGACGGAGCGGGGTCATCGTGGCCATCTTTCTGCAGAGTCAATGGCTACAGACCTCCAAATTTAACATGACCTTCAGATTAGCTCAAGAACAGTGGTAGAGAGATTCATGGAATGGGTTTCCATGGCCGAGCAGCTGCATCCAAGCCATACATCACCAAGTGCAATGCAAAGCGTCAGATGCAGTGGTGTAAAGCACGCCGCCACTGGACTCTAGAGCAGTGGAGACACGCTTCTCCATCTGGTAATCTGATGGAGGAGTCTGGGTTTGGCGGTTGCCAGGAGAACGGTATTTGTCTGACTGCACTGTGCCAAGTGTAAAGTTTGGTGGAGGGGGGATTATGGTGTGGGCTTGTTTTTCAGGAGCTGGGCTTGGCCCCTTAGTTCCAGTGAAAGGAACTCTGAATGCTTCAGCATAGCAAGAGATATTGGACAATTCCATGCTCCCAGCTTTGTGGGAACAGTTTGGGGATGGCCCCTTCCTGTCCCAACATGACTGTGCACCAGTGCACAAAGCAAGGTCCATAAAGACATGGATGAGAGAGTTTGGTGTGGATGAACTTGACTGGCCTGCACAGAGTCCTGACCTCAACCCGACAGAACACCTTTGGGATGAATCAGAGCGGAGACTGAGAGCCAGGCCTTCTCTTCCAACATCAGTGTGTGACTTCACAAATGCACTTCTGGAAGAATGGTCAAAAATTCCCATAAACACACTCCTGAACCTTGTGGAAAGCCTTCCCAGAAGAGTTGTAGCTGTGATAGTTGCAGAGGGTGGACCGCCTTCATATTAAACCCTATGGATGAAGAATGGGATGTCACTTAAGTTCATATGCAAGTCAAGGCAGGTGAGCGAATACTTTTGGCAATATAATGTATTTATCCCCCTTCTACCTGACAAATTAAGACACCTTGGAAGGTGTGTAATAAAAACTTTCTTACACATTATTCACAGTGTTTGAACAGGAGGCCTGGGATTTAGTCTCTTAAATAAATAAGCTCAAAATAAACTTGGATTATTATGAAATTTTCCTGTTTTCTATTTCTTCACTTTTTTTCTTTTGTTAAAGCAAAGTTATTTTGATTCCATAATCAGTTTGTACTGGACCAGCTTGTTCTGTATTTTAATGAGTTGTCACTGAATCGAATTGTAGCTCGTGAATCGACATTAGAATTGAATCTCCTTGAGAAGGAGAGATTCACACCCTTAATTTGTATCTGTTTAAACTTCAGAGTATTTCAGGATGTGTTCTTTCTTGGCTGATATTCAGAGTCTTCAGGGTCAGTGACAAAGAGAAAGAATTTAGAAGCACCATGTTTTTAGAGCTCAGATGGGAAAACTGTTTATGAATTCACCCTGGTGAACTTGTGCGTGCTCACGTTCAGGATCACGGAGCGATTAAAGCGTTTCTGACAGATGCCACTTCATCTAGCGTCTCTGGTCCTTTAGGTATAAAACATTCAGCAGCACACCAGGACTAACAATACATTAGTCTGTGTTATTCAGAACGGGCACATCCATATTTCAGCAGGATATTTCTGTCTGCTGGCAGCCATTTAAGGATGCTGTGTGTCTCTGCAGTCAAACAGTGTGGGGATGAGAGCGTGTGGACACCAAGGCCACTTCACTGCCTGGCACCAGGAACTCCACCAGAAAACATCTGTGTGGGATAACTATGGTCCTAAGGAGTGTTTTAATCAGAGTCTGTGGTTTTATCATGGTCAGAGTCCATTAGAATCAAACATCTCCCTGACTGTGCTTTCTTGTTGTCATGTGAACTAAAATCACAAAGCTGGCTGCTAGTTTACAGAACCGCTTCAGCTGAGTGCACATTTAAACATGGGTCCAGGGATGCCTTAACATTCAGTCTTTCTAAAAAAAAAAAAAAAGGTCAATCCAAGGACAGCCTGAAAAGGTAAACAGTGATCACTGTATTAGAAACACTGTGATTATATGGACTTGGTAAACACCCCAGGCCATTCCTACCCATTCATCCACTCACTCCACATTCACACACTGATGGCAGAGGCTGCTATGGAGAATTGGCCATCTCCATTAGCTAATCCCGCTCAAACACATCCATACCCGTTGACACCACCAGCAAAGCAGTGGGAACAACCTGGGGTTAAGTTTCTGGCCCAAGGACACAACAACATGTGAGTGCAGGAGCTGCAGCCATGGTTGGGTCAGGGCCTGCTCACACAAGGCAATCCATCCCATCCAAAGCATGCTTAGCCCCAAAGTCCAGTTTCTTTGACGAGTGTTATAATAAAAGCCATTAATAGATGGTTCTACTTGACAACCATTAACATGGCAGAGTTTTGGAGAGCCGTATCTGAGGACTCAAAATAATCCACTAAAAGAATGAAGTTGCATCGTCTGTGTTCCTCCGTTGTGCTGACTCCTAGTGTCTGTCTCATAAACTGCGTGTCATTTTACCATGTGATGGCGTATCTGTGCTCAGGCTTGGTTGGGCTTGGACCAAGGTGCATGCAGGCCGGTGGATAACAAGCATGTTTCAGCATGACATGTGGCTGATGGCCCTACTGACAGAGCACCTGAAAAGCACTCATTCTCCATCATAAGGCCAGAATGAGCAGCAGAGCTGGGAACATGCTAGGGTGGTATGGCTTCATCCAGGTTCAAGTGTGTTGAGTCTTCACGGCACGTACAGTGGAAACGTTCCCTCCAGAGAGCTGAGATGTGCTGAACATGATGTTTTTCCTGCCAAAGGATCCTTATAAATAACTGATCCCAGTCTCTTTGTGCCTCACAGGACAGCTCACATCTTCTCAGAAATCCAGCCATCAGAGGGAGGTGATGATGCTGCTTGAAGGTCACAGAGTTCACAGCTGTGATACGTCCATGATCCTCCATCCATCCGTCACATGCACATCAGTCTCAGATCAAACGGAAGGAGTACTTCAAACAGAGCACATGTGGACCAGCAAGGCATAAATCCTGCATGCTGAATCTCCCTCTCCTCTGTAGACAAACTTTAAAATATAATCTGAAAAATCCTCTAAATGTTTGGTAAAAACAGAGAGAGACTGTCAGAGTTAGTAGACGTGAGATTCTCCAGCCAGTCATCCAAGTAAAGATGTTTTAAAGAGCTCTGATGAAGTTACTGCTTTATTTATGCCGTCTTATGTAGGGACGTACCGAGAGGCTCGACTGATCACAGCACTGACTCAGAAGACATCTTAGCCAGAAACTACCACGTCTGTCTTCCACCAGACGGACCAGTTCCTGTAAACACTGTGCAAAACAGGCCTAATAATCTTTTATATGACAGATCCCAGACAGCCCTGAGCTCCCAGTATGGCTGTGTATTGTGTTGTCTCTGTGTTCATTTCTGTGTGGGTCTCCAAACGTTCTCAGACCAAGTGTAGCCAGACTCAGGGCCCCCACAGCCCTGTCTGCATGCCTCCTTTCTGTATCCTTAGCTGGCTCTGTCTGAGGACTCTCCTGCCTATACTATGACTCTGTATGAAATGCTGATGTAAAATTAATCCAAGTGCACCCTGGTAAGATGTGCTGATGTGTAACATAACTGAAATATGAATGGAATATAATAAAGTATACATGGGGTATGAATTCTCAAACATTTTCAATCTGCAAGAATCAATTATTGATTAATGTCCAGAATTTTTAATGCCCAACCCAAACCCCAGCCCTCAGACTGAGGGAGACAGGAACACATGTAGAATTGCCTCACATCTTTCCAAGAGGTATAAAATTTTACTGAGTGGCTACTTCCTTGGGATAGATCACAATTATTCTCTGCCATCAGCCGAACATCCAGTGGCTGAAACTCATCCCATCCTGCATAAGTCCATCCTCCCATCCCACTGTGGTCCCTCTAGAGCAGTCTGCTCAGCTCCTCGAGCCTTCCCTGCTTACCTGTGCTTTATTCAACAATCACTGCACTCCATCAGGAGTGTTTTAACCGGTAAATGTCTGTTTTTATTCCTTAAATGTGTAATCTAAAAGCTGATTGATGTTGAATTTCTTTCCTGGCTTGTGCTGCAGGCAAAGCCAGGATGCACACAGAGTACATCAAGAAGTTGTCCCAACTTTTAACAGCTTTTCTCCCTCATTATGCAAGCATAGTTTTATCGCCATATACTTACAGAGATTAACAAATGTATCAGACCACCCTAACCCTGACCAACGTAAGGTTTATGCCACAGCTGCCCTAAATTAACAGCATTGGTAATTACCAAAATCATTTTTGATGTTTCTGCAATGGTTAATACACCAATATGTAGAAGCTCTTTAACCCAAATGGTATTTTTAATGCTAAAATAGAATTATTATTGTTATCCATGAATTTTCAAATTGACTGATTTACAAAAAGATTTGAAAAAATAATAAAGCACATTAATATTTCTTGATTAATATGTCAAATTATAGTTATTTACCTGCATTCCTGAACAGAAAAAGGAGTTTTAGTGGTTGAATGTTATGCTTGATTCATTTGTGACTTCTCAGAGAAGCCCAGTGAGCCGGCTCAAATTTGGATGAATTCAGTTTGAAATCCCTCATTCCTGTTCAAAATGGTAAAACGTGGAGAGCTCACTGAAAATGAAAGAGTCCGCATCAAAGCACTTCATGATGCTGGATGGTCTCTGAGACAAATATGACAGGTGGTCTAATACATTTGTTAAGCACTGTTTATGATAGTTCTGTTGTCATATTCACTCTGACTTTTAAGAACACCTGAGGTGACAGCACACATGCTTGTAGTGAATGTGTAGATCTACATCACTGTGCAGACAAATGTCCTCTGCCCTGACCCTAGAAGTTGAGATCCTGACACCAGATTTGTACTCAGATTGAAATGTCTGAACAGCCTTTCGGTCAGGATGCGGGGCTGGATTTGTATTAAAAGCAGAGAAAAGTCCACAAACAGAAGCCTGGCATGGTGTTCTAAGAGCCTGTGCTACAGTAGCATCCTCCACTCCTCTTTTACAGGGTTTCTTGACCTTTTCAGCCCCCGACCCCCAAAATAAAGGAACCAGAGACTGGGGACCCCTGCTGTACCTGGAGGTAGTTTAACACAGCCATGCACAATTAAGAACAGTCATGTGCAGACAAGGCTGCCCATTAGGGGTGAAAAATAGGAGAGCTTACTGGGGCCCAGCCAAACTGGGAGCCAGCAAAATAATGGCCCACAGTGAAGTTAAGCTGTGGTATTTTATATTTAACCTGAATAATGACCACTCTTATCAAAGACACAAATATCTTTTCAATTCATTTGTGTAGTAAGTAGCCCTCTGAAAAATGTAAATCATCTTGTTAAAAACAGAATCAAAATATATTAAAATTGCTCAAATGGGTTAATAATGGTGGGAAAGGTGTTGAAATTGGAATTATTTAAGTAGGAGAAATGGGCTAGAAGTGCCAAAAAGTGGCAAAAATAAACCAAAAAATGGCAAAAATAGGTTAAAGCGGCAAAGATGGCCATCTAAGTGGTAAGAGGGGATTACAAAGTGACTGAACTGGCGTTAAAGATTTATATACTTTCAAAAAAGGGTTATAGGGAAATAGGCAGAAATGGGTTAAACTGGTAAAAATGGGCATAAGGAATCATGAAATGTGACGTAAAAAGTGGTAAAGAGGGGTTAATAGTGGCAATAATCGCCAGCAGAGCTAACAATAGGTGGAGGGTTGTAAGATATGGTTTGGTGTTGAAACTTGGCAAAATTGGTGTAGTTTTTCCAAGGCATCTGTAGACCCCCTCTTAGTGTCTCGCAACCCCCAATGGGGTCCCGACCCAAACCTTGAGAACCCCTGCTCTATTAGACTTAAAGGCAAACGGGACAGTTTGATCTCTGTAGGTTCCAGTGAACAGACGCGTTACCTTGATCGAAATATGGCTGTCTTTAACACTCCAGGACCAGAACACTGACGTACAGCTGACCGGGATCCCCACAACATCATTAGCTAATGTGAACTGCCTGGTAAATACTTAGACCTCACCCAGGCTTTATTATGAGGAATTTCTGTCCCTTCACTTCCCAGAGAGCGTTATCGACCCAAACACATGGAAAATACTTCAAACTGTCCACACTTCTATGGACTTTTATGGCGGTGGCAGTGAGAGGAGGATTCGTCTCTACTGTACCTGTGTAAGCAAACTTCACTGAAATGAAGGCTAGCTGTTTCTACTGTGATGTTAGTGATTTCTTACTATTCCTGTTCTGTTTTAAGGGTCAAACATGACAAAAAATTCCGGTTGAATTCGTATCTCTGTCTTCCAGCGATATCATGTCACGTGAATATGGCATTTTGAAGAGATGGAGAGTTGCCTGGTGCTGCAGCTCCACACACTGATCAGTGGTAGCTACGTCCATCTACAGCTCTTTTTGCCCTCCATGCTGGTCATGTGACCAAAAGCGGGGAAATGGGCAGACTCTAACATGAGAACGCCATGAAACAGAAAGCTGGAAGTCAACATAGAGCTCATGCTTGCAGAGACTTTGAAGGATACTTGTGAATAAATGCCTGTTTGTATGTGTGGAAGCTAATTAGCAGTGTTTCACCACAGCAGTTAGACTAAAAAGCTCTAGTCTAGACTCAGACACCAGACTGAATTCCTTCACACACTTCACCGGGTTCTTGTGCAAAGTTTGAGTTTGCACTTTCATTGCTGCTGTCTGCATCAAATAAAACAAACTTTTAAATTCTCAGCTGGTTATTGATCATTTGGTTTCTTTTATTGGAGACGTGTGCTTTTGTCACGAGTATTCACCTCAGCGAGTGCAGTGAGTTTCCATCTCATCTCCTGAGAAGCAGAAGTTTTGATGGTGCGATGGGATGAGCTGATTAAAATGCAGAGGCGTCTCCTCTGATATGGAAATGTGTGAGTGTGAGCTGGAGAGAGGATCTGTGTTAATGGAGGAGAGGTCTCTGCAGAGCTGCTCTCACACATCATCGTCCCTCAGTGATGCAGTGATAAAGTCTCTGTGAACTTTGATACTCCAGTGAGGCAGCAGGTGTCGAACAGCTGAGTCCTGGAAACACGCAGCTAAAATTACATCTGACACCTTCTTGAGTCTACGAGGGGGAAACGAGGTCCTCGGTGCATTTCCACCAGAGAGCAGAGTCGGAATAAATCCTGGAGACTTAAAACCAGAACAGGGCTCAGCTGGGGACTGGGAACTTTCTACGAGTACTGGGACTTCTGAGTTGGCTCTGCTGAGTTAGTCTTGCATGAGGATTATTTGAGGCATTCAGGAGACTGTTTTTGTTTAAACACACCATTTTTAAAATTCCACCAGCAGGGGCTCTCAATCATCCCTCAGCAGGCATTAATAAGGACACTTTAAAATCAGCTTCCCTCTGATCACATCCACCTTGATCTACATTTAGAGTATGTCTGCATGATGGTCCTCTTCACTGAGGGTGTCCATTATATAAAGAACTGATGAATGACAAATGCATAGAAACAGCATGGGCAGTCAATCAGTGATCAATTATTTTAATTTGTGATCGATTGTTTTAATCGGTGATCGATTGTTTTAATCTGCGATCGATTATTTTTAAGAGCTGATCGATTTTTTAAAAATCTGTGATAGATTCAATAATGTCCTTTAAATAATGACTTTAATCTGTGGATGACGGTATATACGTTACAAAAAGACCTCACCTTGATTTAAAACAGCCTATCAGGATTATTAATGTACTGTTACAAATCAGGAATAAAACCCCAGGGCAGACCAGGTCTTGGTTTTCTTAAGCCTAAAGCAACAGTGGGGGGTGGGGGGAGGGGGTAAAACCTCGAAATGCAAATTCTCTTTGTGCTCCATGTATTCCAAAGATCACATGAATACGTCATACTTGGCTGTCTTCTTTGATTTCACTCTTCATGTGATAAATCCATTAACTATTTCTGTTTTTGATCGTCCACGCTGAAAATGACTCTTCAGGGAAGATAATTGGATTTCAAACCAGTGAAGCTCTACGGTGTACGAGTCCTCACCTCTCAGATTTCAGTTTTTTCAAACATCCAGCTGAAAGGCCGACACATTTGATTCACGTTTCTTTATCTTTAAAGATCTTAAAGGGTTCTTTTAACAGTTATCTTTAAAATGTCTTTATGACCAATGTTCAGTTAGAGAGATGCTCTTAGAGGAATTCCTGATGTAACAGTCTTTCTGATCTATAGGCACACTTAATCCTTTTTATGAGATAAATATACAGAGCCTATATCAAGTATTCACTCCCTGGGATGGTTTTGTCCTTTATTTGATTTGAGAAATCAATCAAGGTCAAAAGAATGTCTTTTTTTTAACAAAAGAAATATCAAACAAGAACCTCTTAATGTCAAAGTGAAGGCTGATTTCTACAAAGTAATGTCAATAAAATAGAAACCTGTAATGTAAAATAAGTGACTGCATAAATATTCGAGTCTAGCTACACATTTTCTTTTGGATTGAGGTCTGGGCCACTCCAGAACATTCCCCTTGTTGTCTCTAAACCATTCCTGTGTAGCTTTCTCTGGATGCTTCAGCTCATTGTCTGAATGGGAAATAAATCTTCTGTCAGATTGAATAAGACTGTCCTCCAGGATTTTAAGACATTTTGCTGTATTCATTTTCCCCTCTACCTTTTCAAGCCTTCAAGTGCCAGCTGCTGAGAAGCATCCCCACAGCATGATGCCGCTGAGAAGCATCCCCACAGCACGATGCTGCCACCACCATGCTCCACAGTGGGGATGGTGTGTTTGTGCTGATGTCCGTGTTTGGCGTCTTGTCTGATGGTCAAAAAGCTCCATTTTGGTCTCATCAGACCAAAGAACTTTCTTCCTCTTGACCATGGAGTCTCCCACATGCCTTCTGGTGAACTCTAGTCCAGATTGAATCAGAGTTTTCTTCAGCAGTGTCTTTCTCTTTGCCACTCTCCCATAAAGCTCTGACTGGTGAAGAACCCCGTCAACAGTTGTTGTCTGCAGAGTCTCTCCATCTCAGCTACTGAAGCTTGAAACTCCTTCAGAGTAGTCATAGGTGTCTTGATGGCCTCTCTCACTAGTCTCCTTCTTGCACGCCCACTCAGTTTGTGAGGACGGTCTGATCTAGGCAGATTTACACATGTGCCATTTTCCTTCAATTTCCAGTGCCTTGGAAATGTTTATGTCTCCATCCCCTGACTAAAACTTTTCAATAACCTTTCCTCTGAGTTGTTTGGAGTGTTCTTTTGTCTTCATGGTGTAATGGTAGCCAGGAAAACTGATGAACCAGAGACTGGACCTTCCAGACACAGGTGTCTTTATATTACAATCACTGAGACACATTCACTGTACTCAGGTGATCCCCATTTCTCTAACTGTGAGACTACTAGCACCACTTGGCTGGACCTCTGTTGGTGTTGGATTAGGTCAGTCACTTTAAAGAGGGTGTATATTTCTGCATTCACTAGTTTATATTTTTATTTTGTTTACATTACTTTGTAGAAATCTGTTTTCACTTTGGCACTGAAGAGTTTTTTTGTTTTTTGTTCTGTTTTGTTTTTTTTTTTTTTTGTCAAAAAAGCCAAATTCTTTTGACCATGATTGATTTATAAAACCAATAAAAGAGTAAAACATCCAGACAGATAGGTGTAGGTGTTTCAAAGAAACACCTATCTAACCTTAGCATGTCCAGAAGCTACAACCTCCCTGTCTCCGGTCTTCTGAGCACGTCAGTATGGTCGCCCAAGCGATATACTAGAATGCATTGAAAGGAGGTCGTGACAGAGGAGTCCAGCCTGTGTCTCTGGCCATCAGTCAGCATCCAGGCCTCACCGGGAGGACCAAGAGCCCACAGACTGTGACTCTCGTCTGCATCCTTCCATGTTGTTAGCGGCTCATAACCTTGCCCAGCAAGTCCATTGCCCCATGTGGGGGTCCAAGTCTGATTAGACCCATTGCCATGGTAGGTAAACTGCCCCGCAGCTTCCACGCCTCAGGTTGATGACACTGCAGAACCATCAGCCTTGTTCATCCCACCTGATCGATGTTTGCTGCTCAGGGATTTCCTCCTTATCTGGTGACGAGGGTCCCGAGGACTTTACCTCTTCTTATGACCCTCATCTTGTCTAATGGCTGCAGTGTCAGGAGTTCTACCCCTACTCAGGTCTTTCATTCGTGCGATGGGACACCGTCCCCCTTAAGCTGCTATAACCAGTCTAAACATGACTGTCCAACATTTAGGCTCTACTGGATCTTTGCTTTTTTTCACCAGGACGTGTGAGTGAGAACAGATTTAATCAGTGTTTCAATATCTCACTATCACCTACATATTCATCTTCACATGTGTGATGAACGTTTGACTTTTGAACCCACCTCACCAGACCCCCTCAAGGCTTTTTTATGCACCCACCATCTAAGCTTCAACATCATCAGGCAGCTTCAATTTTCTCCACAAGATGAAATAATGAAAAGTTAAAGTTAAACCAGTAGCAGCCTAAAATGTTGACAAAGGAGCCACTCGTGCCCTCTGCTGCTTAAAACAATCAGTTTCAAAATGTGAAGGCGTTCCTGAGGCATTGTGGGTAGGCGAGGAGAGGAGGGGGATTGAGTGTGACCATCAGGATTACAGACATTAAAGGAGCACAAGAATGGAGGTCAGAAAAGCAGAGAAAAAGCAGCCAGCTGTAATTAAAGACCAGTGATGATATTCCTTCTTCCTCTGCTCTTCATCCTCTTCCTCCCTCTGCAGCCCAGCCGGATTTATCCCCATCAGAGGATTCAAACTTTCCTCAAGGTCGAGGATGTTGTTGTTATGAAACATGACATCTCTGCGCTGTGTGGGTTACTAATGACGGACGCTCTGCTGCTCTATACATCCTGCAGAGACAAAGGTGCACGCTTCACTGCAGGTATGAAGGTGAACAAGTTCACAAACTTATGACAGAGCAGAGGACACAGAAACAGAAAAACATCCACAAAAAGGCTCCTCCTCCATATTAACAGATGGGTCAGACTGTAGCATCAAAATATAGATCCAGTGTTTCTCAAACATACGAGTTTCTGTCATCATTAGCTCCTTCCATGCTGATCCATGCCTCAGTGTAAATGTTTACAGAGTTACTGACAGATTTTAGGGTCTTTCTTTCCTCACCCTTCTTTCTATCTAACACACAGAAGCAGGTCCTAAACAGAGATGAGGCCACGAGGAAAACTAAAACTCCCAGTGCCTCAGGTCTGTGGGGATGATGTCACTTCCTGTCCACTGATCAGACCCGACCAGAACACGGGTCTTCACTGACACTGCGGCCACTCGCTGTGGAAGGACAATCCTTTTGCTCTTAACTTTTACCCACGGAGCCAGCGACGGTGTAATCATTGCTATCGCAACCCTGGTCAGGTCCCTGTTTCGCAGAGTTTGCATGTTCTTCCATGCATGCGTGGGTTCTCTCTGGATACTCTGGCTTCCTCCTACCACCAAAAACATGCTCATTAGGTTAATTGGTGACTCTAAATTGCCCGTAGGTGTGAGTGTGAACATGCCTGGTTGTTTGTCTCTAAATGTCAGCCCTGTGATTGACTGGCGACCAGTCCAGGGTCCAGGGCTCTCACCCAATGACAGCTGGGATAGGCTCCAGCACTCCTGTGACCCTGAACGGGATAAGCGGTATAGAAAATGGATGAATGTTTAGACTCTGAGCCATGATGCCACCACCTCAACTTTGGCCTTAGTTACATCAGGACCGAGGATCAGATGAAATTTTGTATCTTGGCTCCCTTGTTTCTCTGTGTGATGAGTGTTTGAGCTCTCTTCCCTGCTCTGAGGAAATATGAGGAATAATAATCCAAAATTATTATTGGACAGAAATGTTCTGTGTGCTTTTAAACAGACGAAGGTTGGTCAGGAATATTTAATTTGTATTGTGTAGCAATGGCGAGCTTTGCTCAGTCACCTTGTGGGAAGCTTATGGAATCACAGACTAGGTCAGTGTCCAACATGACCAACAACAACCTTAATCTACACACAACATAAAACAGGCTACCTTTAGTTTAAACATTTTTAAATCAGTGTGTTGGTTTTCCTTTGCATGATGCTGCAGCATGTAGGATAACTGCTAAACTTCAGATCATTTTTCATCACTGATTTACCCTGAGAAAGAAGAATGAATACATTTCTAACCTCACATTGGTGTGGATCACATTGCAGCGGATGGTGCATGTTCAACAGTCTGACTTCAGTGAGGACTAGAGCGTGGCCAGTCCCTTACAGCAGGGGTTCTCAACATTGGGGTCAGGACCCCATTGGGGGTCGCGAGACACTGAGAGGGGGTCACCAGGTGCCTTTAAAAAAAACTAAGAACATTTTGAATTACACTGTTGCCACTTTACATCAATTTTTGCCAATTTTTTTTGCAACTTAAAAAGATTTTTGTCAATTTTAAACCTTCCCCACCACTTTTTTCTGCCTGTTTTTGCCACTTCTAAACCAAATCTTGCCACTCCCTGCCTATTGTTGACTCTGCTGACCCATTATTATCACTATTAACCCCTTTTACCACTTTTTAAGCCACATTTCACAATTTGATATGCCCATTTTTGCCAGTGTCTGAATATTTCTGCCTCAGCTAACCCTTTTTAGCCAGTTTATATCAATTTTCATCCTATTGCCACTTGAGCACCGTTTCACAGACTTTTGAATCCCTTTTTACCACTTAATATGCGCATTATTGTCACGTTTGCGTTTCTTTTTTTTTTAAAAGGTTATTTTGCTGCTTTTATCTAATTTCTGGCCTTTCTAAGCCATCTCTGCTACTTTTAAAATCTAATTTCCTTTCTTATCTTTACCTTACCTTTCCCACCATTTTTTTGCCATTATTAACCCATTTTAGCTATTTCTAACATATTCTAATTCTGTTCATAACAAAAGAATTAACATTTTTAAAAGAGGGCTACTTACTACACAAATGCTATCCATACACACCATCCCGCAACCTTCGATCTTCAGACACCGGCCTACTTTCCATGCCCAAAACCAAACTCCAAACCTATGGAGACAGAGCCTTCAGTGCTGCAGCTCCCACCCTCTGGAACACTCTTCCTGCAGACATTCGTAGCGCTCCATCTCTGGACATTTTCAAAAAACGTCTCAAGCACCACCTGTTCACCACAGCCTACAGTCTTCACTAAACCAGCCCTTACACTCATCCTACCCCTCACATAGTTTGTCCATGTATACGTGTTCCTGTAAAGTGTCCTTGGGTTTCTTGAAAGGCGCTATATAAATTCAAGATATTATTATTATTATTACAAATGAATTAAAAATGTGTTTCTTTGATAAGAGTAGTTATTATTGAGGTTTCATATAAAATACCACAGCTTCACTTTATAATGGGCCATGATTTTGCTGGCCCCCAGTTTGGCTGGGCCCTAGAGAGCCCCCCCCCCCCAATGGGCAGTCTTGTCTGCACATGACTGTTCTTGGATGTTCATAGCTGTGTTCAACCACCTTCAGGTACAGCAGGGGGTCCCTGGTCACTGGCACCTTTATTCTGGGGGTCATGGGCTGAAAAGGTTGAGAACCACTGCCTTCTATGGCCGTGCCGTGACTATGTAGGCCCAGCATCATTAACAGGAGTTTTGTCATCCCTCATCACACATGCAGTGGCGCTACAGTTAGAAACATTCACGTTCTTCAGGCATGTATTAGAAATATTTCCTCTCAACACAGCTCCATCTTCATGGCAGCAATCAACGCAAACCCATGGGAATCGTTAAACGCCCAGGGTTATACGGCTCATTCCTACTGTATAGGCTCTACCTCTGAGTGCACAGCCAGGAATAGATACAGTCTGGCTGATATCTTAGGACTGACTTTGAAGCACAAATTTACACCAAGTGTAACACAGTACGGCCGTCGCTGCACCCACTTTGATCATGCAGGTTTAAAAGAGTGTACAATAAGAGCTGAGAGTTTCCAGGTAACGCACTTCCCTGTCATTCTACCTTCTATTAATCATTGAAAGAAGATTTGGAAAACACAAAACAAAATAAAGAAGTCATCATTCCCTAGTACAGCCAAAGGAATTCTTCTAATTAGTCTGCCATGATCCGTCCGGGCATGCTCACACTCACACCTACGGGCAATTTAGAGGCACCAGTTAACCTAATGAACTTTTTGTTTTTGGACTTCAGGAGGAAACTGGAGAACCTAGAGAGAACCATGCATGCGTATGGAGAACATACAAACTCTGGGACTGAATCTGAGACCTTTCTGTTGTAAAGCGGCAGAGTTAGCCACTGCACCACCGTGCAACATGACCCATGTGATTTTATCTGATAAATATTAACAGGGTTTTAAATGCCCCTCATGCCCCTCATTGCTCAGAATGTTTCTTTAAAGTTTATGGCTGTGTTCTTTAAATCCATGATTATGACCAAGAGAGAAAATGTCTGACAATGTGGATGAAATCAGCCCCAGCAGAGACAGGCCTGTGTTTCCTCTCTCTAGCATGCAGTCTTTGGAAGAGGAGGTGGTTTGGGTAGTCCTGTGGTTTTCTGAGTCTGTGAGGATGAGTCAGGATTCAAAGAGACTCTTCATAGCCTCCACACTTGTGTTCCTACAGGCTCCATACATATAGAAATGTATCACAGCAGCTTTTCACCCTCGTTTCTTACTCAAACCTCCACTGCTCAGTCTTCAATATAAAGACCCAGACTTTATAATTCATCCTCTAGTTCCACTTTCACTAAAATCCTCATCCACCAGGGACCGTATTTAATACTGTCTTCTTTAATTTATCACACACTCAGACGGAGACATTTATCATCCATATTTCAGTAAAAGATTTCCACTTCCTCCTGGGAAAATTAATTTAGCAGAAGATCTCTCCGTGTCCCTCTCTCCTGCTTCCACTTGGCCCTTTGCCTCTGCTGGTGCTGTGGGCCTGGTCTGCTCTCTGTCTATTAAAAATCAATGCCCTTCTATTTTCACTGAAGGGGGAAAGATAATCTGTCAGAGCTGGAGAACACTGGTGACAGCACTTTCAGGGTAAAGATGTGATAGTGTGACCCCCAAAGTCACCTAGCATCCAATCAGGCTGACAGCATTTAGCGCTTTAACCCAGTAAACCTGCTCTGAGAGAGATCATTAAAGCACAGCAGACACCGACACTCAGGGTCAATCTGACCGCCAGTCTGCTGCTCCTCTCTGCTGGTGCTTTGGTAAGACCTGTGAGGGTTCATCTACAGATGTAGAGTAGCTATGGAAGGATTCACACTCTGGGATGTTTAACCCTTGAAAGACCAATATAATGTAGCTATTCTGACAAAAAGGAAAATTAAAAAGGAACCCTCTTACCTCTGTTTTACTTTTTACTTGAGTAGTCTGGTACTTTTTCCACCTCTGCAATTAAATAAAGTCATGTAATGTAAAATAAATGACTGAATTAATACTCTCCCACCATAGTCAGTATTTAGTAGAGTCACCATGTCTGCAGTCACAGCTATGAGTCTGTGTGGATAGGTCTCAGTCAGGCTCAAACATCTGGACTCTGGAATTTTACTCCATTTTTCTGTGATAAACTCCTCAAGCTCTGTCAGGTTGATCAGGAATCAGGTGTGAACAGCCCTTTTCAAATTCTGGAGTAGATTGAGGTCTGGGCTGTGACTCGGCCACTCCAGAACATTCCTCTTTTTGACTTTAAACCATTTCTGCTCATTGTCTGACTGGAAAATAATCAATAAATACTCGATTTGGGGTGTGCATGCTGGCTGTCTTAAAGGTTCACACTCTGGCAGGCCTGATGAGAGGAGAGAGAGGCTTGAATATAAATGGGTGTGTGTTTTAGGAGTAACATGACTCAATCCAATCAGAGCATCAGCTCTCTTCTCCTCTAGGAACTAAGTCCACATGCTGGCTGGCACTTTGGTATCCTTGGCAGCTGCGTCTAAGCTTGATTTTAAATTTAGGTTTCATGTTGAAAAGCCAGGGATCTCAGACTGCCTGTGTGATCTCGAGTCTCATGTAATGTCGCTCGCCCTTGGTCGTAGCAAAATACTGTGCACACAGAATGCAGTGCAGGAGGAGTATGTGGAATTCAGGGGTACAAAACTTAATCCATCAACCAAAGTAAACAAGCTAAATGTGATTGTCTACACAAGGGCCAGCTTTTTCTTGACAGACACAATGGGGGCATGAATAAAAGATAAAATTTATATTTCAGTCTAATCAACATATTCTAGTAAAAATGTGGATCATTTCCTTCCAAAATGAATGGAACCTTGAGCCCTTAACTGTAAGATCAGTCCCTATCACCGTTACTGCAGTCAGCCATGAGTGGGCGATAGACATATTTTAGCTACATATTTCTGGAGTCCTCATGATGCCTTTCAGTGAGTTTGAGGCTAATATGCCTTGTTGTGATTGGCCAAAAAACAGAGTCATTAAATTGATCTTCTGTGTAGATCCTCAGAAAGGGAAACCGCAATCTCAAGAGCTTCTTGTGAAAAATTGGTCCAAAAAAAAAAAAAAAAAGCCTTTAATCAAGAGAAGAATGACAAGCTTTCGCCAAGCCAAATTACAGAAATGTGTGCTTCTTGTTTGATAAGTGGCTAGTGTGAAGGTTTTATCTGAGCTTCACGGAAAAAAAAAAAAAATCGAACAATAGCATGCCGTATCTTTCCTTCTCAAATTTTCTGAATATAATTATTCCCTGGGGGTCAGATAGGATGCCATGGGAAGCCTGTTGTGGCCCCCGGGCCTCCAGTTGAAGATCACTGCTGTATGGTGGTGGTCCAACAATAAACACTCATACTGGTACCATGGCTGTGTTTGTTGTGCTTCCTCCCTCCAGAAGCTTGCATCTTGATTGGCTTTTTTCTGTTTTAACTGTTCTGCCCCCACACACACAAAAGAGAGGATTTCATACCATAAATATTGAGCATGTTTAGTATTTATGATTCGCAGTTGGAGTGGTTCTAACCGTCTTCTGAGCAGGTTGGAGAGGGAATGGATAATCGAGCAGACTTTGGTCAGAAGTGGGGAACCTGACCCATAATTGTAATAATCATCTTCTGCTGTGTTCCAGGCTTTGGAGCGATGAGGTGCAGTCAGGATCAGCTGTGTTCGCTCTGAGCTACACCGCACAGACAGAGCACCAGAAGAGTAAAAAGACACCTTAATGGTTTGGTCATTAAGTCGATAGTTGTAGAAGGTGATCGAGGTACATTTGACATTACAGCAATAACACAGTGAAGTTATTATAAGACGGTTGGTTCTATGAAACAATCACTGAGCTGTGAAACAGTGCGAAGCTTTGATTCATTTCCTGACATCACCGCGGTCAAATGTGGAGGAGCCTTTGTGCCTTGATTGTGTGCTCAGAGCTCCAGGCTAGCACATAGACAGAGACAGACATGATGAACAAAGCCATGAGTCACAACAAAGATGGCTGCAGGCCTGCAAAAATTAGCCAGCTAATCAAGGGGTAAATTCAGATGGAATATTTTACTGTCTCGTCTCTCTTTATGGTCAGAATATCTCCCAAGGGTTGGATTCTAAATGCAAATCAATAATAATCATAATCAAAAGAGCCCACATTTTCAGGGCAATGTGTTCAAATTTGACCACAGATTTCAGAAATCCACAATCATGTAACCTTTGACTGAGCAATGCCTGGCCTCGGTTTGTAGATTTATTTTAAATTCACACCAGAAAGGACCAAGGATAATCTTTTAACTGTTTCTGCTGTTGTTCTCCCCCCTGTTAAAGGGATGAGACCCATCACTTGTTAATAATTATAGACCAATGTCCAAACTTTCAGTTTAGCAAAGACCTTTGAATCACTCGTTATTTGTCAGGGTTTAGGAAAAAACACAATACAGCCACTGCTGCATCAAAAGTAATCAATGATTTTACTGAGTCTTTGGACAACAAAGAACACTGTGTTGCACTTTTTTATTGGTTTATCAAAAGCTTTTGATACTGTGGACCATGTCATTTTAAAAGATAGACTGTACTGTGTTGGTCTGTTAGAACAATCTGTTCGGTAGTTTGAAAATTAATTTTTAAACAGAACTCAGTGTGTGCAAGCCAAAGATTTAACTTCTGAATGTCTAGAAGTTAAAATGGAGTGCCTCAGGGCTCAGTCTTGGGACTGCTGTATATTAATGGCATTGGGCAAAATTGTCTTATTGCAAATTGTCATCTATATGCAGATGATACCATCATTTATTGCTCTGCCCCTACACAGCATCAGGCTTTCAGTCGCTTTCAAGAAGCCTTCGATACTATACAGGACACAATGTGTGGGTTAAAATTGATTTTAAATCCTGACAAAACCAAACTAGTGATATTTTCAAACTCAAAGAAGAACCACGTCTCAGGATGATGTGATTGAGGTTGTATCTTCTCAGAAATATCTTGGGTTTTTGATGGATGATTCTTTGACTTTAAAACTTCATATTGAGCAAAGAAGTCAAAATTGCGGCTGGGCTTTTATTTCAGAAATACACTATATTGCCAAAAGTATTCGCTCACCTGCCTTGACTTGCATATGAACTTAAGTGACATCCCATTCTTCATCCATAGGGTTTAATATGACGGCGGTCCACCTGTTGCAACTATAACAGCTACAACTCTTCTGGGAAGGCTTTCCACAAGGTTAAGGAGTGTGTGTATGGGAATTTTTGGCCATTCTTCCAGGAGCACATTTGTGAAGTCACACACTGATGTTGGACCAGAAGACCTGGCTCTCAGTCTCCGCTCTGATTCATCCCAAAGGTGTTCTATGGGGTTGAGGTCAGGACTCTGTGCAGGCCAGTCAAGTTCATCCACACCAAACTCTCTCATCCATGTCTTTATGGACCTTGCTTTGTGCACTGGTGCACAGTCATGTTGGGACAGGAAGGGGCCATCCTCAAACTGTTCCCACAAAGTTGGGAGCATGGAATTGTCCAAAATCTCTTGGTATGCTGAAGCATTCAGAGTTCCTTTCACTGGAACTAAGGGGCCAAGCCCAGCTCCTGAAAAACAAGCCCACACCATAATCCCCCCTCCACCAAACTTTACACTTGCACAATGCAGTGAGACAAATACCGTTCTCCTGGCAACCGCCAAACCCAGACTCATCCATCAGATTGCCAGATGGGGAAGTGCGATTGGTCACTCCAGAGAAGGCGTCTCCACTGCTCTAGAGTCCAGTGGCGGCGTGCTTTGAACCACTGCATCCCATGCTTTGCATTGCACTTGGTGATGTATGGCTTGGATGCAGCTGCTTGGCCATGGAAACCCATTCCATGAACCTCTCTACCACTGGTCTTGAGCTAATCTGAAGGCCACATGAAGTTTGGACATCTGTAGTGATTGACTCTGCAGAAAGTTGGCCACCTCTGTGCACTATGCGCCTCAACATCCGCTGACCCTGCTCCATCATTTTACGTGGCCTACCACTTGGGGGCTGAGTTGCTGTCATTCCCAGTCACTTCCACTTTGTTATAATACCACTGACAGTTGACTGTGGAATATTTCTGAGCCAGGAAATTTCACCACTGGACTTGTTGCACAGGTGGCATCCTATCACAGTACCACACTGGAATTCACTGAGCTCCTGAGAGCGACCCATTCTTTCACAAATGTTTGTAGAAACAGTCTGTATGACTAGGTGCTTGATTTTATACACCTGTGGCCATGGAAGTGATTGGAACACCTGATTTACATTATTTGGATAGGTGAGTGAATACTTTTGGCAATATAGTGTAAGAGTTGTTTTTCCTTTACTGCAAACAAAAGACTTGTTGCAGCCACTTTTCTTCCTGTGACTGATTACGGTGATGTTCTGTACATGCATGCATCTTCTCAAAGCCTTAAATCTTTGGATACTGTGTACCACGGAGCGCTGAGGTTTAAACCAACCTTAAGTCCCTAACTCATCAGTGTACTTTGTATAATCGAGTTTGGTGGTCTTCATTGAACACACGTACACAACAGCACTGGCATATCCTTTTAATAAAGCTATTTTAAACCTGCTTGCATCATGCTGGTGTGATTACATTCATGTGAAAAGATCTGGAAGTTATAGTCTTCGCTCTCTGACTCAGTCACAAAATGCTCTTTTCTCACAGTGCCCATGGTCCATCTTGAAATGGGTGAAGTTTCAGGTATGCTGCTCCTGCAGCCTGGAAAGTAAATTAAAACTGTTGGAGGATGAGGCATCTAGTTGCAGATGTTTTGAACAGTGTAAATTTTGGCAGCTATTTTTAATTTTAGTCTTAATTTTAGTCTTTAAATGGATCACATTTCAGTTTTAGTCCCATTTTAGTTGACAAAAACTGAAAACATTTTAGTCTAGTTTTAGTCCATAAAAAGTCCTCAAATTTTAGTCTTTACTTTTCGTCCAAGCATTTATTTTCTTGCCTAAATCTGGTACCAAATCATGGTAGTGTGTTCTCTGCACTCTGTCTAACCTGGGGTCCCTGCTTTCTACACCTGAGAGGCTGAATAGATACAGATGCATTGTTTTTGACAGTTTTACCCACAGTGGAGAAATATCACAGATTTTGAATGCCCGACAAAAACTGCGTTACATTTTAGTCTAGTTTTAGTCATCTTGATTAAAAACTAAACTTAGTTTGTGTCAGTTTTAGTCATCACTGATCTATTTTTGTCAGTCTTAGTCTAGTTTTTGTCATGGAAAAAGGCTGTTGACAAACATTTTTAGTCATAGTTTTGGTGGATGAAATTAACACTGCTGCCGTAGTTTATGAACAGTGGAGCATTGGTGAATAAAACTAGCGCAGAGGCAAATCAGACAAATTGCAAAAATGTCCAATTCACTGATGCTAAACCACATACCACATCCTTCACAACAGCATGGCTTCACAGGAGAAGAGCCCGGGTCCTGAACTGGTCTGCCAGAGCTGCTAGAATCCTACATCAGACAAGAATGGGACAACATTCCTCTCCCAGAATTCCGGCAGCTCACTTCTGAGTCATTTATGCATGTTGTTAAAAGAGTAGAGGATGCTGCCCTGTCCCAACTTTTTTGGAGATGTGTTACCTCTATCGAATCCAAATTGAGCTTATATATTTCCTGTCTCAGTTTCAACATCGTATATGTTGTTTAGGTTCTACTGTGAATAAAATATGGGTACTGTTTGATTATTTGTGTTTTATTTGCTGTTAGTAAGGTCTGTACTTTTACCCCAGCAACCTCCGATTCATTACAAATACATATCATCAGACAGTCTTATTTTCATGCCTACAGTGACATGGCCTCGCTGGCATGTCAGGACTGTGTGGTCTGACTTCAGGAACCTTCAGGACCTTTCAGTCATCTCACTCCTCTCCCCATGAGAAAATGTAGTTTATTTTTAATCCTTGTAGTCTTTGGCGAGTCCTCCAACCACGTGCATGGAAACAATAATATGCTGAATAACCCAGCTGGTGTTAAAGGACTGTTAGTAAAGGATATTTTTAATCCTGACCTCTACATTATGAGCTCCATCACTCTGCCGTAGACCTCCAGCTGGGACCTGACCCACAATGCTAGGATTAGAGGTCCACTGTGGCTTTATATTGTGTTTACATGCAAAAATCCTTACCACAGAGCGACTCAGAGAGGCGTTCAGCTCAGTCGGCTGCACAGGTCGTTGTTCATACCCTCTAACATCACCCTCTGGAGTGTTTCAACATCCGCTGTGTGTAAACACATTCAGCCTCATGAAACTGTCAAAGGCTGGCTCAGTGAAGGCACCAACACAACATTAAATCAGGTTTAACTTTAAAGGACGAGCTGCTGCAAAGTCCATCCAGTTTAGTTTATCAGGATCAGATTCCCAAAGGGGGATTTAGTGATGAAATATCCAAACATTCAAAAACATTTAAGTCAAGACTCATGTTGTTAATAATAAAAAGGGATTCTTTAATTACTGGATTATGACTTTTCTTTTCACTTCACCAACATTTAAACCCCTTAATGCAGCGGTGTCAAATTCAATCACGGCAGGGGCCGGATTCTGGACTTGGGTCTAACCTGGGGGTGGAACAATAAAGATAACAGGGAGGAAACTGAACCATAAAATGTCAACCTTATTTTCACCAGCCATTAATTATGGGGGTAAAAAACTTGGCACTGATGATAAATGATTTTGTGATTAAAAGGTCTTCATGATAAGTTAAAAACTCAAAATCTGACATAATAAGTCAAACTTAGAAGTTTAACAGGCAAAAACATGATATTTAAAGTCAAACTAATGTTTTTAAAATGCAAAATATGAGGAAGGACACTGAAGACATATATTTTAAGTCACTTCTAAAATAATATTCAAAACCATGATTTTTAACAGTCAAAATATGTTAGAAACATTGAAATCAAAAGTTGAAAATGTCAAAATGTGAGACAACATTTCAAAATGAATGAGTTTTAAAAGTCAAAATATGAAAGAAAAATGAAATCAAGTTTTTAAGGTAGAAAAATGAGAGAAAAGTAAAAGTTCTGAGTTTAAAAAAGGTTAAAACATGAGATAAAAGTCAAAATCATGACTTTTAATGGTCAAAATGGGATTTGAAATTTACATTTATGAATCTAAAAGGTAAAAATATGAGATGACATTTAAAGTTATGAAATGTAAAGTCTAAATAAAAAGTTAAAACCATAACTTCTAGTCATAACTGTGAGATGCAAATTTGAAAAAATAGAGAAAACACAATTTTTCTTCCCCACATTCATGATTTTTATCAAAATATTTTTACTGTTTACTTTTTCTAATTTGTTATAAATCATCAAGGTAAGTTTGGGCCAGTTCTAATAAAAATATCATATGATCTGGTGGGCCGGATGTAACTGCACCATGGGCCGGATTTGGCCCCCGGGCCTTGAGTTTGACACCCCTGCCTTAATGTCTTAATGTCGCCCCAACTGTTTTGGAAGGTGGTTTCTATTTCCCTGGATTAACTGTTTGAAACTTTCTCACTCTGAACGTGTAGAGGTTTTCCACTCGGGAAGAAAAGTGAGGAGCGCTACCTCCTGATTCTCTGAGTCGTCACAGGCTCTCTGAGAGATGGGTCAGTCTGTGCTTGGATTCCTGTGCTTGGCTGAGTGCAGAGTCTGAGCGGGGATGTGTGTGTGTGAGTGGGCTGTGATTCATGTGACTCACTGACTGACGTGCTGTAGCATGCAGATAATCTGAAATTAGGAGAGAGTTGGAGGGAAATATCAGGAGCAGCAGAGCGGCTTTATGAGCAGAGAGCTCCTCGGCTGCTGAAGTTCATCCTGAGAGCTATTATCACTCATTCATGACGTTCATCATGTCTGCTCTCTGCACACACATCTATCTCTGTCTGCTTTGGAGCCATCACACTCAAATGGACACAAACAGGCTGAAACCGATTCTTCATGGTGCTGGTGGATTCTACCGTCTGCCCTGCAGGAGGCGCTACAGAACTCTCAAAGATTAGAAACACCAATCAGTTCATTCTTGAGCCAGAGAGAAGACATTTGTTCAAAGTTGTCAAGTATCCTTCAGTGCATTCTTGCATGTTATGTTACTAGTAACCACCAATTTCCACATAAAGTGACCGCGCAGCGATCTGCCGGCGAATCGAACTGCGGAGAAAATCGCTCCCTCTTTAGTCTATCAGAGCATTTCCACAGCCGGCGCTCCAGACCTGGAGCACTACTTCACTCCGCTTCGTTCGAGATACTCTGCAGGTCTATTTTCAGCGCCGGCTGCTGTCAAACCGCATCAATACCCGTCAATCAGAAAGCTCCAGACGAGGAAGTTACAAGCGTGGAATATCTGGTTCTTTCAAAATAAAACACAATGCACAGACTCTAGATCATAAATCATCACTATACTCTTCACTACTCATCAGTACTCTTGCTCATCCTGCAGCAGGAGCAAAGGGTCACAGAGAGGTCAGTGGGTCACAGAGCTACAACAGTGCCACTGAAGAGGAAAAGTTAACTTTTGAGGACATTTAGCCAAAGAATTTTACATAAAACCACAGACCCTCTAAGCTAACATGAACCTTTTAACTTCCTAATGTCCTCACCTAATGGAGGAAGCAATAATATCATGGACTTTTACCTTAAAGGTAATATAGTCCGCTGTTGATACTATTCCTGCATGAACTTGCAGTTCTCCTGTGATCTCTTCCTGCTGATCAGGGCTGCCTGCCGTGGCGCAGAGCTCTACAGTGGACATGGTTTGTCACCTTTGGTCGCATCAAACCTGCAGCGCTTTGTTGAGCGGGGCAGTCGTCCTATGTGGAAATTGCAGGTGGCAGAGGCTATGTGACCTTGACCTTTGACCTCCAAATATATTCAGAGAGCATGGACAGCCTAATGGTTAGATTGTGTGATTGTTCAAATCCGGCTTCTTCCCCACGTCACTCCTCAGGTCTGACAAAACGCCCTGAAAAATAAAGACATAAAATGACCAGAAGACATAAATCTTAAAACAGAAATGTGTTCAGTTTATCCTGGGGTCAGAGTGGACGATTCTGCAAAGTTTGAAGAAAATCCCTCTAAAACTGTGTCACTCAACTCTGCTCAAAGAGCCAAATTGTTGAAAAAGACATTTGCAAGAGCCACAATCTTAGCGGTGAAGAGTGGCAATTAAAATAAGTTAAAGATGACAAAAATGGTAAAAAAGCAGCAAACACTGTGAGAAATGTGGCACAAATGGGTGGGAAGAGACCACATAATGAGTTAAAAGTGGCAAAAATGTTGCAAGAAATGAGGGAAAAGTGACTAAAATTGGCAAAAATCAAAATAAAGGTGGGAAAAATGGGCAAAAAGTGGCAATTAATTGCAAAAGACAGCTTAATGGACAAGATGTGGCCAACAGGGGGCAAAAATGGCAAAAGCAGCAAAAAAGTGTCGGGGGGGGGGGTGACAAAAAGAAGTGGCAAAAATGGGCTTAAATACTGGGTGAAAAGTGGTTAAGAAAAAAAAAAAAATAGTTACAGGTGGCAAAAATGGTCCAAAGTGGCAAATACGTGGAGAAAAAATGGGGGGGGGGGGGCAAAAAAGCATGAATAAGTGGCAAAATGGGAAATTAGTGGCATTCAATTGCAAAAGGCAGCTGAAATGGGTGAAAATTGGCAAAAACTGTGAAAGAAAAAGGGGCAAACAATTGCATAAAGCTGGATAAAAATGTCAAAGATGTGCTAAAAGCAGTTAAAGTGGAATTAAAGTTGCAAAAAATTGCAAATAAGGGCAATGGAAATATGCAGACAAAAAATAGAGGTTGACAATTAAAGCCCACTGTGTGGGAAACAAACTGATTAATGTGACTTGCAATGGATAATTTCTGAGGTCAAATTTCCTTTTTTAAGGTTTTCTGGGGGAATAATGTTTCAAATGAAGACACAGAAGAGCCACAGATCATCACAAATGAGCCACATGAGGCTCTAGAGCCACATGTTGAGTATCACTGCTCTGGGGGTTTTGGAGAGATTGTGTCACCAGAAGAACATTTTGGCTCCTACAGAGCAGACCCTGTGCCACATGCCCCCTCCTAAGTTTAACTCATGTCTGTTTTTTGTTGATTGACAGAAAAAGAAACGATGCCTTTAAAAGTCTAAATTCTTTGTCCTGATTTAGAATTGGTCTTTTTTCTGCTCCACATGGCGTGTAAGGAGCCGTCACCCTCCCCCCCTCCCCTCTGTAACATTTAAGCGACCTTGGACAGTGAAACCTCCCCGTTCTTTCTGGTAGACTGCACTCAGAAGAGTTTTACTTTTGTCTGAAGATGTTACAGAGGAGTTTTCATTGAGCCAAGGCTGCAGGTAGCACTGTAAGGAATAAATAAATACCAGGAGTGAAATAAGTTCAGTACCCCACTCTAAATGCAAATGTCAGCTTATTCTAATTTAATTCACTTTTTTTCTGCTTTCTAAATCTGCTCCACTTAATCTCTTAAAGAAATGCAGCAGCATAATTCCTGAAAGATGGTTGGACTCTTGAACTCATGATTTCAATTTTCATTTCCAAGCACACACAGACAGAAAAAGAGAAATCAAACACTGTAGTCAGTATAACTTCACCGTTCCACATCCTCTGTCTGCACAGGGATCCACATGTGAAACACACCGGTCCGGTCAGTCACTCTGAATAATGTCCAGATTCCATGTCTGTCATCAGGCAGATCCAACCAACAGGCAGGTCGGACGATTGACACAACCCCAGTCCTGCTCTGGATGTCCTAGCAGGGGTATGGAAAAAAACACCCTTAGTATATAGTCTAAATGTACTTGTAATGTATCTAAATGACACAATTCAACAAGATTTAAAAAAATATATATTAATTTTGTAATTTATATTTGTAAGTGAATCAAAGCATCTGCCGAGAGTTACAGCTGCCTCCAAGTCAATAAATGTCCTTTCCAAGTCTCCAGAGAGGTCAGTGTCTAGTCTTTCTGATAATCACTTAAAGAGGACGGTGAATGGAAACAGCTACAAGGCGACGTCATTGACTGACATATCTACAGACCAAGGGTGTTTCAGTATTTAACAGGCTGACACTGGGACAAGGGTTGTTCTAAAATGGGACACATACACCTTTTATAGATTTTTGTTGGGACATGGGACCTGGAGCATAAAACAGGACTGTCCCAGGTAAATCAGGACGTGTGGTCACCCTGCATTCTTAAGTTTTGCTCTTAAAGTCTGATCACTGACGCTGAACAATCGATTTATTTCACACTGACTGTTAAAAAATCAAAGGTCAAAACTGTTCTTATCTTGTCAGAAAAACAAATATTTTCACCCACATGATGGAAAAAGGACACAAACAGCAAAGCATGATGGAACCCCTTTCATCAGGCCTGTATTAGAGGCCTGAGCAGAGTACGAGTAATCATTGTCAGGCCTCATATATACCACACAGCCAGCATATCCCCCATCAGAGTCACTCAGACGCTTTACTGTCAGATGCTAAACAAAGGTTTCCAGAAAAAGGCGTCTGATATAAAAGACAGTGAATAAATGCCCAAAGGCTTTTCTCAGATGACATGAGGGCCTTTTCTGTCCTCCTGAATGAGTAAAGAACCACCACCTCTGTGCAGTCGGCTGAATAAAGTTTGAGCTTCATTCTTAGAGGACTCAGAGTTAAATTAGCCTCTGGGCTGGACAGTCAGGATGTCTGAAAACCCTTGCAGCAATGTCCCCTTTGACAACGGAGGCACTAACGCTGCAGAGAAGACAGCCTGCATCCCCGTCCTCCATCGTTAGAATAAAGAGGGTTTAAGTCCACTGACAGTTTAAAGAAACACTGATGGTCTGCTCACTGATCAGCCACTCTGGCCTAAAGGTCACTCTGTGCTGTCCTGTGATAACAGCCCCCCCCCATCAGGAAGCAGCATCAGTATTTCAGCTGAGTGCATCCTCTGCAGCAGGAGTGATCTGAGGTTTCGTTGAATCACACAGCCTGGGGGCTCCGTAGCTCGGCTCTCAGCTGCACGCCATTAAAGGTCAGCCCACCGAGTGAGGGTGGGCGGGTAAGAGAGAGAGAGAGAGAGAGAGAGGGAGAGAGAGTGGCCGAACAGGAAAAAGGGCAGAGCAAACCGATCACCCTGCTTTATTTTAAGGTATTTTTTACTTGATCCTGGTTTGGAAGTTAAAAAGTTGAACAGTTCAAGAGTTCATTCTTTAGCTACAGACTCTGAACTTTTACTTTAATGTCGTCATGCTTTGATTCTTAAAGTCTAAAACACGATAAGAGCTGACACACTCTGAACTCTTTAGCTGTGTGAGATTTGTTATTTAGGTGTTTAGCTGGATGAATAAGTTACAAGATTTGTGTACCAACAACTCCACCAGGGGACTCAGCCCAGAAAATAAAAACCCTGACTACAGTTCTGAGGCAGGCTCGCCCACAGAGCTGCAGGAGAAAAACAGACGAACAAAACAAAAAACCAACAAAAGACAACAGAACAAACGAGAACATCAGTGGAACCCAAACGGTTAAAAAAGAAGGAAGCACAAACCTGAAGAAGATAAGGGCCTGTGTCCACAGCCGGCTTAAAGAGTGATCCTAAACCAGGACAGTCCGGTTCTGAGCACTCAGCGCCATGTGCTGCACTAAAGCGCTCTCGGTTGAAAACCGCTCTGCGTTCCTCAATGTCACTTCTCCCCCACTTGCCAATCAGAATTAAGAAGGAACGGGACCTCTGACAATAGCGGGAAAGATACTGATCTGACTCATCTTTCTTCGTTTTTTTTTTTTTTTTGAGTGACGTTTTCAGATCGGAACAGGATTCCTTTACTCTGTCTGCATGTCTGCTGAGTGAAATTTCCTTATGCAGGTGCAGCGACAACCCCAGACGCGTGCCAGGTTTCCGCTGATCTCTCCCCATCGGGGCCCTTCCAGGTGCCTAACGCGGACCTGCAGTTTCCACATACAACGCTGCTCTCCTCTGACCAAAGGCGAGCGACCTCGCACACTGAAAGCATATCTAGAGGGCTGCCCTGATCAGAAGGAGAACTGTGAGTTCAACACCTTTTTAGTGTTGACTTGTCATCCATGATTCCATGATATTATTGCTCCCACCACGGGTGAGTACATTAGGAAGTTAAAGGTCTAATGTATGCTTAGAGGATGTGTGGTTTTATGTCAAATTCTGTGGCTTTTTTACCTCTTCAATTGCACTGTTATAGCTCTGTGACCCACTGACCTCTTGCTGCAGGACGAGACGTCATGTTGATATAGTGATGATTTAAGATCGGGAGTGTTCTGAAAGTACTGGATACTCTACAGCACTGATCATCAACTGGTGGCCCGGGGGCCAAATCAGACCCCTCAAAGCTTCCTATCTGGCCCCCAGAAGATCATTAAATTCAGAAAAGCAAGAAAAGAAGATGTTGTAGTTTTAAGAGTATCTTTTGGCTTTAAATGTCTGCAGCTGTTAAATCCACCCCAAAAGCAATTAAACTTCAAATAGTTTTAGAACGACTTCAAATTTGATCTGTTTTTACAGAAATTCACTTGTCAGCCATTATTAGTAAATATATATATAAAAAAAAAACGTGTCAAAACTGGCAAAAATGGCCAGATAAAATGGTGAAAGGGGGTTAGAGAGAGGCAAAAATGGGCCATAAGATCCAAATGGGTTGTGGAGTGGCACAAAGGGACAAAAACTTGCTGGAAAAGTGGTGAGAAGAGGTTAAAATGTGACAAACCATCAAAAATGGGTGAAAAGTGAAAAAAATGGTGACAAAAGTAATGAAAAGTGGCAAAAATAGACAAAAAGGGGCAAAAATTGAAAAAGGAGGGATAGGACAGGCAAGAAAAGTAGTTAAAGGATGTTAAAGAATGGCAAAAAGTTGGGTTATAGAGGCAAAAATGGTCAAAAAGAATGAAAAATGGGTTAAAAGTGGCAAATGGTGCAAAAATAGCCAATGCCAAAGTAGTTAAAAGGCAGGAAAGTAGGTTAGAGAGTGATAAGATGGCAAAAATGGGTTAAACATGGCACAAAATGTTGCAGAAATGGCAGAATGAAGCAGTGAAGTAGTGAAAAGTGTTAAACATGAGTTCATTTTGGTGTGAAATCATACTTGTTAAGGGCCAATTCTCTGGGATTTTCAGGAGCCTAGCCGATTCTATGGGCATGCCTGTCTCCTTGTGGTCCACGGCATTATATATTGGGATAGATCTCACTGGTAATGCCTAAAAATGTCCTGCGTTTTGAAAGAAAATACTAATAAAATAATATGTTAATCATAACAAAATATAGATATAATTTTTCTTTATTTGGAAGTCTGGCCCCCAGAGACTCTGTCAAGAATAAATCTGGCCCTTGTGCAAATGTACTTGATGACCCCTGCTCTACACTTTTGACTCCCCGTTTGGAG
This sequence comes from Cheilinus undulatus, assembly GCF_018320785.1. NCBI lineage: Eukaryota > Metazoa > Chordata > Actinopteri > Labriformes > Labridae > Cheilinus > Cheilinus undulatus. The sequence continues at coordinate 2,088,722 of NC_054878.1, forward strand.
CTTTCTGATTGTCAGGAATTGACGCGGTTTGGTGCTACAAGTAGACCTGCAGCGTGTCTCCAATGAAGCGCAGCCGAGTGGCGCTTCGCAGACGCACTGGTGCCGGACTGGAGCACAGGCTGTGGAACTGCCCTGATTGACTCCGCAGTACAGTTCACTGAGAGACTGCAGCGCAGCCGCGGTATGTGGACATCAGAGGTTAGAGCTGTTAGAGACCAGAGGAATCTGACCGTTAAAACAGAGCATGATGAAGGCACACGGTGGGGGATGACGCCAGTGAATCTCAAAGTGAAGAAACTGACTGAAGCGTGGGTAAACGGAGGGCGTAACTATGACTCTCTTAAGGTATTTTTAGACTTCAGTGTGGACTTTACAATGTCGAACTTACGGTCCTCTACAGCTCGTGGGCTCTGAACGTGTCAAGACCATGACTGCTTGAGATAATGCATGACGAAGGTCTGTTCATGGCCAGACAGGGGTGTACGAGTAAGCGACTTTCCATTTGTGTTCAGACATTTGCCCACTGCCACCCTCGGGATCTCCTGACTCCATAGTCTATAGTTGGCATGCCCTCAACAGATATTCAAATCTGTCAAAGAAGAAACACAGGATGCTAAACCAGGACAACATCAGCAACATTCTGACATTAATCATTGCTAATCTCTTTTTTACAGTCCCTGGGATTCCTCAGGACTCACAGTCAGTAGAGGATTAGCACCTGGTACCTGGATCCAGCCAGGTCTTCATGAACCTGATCCTATTTCTAATGTAGCTCATGGCTGAGGCAGGCTACATGCCCAGGTGTAAAGAACTAACCAAAGAAAGATACAACCCACATGATTACAAGGCAGGGCTTAAACTGACCAAATAAACAAAAAAGGTAAAGGCATATAAATACTACAGATCTGCTTTGTAGGGTTAAGGTCTGAGATCGAATTTTGAGTTAATATGACGACATCTTACGGATGATTTAAAGACATAACAGAGGAGCTGATGAGTCTGGTTACCATGGTGACTTAGCCAGGTTTAAAGAGAGTCAGTTTCACTAAAACTCAGACTTTATAGACTCACCTACACCCCCTGGTGTTATCCCTGCAAACAGATGTAAGCATGAAGACTTAGACTGTGGGCAGGACACTATACTGAAAAAGAGCATTCTGCCTCCGGCCTCCTCTCACATCAGTCCATCTGTGAATATCTGACACCTAGAGGAAACACCGTGCTGCCCTGGTGGTCTGCAGGATAAACCAGAGACTCTGCTGGTGTTATTGATTTTTGACTCTGCATGCTCTCCTCCTCTGGTACCCACAGATTGACATATGGACACCTCCCCACACACACACTCCTCCGCAGCTCAGTGTGACTCACCGAGCTGCTGGCAGAGAGGGGCCGGTGTCGATGATGTCTGAGGTGTGGAGCCAGTTGAACTGATGATGCCGACACTGAGGAAATTACCGATATCTGCATGCACTCACTGAACCCTGCTGTTTACCGAATCCACACACTCACAGGGTCTGCCATATGAACTGGAACCGAAACCTGGTTAGATGAGACTACCCTCGTTTTTGCCTGATGCTTTTATTCTGAAATGTTTCCGTGATACTGCTTAGGTCATTGCAGTAGCTCATAAATTGCTTCAGTTTTTCTGTGTATCTGTTTCTATGTTTTTCTCTCCTCCATGTTAAAGATTTAAACACCTCAGACTATGAGAGATATCAACTCAAATGTGATCTCCTGTTTGTTCTCTGCCTCCATCTCTGCCATTTCTTTTCATGCAACATGAGTTCTGCTCCTGCACATTTCAGTTTTAGAGTATATAGATATTTTCTCAAAAGCTGAATGACTAACAACCATATAACTGACACAGCCTCTGTTGTACTCCATCCTCAGACCGGTTTGAGATGATGGAAGGGCAACAGTAACTCAAATAACCACTAGTTACAACTGAGGTATGCAGAATACCATCTCTGAACACACAGCAGGTGGAACCTTTGGGTAGATGGACTACAGCATCAGAAGCCCACACCGGGTACCACTCCTGTCAGCTAAGAACAGAAAACGGAGGCATCAAGTCACAAAGGCTCACCAAAGTGGACAAGAGGAGATTAGAAAGACATTGCTATATAGTTAGGATGTGGTTGAACATATGACTGGAGACAATTCCAGGATGTCCCAGTCAGACGGAGTGGGACTCTGTGGTCCAGGATGTCCCAGTCAGATGGAGTGGGATTCTGTGGTCCAGGATGGTTCAGTCAGATGGAGTGGGACTCTGTGGTCCAGGATGGTTCAGTCAGATGGAGTGGGACTCTGTGGTCCAGGATGGTTCAGTCAGATGGAGTGGGACTCTGTGGTCCAGGATGGTTCAGTCAGATGGAGTGGGACTCTGTGGTCCAGCATGGTTCAGTCAGATGGAGTGGGATTCTGTGGTCCAGGATGGTTCAGTCAGATGGAGTGGGACTCTGTGGTCCAGGATGGTTCAGTCAGATGGAGTGGGACTCTGTGGTCCAGGATGGTTCAGTCACAGCTGTGGCTGCAGGTGGGTGTAAACAGGTTGAAGTGATGATGATTACCTGATGAGAGCAACCTGATCACATCTGCATATAAACAGCTGATTTTACAGACACAGCTGCCTCAAGACTCAACATATGGACGTCCATATTAAAGAGGAGCTGCTGTCTTTACTCAGCCCACTTACACAGAGGCCGTGTGTGTTTGTATATCTACAGTACTCGAGGAGTGTATGAGTCCATCCAGCTGTTCACTGTTGTTCGAAAAGAAGCACTCATTAGAGTTTTTAAAGTTTAGAATAGACTGAGATTGTCCAAAATTCATGGATATTCTCACAAAAACAACCAAATCTGGGTCTGCTATATTTCCATGTCTTACAGAGCAGACAGATCCCTCCTCTCTGTTGAACATTGTTTCTGTTTAAGAATAAAGGAACTGCTATGACAGCTGATTTTTAAGGGTGGACAACCTAAGTCCTAATTTTCATGACTATTCAAACAACTACAGATTCACACTGAGAAGTTTAATGTGTGTAAAGAGAGACTGTGATCGAATACACGGCAGAAAGGGAATGATGTTTCATATCACTTCATTTTAATGGAAGAGGTTATTGTGTATTTAGGTTTTGTATTTTCAGGTAACTAATCTTAAGAGAATTTTATGTTCAAGTATTTCAAGAAAGAAATGGGTTTTGGAATATAGATTATCAGTCTTGCAGCAAATAATTGAATTTAAATGAATTTCACTGAATTTTCAGTGCTTCCCGTACCAAGTAATTGTCATGTTGTTATTTTCACAAATATGGAAATGATAGTCAAAAATATAATTAAAACGCATAGTTTGATGTTAAACAGTATCAAAATTTTCTGCCGGCCACTGCGGGGGGCTCGGTTATAGGTCGTTTCCACCGAGCGGTCCGGCTCAGTTCAGTGTGGTCCGGCATGCTTTTTTTGGCGTTTCCATAGAGAAAGGGTCGCAAAAACCCGACCCGTACCGTCCCACTTTTCGACACCCTTCCATAGGGGTGCCAATCTTACCTAACCGTACCAAAAAGGTGGAGCTACACACAACAATAGGGGCTGCACTGACGTCATGTCAGCACGCAACTCAGCTGCACGCCTCCGGGCTTCAAACACGGAAGTCAGCACTGTGAGAGGTGGGCAAAAACGGGAGAAAAATGGACTAATATCTGCCTAAATGGGAAATATTTGGACTCGATGGAGATCCAAACTGTTTCCTAGTCTATGGATATTGGTATCTGGCCACAAATCAAGTTTCCTGACGTTTATCTGGATGATTTTAAAAACACAAAGCAGAGCCCAAAGGCTCACATCAGCCTGATCCGTCCGCGATGGATGAGAAACTAAATTAATGCTGACGTTTTGTGAATACGAAGCCTTTGAACAGTTTGTTATTATCTGTAAGTAGTTATTAATCTTCTTCTTACATTAGGTAACCTGTGAAAACATCGCTCTGTGCTTGTTAAACATGTTTGTAAAACTTCAGGCTGCAGCTTATTGTAAAATGAGATTTGTGACTTAATCTAGCTTGATTTTAACACCAGCTGAAATTTTACTTTATTTTTAATGTGGCGAATTCTCACAGTACAGCTCTGAACTTTTATATTTTGTCATGTGAATTGTTCTAGACCAGATATATTCACATATTAACATAGCATTACGACTCAAACCGTCTCTGTACACGCATTCCTTCAGCTGAGGATCTGTACTGACAGCGGTTAACATCATTAAGATGTAGTTATTTTTTTAAAAAAGCACTTTCAGCTGAAATAAAGCTGTTAATTGCTTGATTTCTGTCACTGTCACTTTCTATAACTCTGCAGCTGGAACAGCTGACTCACCCTGTCTGTGGCTTCACATGCATAGCACCAAGAGAGAGCATGGATGTCTGTGGAAACGCAAACTATTTTGGGGTTTAGCGTACCAAACCATACCAAACCGAACTGAATCAAACCGGACCCCCTGATGGAAACATGGTATTAGATTTCTTTTAATTGTCTGTCTCCATCCTAGCTCGCTAGGATTAGGCCCTCTGGGTCTGCTGCAGCTGGTGAATGTGGAAATTACAGGTTGTAGAAAAAATTCTTCTCTACATATGATTTTTCAGTTATTCCCAGAAAATGTACCAGTGTTTGACTCTATCCCTTCAGGTTGACCAATCTTCTTGGTTTTCCCTCTCTACCCCCAGATTTTTTTTTTTATATATACTTTATTGTGTCAGTAAGTAGAAGTCGATACAGAGAATCGCATTTCTATGTCACACATGCATTTACATTGACACATTTTCCCATTTTATGATTTAAACCCTTGTTCACCCTCACCCATACAGATTAAAGAAAAGGAAAAGGGGGGGATTATATGTATATAGATATATGCATACATACATACATAATAATTAACTAAGTTAGGCAATGCAAGTCCTCCATTTTCTTTCCTTCTTTGCAAACTTTTAAGTTTTACTCTCGGCTTTTTTCATCCCCTATGAAATCCCTCAGTAACTCCTCCCAAACTCTGAAGCATGTGGGTACTATATAAAGTGGCAGGTTCTGGAATAGAAATAAAAATCGTGGAAGAATATTCATTTTAATAATGTTGAGTCTCTCTAGTAGGGTAAGTGGTAAGATCTTCCACCTTTTAAAGTGCATAATTGCAATTAAAAAGGTTATTCAATTCATTCGGTATGATAATACCAAGGTATCTTACATTTTTCTGGTCCATTTGAAGTTGTATTGTTTCTTAAAATCCTCCTTCAAGGGTATTCCAACCTCCATAGCTTCAGTTTTGTTTAAGTTTAACTTATATCCAGATAGTATTCCATAATTTATAATTTCATCTAATAGAAAGGGTAGTGAATTATAAATGTCGGTAAGATACACTATAATATCATCTGCATAAAGGGCAAGTTTATGTTCTTCATCCTTTATTGACAGTCCTTTTATTCTCTCATTTTTTCGGATGCTTTCGGCTAAAGGCTCTATATATAGTGCAAATAATTGTAGTGATAAGGGATCCCCTTGTTTTGTTCCTCTTTTAAGTGCAAATATCTTGGATAGGGTGCCATTTACTCGCACTCTCTTTATATATTCGGTTAATTAATTTAATGAAGTTTTGATGAAATCCAAACTTCTCACATACTTCAGATAAAAAAGGTCATGATACCCTGTCGAATGCTTTTTCAGCATCTAATGTCAGTGTCAACATTTGTTGCTTTGTTTTAGTCAGTTATATTAAGCGTATGCCCCACATTATCTCCTAAAAGCCGGTCTTTAACAAATCCTGTTTGGTCCAGGTTGATAATATTAGACAATATTTTGGACAATCTGTTAGACATAGTTGTTGTAAGCAGCTTTTGATCCACATTTAGAAGGGATATTGGTGTATAAGATGACCATTCTGATGGACCCTTTCCTTCCTTATGTACCACACTTATTATTGCTGAATTCCATGTGTCTGGCCAGTTTCCTGTTTGCAGTATTACATTAAAGACCCTACACAAGATAGGGGAAATTAGATACTTAAATTCTTTATAAAATTCATAGGTAAAGCCATCACTGCCAGGGCTTTTTCCTGTTTTTGCTTTCTGAATAGTGTTCTATATTTCAGCTTCTAATATCGGTTTTACTAAATCCTTATTTTGTTTATCTGTTACTGTAGGAAGGTTCAAAAGTTTCAAATATTCTTTGGTTTTGCAGTTATCCACTCCCACACCATTTGAGGCATAGAGTTTCTGATAATAATTCATAAACATGCTGCTATTTTTAACTGTCCCCTTTGATGTGTAGAATTTTCATCTTTAATTGTAACTGTTGCAGCTTTTTCCCTCTGTTTCTTTAGTTTGACTACTAATTTCTTAAGTGCTTTTGGGCTGTTATCATAATATGTTTGCCTGCAAAGCATGAGATGTTTTTCAACTTCCTGTATCTCTAATGTTTCTAACCTTTTTTTTTAGCAGCTTTTACTTCAATCTGTACATCCCTAATTCCTGTTTCTTGTTGTTCTTGCAGTCTTTTTATATCTTTTTTCCAATAAAACCTTTTCCTTCTCTCTCTGTCTTTTTTCCATGAGGAGTAAGCTATAATTTCTCCTCTAATTGTGGCCTTAGCTGCCTCCCACAATACTACAGGTGCCACTTCTCCACTACCATTTATCTCAAAATAAGTTTTTATGCTATGTCTAATTTTCTCTCTCTTTATGTTCAGATTATAATAAAATGAATAGAGCCCAATCCTAATCGTGCATTTAATCATCAGCCTGAAGTCAACACCTAATCCTCCCACTCTGAGTGGGATGTGGCCTGTGGGGATCGACTCTCTTTTGAAGACAGCCTCCAGTGGACATGTAAGGAACTGCAGCTTTGTTGCAGCACTCATATGAGGGGTGAGCTCATAGATCAGCTCAGGGTGTTAATCTGCAGTTTAGTGAGAACAAACAGCCGGTCTTTCTGAGGAGAACTATGAACGCTCGTGCTCTTCTATCGTCCGCTCTCGGCTGTGGAGATAAACACAGTGTCAGATGTGTTGGGACTCTGGGGAGGAGGCGGCTGACGGTGCAGCGGAGGTGTGCTGGAGGAAGCCCAGCCTCTCACACAGCATCACCTGAGGGACTGACTGAGCTGCGAGCATCTGTTTGTCTCCGAGTGTGAAGCCAGATCCTACATCTGCTGAGGAATTAACGAGACGAGGTGTCAGGCCTTGGCTACAAAGCCCACACAAAGCGGAGCATGCTCAGTTCCCCTGGCAGAGCTGTCAACATCAGTTACAGATGAAACTCACAGCTAAACAGAACATTTCATCATCAAGTGATTGAAGCCGAACCCTGTGCTGTTTATAGACGCCATGGCTCTGCTGTAATCTTATTGGCATGGGGTATTGAACCAAGACCAGAGTCATATTTTTCTAGACGAAGCCAGCTGTGAAAGCCGCCAATTAGTCCTCTAATTAAAGTGATTTAGACATCCAAGCCTGAGCTGGACCAAAAGCATATGACTGCACAGAGGGTGGCCAGAGGCGAGGCTGGAGAAACCCACCCGATTAAATCTAATGAGCTAAAAAAGAGAGAGATGGTTTCCTCATGCAGGAACAAAGCCTGGGAACAGAGTGGAGCCGAGGCATGAGGCCGAGCTGTGGACGTCAGGACTGGAAATACCAATGTGGAGGAGAATTTATGGATAAAAGGATGAAAAAAACATGGCTGTGCTCACTGTTTAAACTAACCAATGCTATATTTAGAGGAAGATAAAACTGACAGCAGGGCTAATGCTCCCATTTCTTCCACATTAATGATTAGGACATTAGAAACTATGTAGGTCTACTGTATTGAGCCTTGTTAAACACATAGTATGTAAATGTTGCAGCCAGGGGGTCCTCAGTGTGGGGATTCATGGGAGTGATTGAATGCTACTCCAGCAAAAATGAAAAAGGGTCATATCCAGGATCAAATCAAGCTTTGGTTGTGTTTCTGCCCGTCAGTCTAAAAGCTTCTGTTGGTGATGCTACCAGATCTGCTCACCTTTATTGACTCATGGTTTTCCTATCGGAGGCGGTCCAGGCTTGAACCATTGTAAGTTTCTGGGTCCTGGATGTAATTTTTGATGTCATGTTTGCATATAAACTTGCTGTTTTTCTTTCCTTGGGTTCATTTGAGTGTCTGCAGCAGAAGAAAGAGTCTGTTTGTCAGCATCAGCGGAGTATAAATGGACTCCTCATGGATTTCTCTTGAACATCTGTCAGAAATGGGATGTGTGGGAAATGCTGATCGTGGCCATGCTGCTAATGAGACCCCAGGGTGTCAGATGGGTGCAGCTGTGGTCACATCTGTCAGGGCTGCAGGCTGTGATGACTGAACACATATCACGGTCACTGTGTGAAAACATGAGGCTGCTCCACATCCCCACACTGTCACTGTGACAGGATGGCAATCAGGACGACTGATGACGTGGCATACACGTGTTCAAACAACCAGAGACCAAGGGACCAATCACCACAGGCCTCAAGGTTTAGTCATTATAGGCGTTTATCTAGTATACCGTAGGCTGGACGTCTAAAATAAACTTTAATTATTAAGATATGCCATTGAAATGTGAATAGGAGCCATTTGCGTTACTATCTGTTTGCAGTAGAGGGCGCCATGATGAGCTGTTTTCATGTGGGCATGTTCAGTGTGATACTGTTGCCATAAAACTCCGAAGACCACAGAATGATCTACCACAAAGTAACATCAGTTTTCAGTGAATCATTTTCCAAAAAACTGCCTTATTTTGAAATTCGGGCAAAGCCGGTGGACTTCCTGTTGGGATTTTGGCGTGGGTCCTGAAGTTTTTTTGTAGGCCTGATGATGATCCATATGCAGGCCAAAAATTATAGGCCTAGGATGAATGGTGTACAGGGGCTGAATTTTTTTGTGGCAACCTCTAAAACCCACATGAAAAACCAATGAAGCAAATGTTGGACTGGTGGGCGGGGCGCTGTGACGAAGTATTGATATTGATGTATGAATGTATTAAGGACCAATTTGTGATGATCCATATGAGGTTTGGTGATGATTGAAACAGTCACTAAAAAGTTATAAGGCAATATCGCCGTAAATTTATAACAACAAAAAAAAAGGGCAAAAACAAAGTCAAGGTTTGAGCTCCAACAACAGCCACGCCCTATGGCGAAAACTTAAGCTTTTGATAACTTTTGGTGTCAAGGTTGTCTAGTTGAAATAAAAAAAAATGGAGTCAATCAGATAAAATCCCTTGGAGTAATTTGTTCAAATGTGCCAAGTGTCTGTCAGCAGAAAAGGCCAAAAACACCAAATTCTGACCTTTCAGCGTCCATAATTCAGTTCCTGTACATTTCAGAGGATGTTCATAATGTGTTTTTTTTTTCATCTCATCATGATACATACACTATAATGCCAAAAGTATTCATTCACCTGCCTTAACTCGCATATGAACTTCAGTGACACCCCATTCTTTATCCATAGGGTTTAATATGACGTTGGTCCACCCTCTGCAGCTATCACAGCTACAACTCTTCTAGGAAGGCTTTCCACAAGTTTCAGGAGTGTGTGTATGGGAATTTTTGGCCATTCTTCCAGAAGCACATTTGTGAGGTCACACACTGATGTTGGAAGAGAAGGCCTGGCTCTCAGTCTCCGCTCTGATTCATCCCAAAGGTGTTCTAGGGGGTTGAGGTCAGGACTCTGTGCAGGCCAGTCAAGTTTATCCACACCAAACTCTCTCATCCATGTCTTTATGGACCTTGCTTTGTGCACTGGTGCACAGTCATGTTGGGACAGGAAGGGGCCATCCCCAAACTGTTCCCACAAAGTTGGGAGCATGGAATTGTCCAAAATCTCTTGGTATGCTGAAGCATTCAGAGTTCCTTTCACTGGAACTAAGGGGCCAAGCCCAGCTCCTGAAAAACAAGCCCACACCATAATCCCCCCTCCACCAAACTTTACACTTGGCACAATGCAGTCAGACAAGTACCGTTCTCCTGGCAACCACCAAACCCAGACGCGTCCATCAGATTGCCAGAAGGAGAAGCATGATTTGTCACTCCAGAGAACGCGTCTTCACTGCTCTAGAGTCCAGTGGCGGCGTGCTTTGAACCACTGCATCCCACGCTTTGCATTGCACTTGGTGATGTATGGCTTGGATGCAGCTGCTCAGCCATGAAACCCATTCCATGAACCTCTCTACCACTGTTCTTGAGCTAATCTGAAGGCCACATGAAGTTTGGAGGTCTGTAGCGATTGACTCTGCAGAAAGTTGGCCACCTCTGTGCACTATGCACCTCAGCATCCACTGACCCCACTCCATCATTGTACGTGGCCTACCACTTGGTGGCTGAGTTGCTGTTGTTCCCAATTTCCACGTTGTTATAATACCACTGACAGTTGACTGTGGAATATTTCTGAGCCAGGAAATTTCACCACTGGACTTGTTGCACAGGCGGCATCCTATCACAGTACCACACTGAAATTCACTGAGCTCCTGAGAGTGACCCATTCTTTCACAAATGTTTGTAGAAACAGTCTGTATGACTAGGTGCTTGATTTGATACACCTGTGGCCATAGAAGTGATGGGAACACCTGATTTCAATGATTTGGATGGGTGTGTGAATACTTTTGGCAATATAGTGTATGTGTACCGATTTTCATGCATGTAGGTTTTACCCACGGCCCTATCTCACTTTTGCCCCCCCCCCATTGGCGACTATGAGATGGACTTGCAAAATTCCACCACCAGATCGCTATTTCTCCTGGGGGGACAATTTCGGGTAAATGGGGGGGGGCCTAAAAACAAGCCATGACTTGCTGAAAAAATAAAAAAATAACAATCCCTTGCATTTCAATAGTGTCCTCGCTGACCAAGGTTGGTGCTCAGGCCGTCACTATCTCTCATTGATTTACACTCAGTACCCATCATGACAAGGTGAAAAGCTTGGAGCTTTGCTAGATCTAACTGATGGCAGACATCAATCTGGACAATCCATCGGCATTGTGAGGTTAGGAATAAAGCTGGGTCCGAGAGAACAGTCTAGGCCCGCCCCCTTTGTCTGGAGTCTCTGAGATAGCATCTATGAACTGGTGCATGGAAAGCATGTCCTCTCAGGGCTTCAGCCGAGGTTTTTCAGTGTGCCGTCTTTGTTCAGTGGTCCAAACAGAATCATGGAGTAGAGACAGAAGGGAATTTCATCGATGATGGCGTAGAGCAGAGAGACCGTTGGAGCAGCTCTTTATTCTCAGTCTTTTAGGTTAGCTCACTCAGACAGGAACCTTCTGGATCAACTCTAATTCACCAAGGTCAGATAAGAGCGAGACCTTTCATTCACCTCACCTGTAGACAATAACTCTGTAAAGAATTCACATTTAAATCAGTCTTTACATCGTCAGCTCCGTCAGCTGTGAGAGCTCAGAGATCAGATCCAGCAGTCATAAGCAAACAGAAAATGGTTTAATTCATACCAAGAGAACTGATTTACATGTAAATAAGCCTGAACAGATCCTCAAACAGCTGTGGCCAACATTTAGATAAGTGGCGAGCGAGAGACCCTGGGGAAGCACTGTAAAATGCAACATCAATTTTACTCACAAACACTGGGTTGAATTAACTCAGTTTAACCCGTTCTAAATACTTGTTATAAAGAAGTTACTTGTACTTCTTGGCCACAACAGCTTAAGGGCTCAATTTACTTTAGTTTACCTGGTTTAAACAAATTAAGTAAAAAGGGGGTAAAATGGAGTTGTGTTTACTTAAAAATCCAAAACAGCGATTTCAACTCTATTTTTTTTTTTTTTATGAAGATTTATTTTGGGCACTTTTGTGCCTTTATTTGATAGTGGAGGACAGTGGATAGAGTCGAAAACAGGGATGGGGGGGCATGGGTAAGGGGCCTCAGGCTGGATTAGAGGAACCCAGTATTGGTTCAGATATGTTTCAACCAGCATAAATGGTTGTCTTTGTTCCTCAAACATATTAATAATCCATTTATATGGTAATGTCATTATGCAAGTCTATACACAGGTATAGATACAAAATCACACCAACTACAAGCAGTTCATATATGACAGCATTGTAAATTTGCAGATTCATAGCAGAATGCCTCTCTGATTGTTTACACTTGTAAGTAACCCTGCAAGTACTGTCAATATCAACATCATACACTTTCCATTTTCTTAAAATGCAGTATTCATTTCAGGTTGTAGGTAAAATTTTATATACAGTGCTTAACAAATTTATTAGACCACCTGTCATATTTGTCTCAGAGACCATCCAGCATCATGAAGTGCTTTAATGCGGACTCTTTCATTTTCAGTCAGCTTTCCACGTTTTACCATTTTGAACAGGAATGAGGAATTTCAAACTGAATTCATCCAAATTTGAGCCGGCTCACTGGGCTTCTCTGAGAAGTCACAAATGAATCAAGCATAACATTCAACCACTAAAACTCCTTTTTCTGTTCAGGAATGACAGTAAATAACTATAATTTGACACATTAATCAAGAAATAATAATGTGCTTTACTATTTTTTCAGTTTTTTTAAATCAGTACATCTGAAAATTCATGGATAACAATAATAATTATACAGTATTTTAGCAATAAAAATATCATTTGGGTTAAAGAGCTTCTACATATTGGTGTGTTAACCATTGCAGAAACATCAAAAATGATTTTGGTAATTACCAATGCTGTTAATTTAGGGCAGCTGTGGCATTAAACTTACTTTGGTTAGGGTTAGGGTGGTCTATAATACATTTGTTAAGCACGGTATGAATTCTCCATAATCCATATCCCAAAGTGACATGATCTCTCAGGTTGCTTCAGACAAGCAATCATTTTTACCAATGTTCCTTATAATGTTCAGGTCAGCAGTTTCACATTTAAGTTTAAATTTGTCCTTTTTTCCTGTGATTTTACTAGTGAGTATTCTACTCTTTGCTCTAACCTCCGCTGCCAATGCTGCAACTGATCTCTAATTTCACCTTTATTTTGCTCTAACCTTGAATTACCTTAGTAACCCTTTACATACACTCACAAAATATATTTTATATTTAGCTTTGAATAACTTGTTCTTAATGCCTGCATCTGTTGTCATCAATCTCTTAAGAATGTGTTTCATCAATGTATCTTTCCTAGTATTTTACTGTGCATTAGTTTAAGCTTTTTTAATGTTTCTTTTAGCTTTTAATCAAACTTCAAAATTATTTTAGTTGGATTAGAACTGGCTAAGCTCCATGTAGCTGCTGTACCAGCGTTCAGATAGTTCCATTTTCATTTGAGTCATCATACCTAAGGTTTCTTTTTCTTTTACAATCGTCTTTAGTGACTACTGCTATTTTTAAACTGTTCTAATTAGTGCAGTTCTGATCAGTTTACATTCTATGAAAATAAGGGTACACATACTTTCCCATCACAGAGCCAGTCGACATGTAAACACTGTATGTCAAACACATGTCATTTCCCTCTTTGTGGATGAACTGAGATATGGACATCCAGTCATAGAAGTGTCTTAAAGAATTACATGCTGTAAATAACTGATTAAAATTCACATCCTCTTTTCATGCTTTTTAAGTCCATCCAACCATTTTCTATACCGCTTATCCCTTTTGGGGTCACCGGGGGGCTGGAGCCTATCCCAGCTGCTATTGGGTGAGAGGCGGGGTACACCCTGAACTGGTCGCCAGCCAATCACAGGGCTGACGTATAGAGACAGACAACCAGGCGTGCTCACATTCACACCTACAGGCAATTTAGAGTGATCAGTTAGCCTAACAAGCATGTTTTTGGTGGTGGGAGTGCCCAGAGAAAACCCACGCATGCACGGGAAGAACATGCAAACTCCACACAGAAAGGCCCTGACCGGGAAAAGATCCAGAGACCTTCTTGTGAGGCAACAGCGCTAATCCCTGCGCTGGCTTTTTAAGTCAAATCACATTTTTATCGCTTTACTTTTTGCCATGATGTTTTCTTCCTTCCATTCTTTTCTTTAATGGTGAATGAAAATAATCAGAATTCGCCATTAGTTTCATCAAATTACAAAAATTCTCATCAAATGAATTCATAGTCTTTCATGTCATTATTCAGTTCATTATACAGGATTTTTGCTCTGATTAAGTTGTTATAATTTGATTTTTGTCACGTTCACCCTTTATACATCACCTCAAATATTTTGAAAAGCCAGATATTCTGAAATTCTGTGGCCAAAAACTCAACGTATTGTGTCTTTAAAGGCTCCTTTAAATAGAGTTCAGTGGGTCAGTGTTTCCCATAAGCCTGCAGAAGAGTTTATTAAATGGTTTATGTAAATTTAACATTTCAGCCCAGATAGATAGAATATTTATGTCTATATTTATTTATTTGTTTGTTTTACATACAGGCATAAAGAAATAAGAAAGAAACCAGAAAATCCTGTGTGTGAGAGAAATCTAGAAAACTCCAGCCATGAGAAATAAAAAAGGTAAAAACACCAAGACTTCAAACATGTAAATATAAATAGATAACATATTTTCAATGCCAGGGGATATCCTGTTTAAATAAAAACTGTGTAACTCCTCAGAAGAAAGGATAGAAGTCCTAAAGGGATTAGTCTATCCGTGTTCATATACCGCCATCTGCTGGTCAGGCGCTGGAAGATCCTCTAACCCCAGTGATGCTCAACGTGTGGCTCTTTTCGGATGATTTGTGGCTCTTAATGCCTTCATTTGAAACATTATTCCCATTTTTGCCACTTGTTTCTGACACTTTTTTGTCATTTTTCTCCCATTTAAGCTGCCTTTTGCAATTAAATGCCACCTATTTCCTATTTTGCCACTCTTGGGTGTGTTTTGCCTATTTTCCCACCTTTAGCTGATTTTTTTGTGCATTTTAGTCACTTGTCACTCATTTTTTACACTTTTATTCTGCTTTTGGCAGTTTTTGGCCATTTTTGCCACTTGTCACCCATTTTACCTGCTTATTGCCATATTACACATTTTTCTGATTTTTTTTGTCCATTTTAGTCACTTTTCCCTCATTTCTTGCCACTTTTTGACCATTTTTGCCACCTTAAACTTAATTTTATTGCCACTAAAACCCATCTCTTCCACTTTGCACCACTTAGATTGTGGCTCTTGCAAGGTTTTTTTCAATTTGGCTCTTTGGTTGAGCAGGATTGAGTAACACTGTTTTAGAGAAATATTATAGTTTTTCTCAGTTGCTTTGGTGCATTTCTCACATTACTATTTACATTTGCACAACAGTTAATGCATTTCTCAAAACAATCAGTACAAACTGCAAAACCTAGTTGATAACCTGCAAAAGCATGTCACTTGCTCAAAATGGATAGTTCATTCCTCAAAAGTATTCATGTCAATGAAAGCGTCAGTGTCATCAAGATGAAAAGTCCTGACACCATTGTTTATGAACAAGATAGTCAAATGACTTTGTCATGTTTTTATTATGACAGTTTTCTCTGTAAGTGTTTTCCAATGCAAAAAAGTCAGATCTTGGTGATGCTACCCGAAAATGCTCAAGACAGCACTATATACTATTTACACAGCCAGTAAAGTTACATATTACTGTATTTAGTGAGGTAACTGAGTACAAGACACAGAATATGTATGTCTCACATTTTTACTGCATACGCTCTCTGTAATTCTAAATTGTTCACTGCATTGTGCAAAAGAAAAATACACTCTAATTTACAACAAACATAAACTCCCTCTGGGTAGAGCTGTGCACAACTGTAAACAATATTGCAGTACATATTGGAACTGAACATACAACATACACAGTACTGTAAATCATTCATGCACATCCAGACGTTCCTGGGCCCTCTTTCACCTCTGCAAGGCGGTCTTGCAATCCTATGTGGTGCAGAGTAAAATTACAGTAAATATGGCACAACTTTACTGTAACACTACTGTACACTACAATCAGTGCAGATTGTTTAGTGCTGTCCATCATACACACCTGTTCTCCAGATGAAATGTTTGAATAATTGAATTTACAGTGGTTCTCCCAACACACTATGTCCTGCTTGGTTCATATATGCTTGTAAAATGGGGGTTCATGGGATTCAGCTCTGAGTGACTGTGGAGAAGTGGCTTCTCATTGGTTGCAACTAATGCTTCACACACCCCTTCTCATCAGTGAAAGCTGAGGTTCACCTGAGAGCAATTGTTCAATTTAGGAGACATTTACAGGAAAAAAGATGTAAAAAGTGTATAAAACTAGCTTGACAGATTTTGATAACTGGTTCAACATTTTTGTATGTAATGACTCAAGCAATGACATGAGGACCATTAGTTTTATAGGGAATGACTATTCAGCATTCACAAGTATAGTTCATTTTGACTGACATGACATAAGCAAATGACAATGATATAAAACAGCAGAGAGTTGTATGAAAGCAATTGATGCATGTCCAAAAGCATTTGCAATTTGTTGGAAGGAATGAGAACGTGCTACTATGATGTGCACAAATGACTCAGTGTTGTGGAGGTTGAACTAACTGTTGTGCAAATGTTAATAGTGATGTGACAAATGCACCAAAGTGACTGAGAAAAACTGTAAAGACCCACTGAAAACAGCTCTGTGGCCCACTTTTTGACCTCAGTCCAGCATTTGAGAACCTCTGCTTTAAATAAAGGGTTAAATCAGGCTCTAAATAGGAGAAATATGGCTGCTTTTGTTGCTAATGTCAGCCATCATCAGTAACTTATTTTTTCATTGGCTCATTCTTATGGTCTGTTCTAACTGTTGTTACAAACAGTTAAAGGTTCTGATGTGTTGGAGTAAGTCTTAGTCTTGCTTTTAGTAAATCCAAGTCTGAATTTAGATTTAACCAACAAAATAAATGTCTGTCCACATGTTTGCTCCGTTCACTCACCTCCAGCTGTCCCCTTTATGAATTTATGCTCTTTAACAACACACTGAAGTCTTGCTTTCATTCATCATAACTAAAACAGCCACTAGGGGGCTCTGCTGCCTCTGAAATAACATTCAGTCTCATACTTCAGTCAATTATCATCAAGCCTGGTTGCTTTTCTTGCTGAGTCTCAAGGACACAGGTGTCAAACTCAAGGCCCGGGGGCCAAATCCGGTCCAGTTATACCCGGCTTGCAGGATGATGTCATATTTTTATTATAACTGGCCCACTGGTGTGAGGTCTGCAGATTTCCTCCACTATAGAAATGTAAATTTAACCCTGGGGATTTAAAATATACTTGTTAAGTCAAAAGAAAAGGAAAAACTAAAGAGTAAAAATTTATCGGATAAAAACTCAGGAATAGGGGTGGTGGTGGTGGTGGTGGGGGGGGGGGTTCATTTCAGACTTTCAATCTGGTTGCATCTCAGAATTATGACTAAAACTTATGAATCTGACATTTTATTTTGTGTCTTAACCTTTTCAATTCATAATTTTAACTTTTTTTCACACATTTTGACCTTTTGGATTGAAAGTTTTAAATTTTAAGTCATATTTTCACCTTTTTAACTAAATATTTCAAATTTAGTTTTAACTTTCCAATTCCTAACTTTGACTGTAAATCCCATATTTTCACCTGTTAGACTTAAAACTTGTGATTTGAACTCATATTTTGACCTTTCAAACTCACTATTTTGACTTTCTATCTCATATATTTACTTATAAAAACCTTACTTTGACTTTTAGTAATGTGTTTTTACCTTTTGAACTTCATATATGACATCAGTGTAAGACTGTAAAACAAAGTTGTGTGTTCTTGGAGAACAGGGGAAATAATGTCTGATAAAAAGAGAAAAGCAGAGTGACTCTTTCAGATCTCCCTGCAGAAAAAAAAAGGACTCGGCTAAAGAAACCAGCTGGTACGTTTGCATGCATGCATCACCCTCACTGTGATAAGCTGCACAAACAGAAGTGTTTTATTAATGGTAACACCACTTTATTATAGATATTTGTTTTTCATGTCAGGAAGGTTTTTGTTGACATGGGACTACAAGAAGACGCCTGAGCATCAATATGCTGTTAGAATCAGAAATCAGGATGACACTTAGCTTGACACTTTAATGAATCCCACAATGCCACTGAGTCCGTCCTGTGATCACGTCAACCCTCTGGTCAGAGGAGACAGAATGTAATCAAAGAAAGCTTCCTGGATCCACCGTCTGGATGCTCAAAGTTATCCTGGTCTGAACGAAGAGTTGGACTCATCATGTTCTTGTAGTTTCCTTTTTTTTTTTTTTTTTCACAGACCAGAGGGACAAACATGGATGAGACTAAAATCCTTAGCTGGCTGTCCTGTGAGTGTTATTAAAACAAGGAAAAGAAAAGGAGGGGTAGGTTTTGTTTGTCTGTGAGCTGTCAAAGCGCCATACATCCAGTTGGTGACTCTTCCTGCTGGAAGGCCAACACTCAGGCTTTAGGTCGTTTAATGTGTGGCCAGCCGTAGAGACTGATAAACCCCTGCAGGTCAATTACTTTTACTTATGAAAATGCTTTTAACTAATGGAGAGATGGAGGTCAAAGAGACAAGAGGAAATAAATATAGGGGAGTGTGAGCGGCACACACAAACACAGGGGGCTGTCCATCTCGCTGACAGAGAGCCCCTCCCTCTCTGTAGGTCAAAGCCTCCTTTAGATGATGAAAACTGGGAACCAGTCAAACGTCTCCCGCTTCCCTCTGTGTCTGTCCTGATGCAGACCAATCACGACGGTTCTCCACCGTTTTCAGTCTTTATTCATCTGAATAAAGGTCTCTTTTTTATCGTTTTCACAAAGCACAGGCACACCGAGCTCTAAGGCTGTGAGGGACACAGATATGTGGTTGTTTGGGTTTTTAACAGGGCCTCTGAAGGACAGAGGTGGATTAAGGTGGTCAATGAGCCCCTAGGCCAGGGGTCATCATCTACAGGTGTGTGTGTGTGTGTGTGGGTGTGTGGGTGTGTGTGTGTGTGTGTGTGAACACAATGTTAAATCTTTAGGAGTGAGAAAAACTGCAGCCAGCCTTGAGGTAGTGACTTTGATATGTTAGCCACATACTTCTGGAGCTGTCCTGTTGCTCAGCATTGACACTAGCATGCTTAGCTGTGATTGATGAAAAATCTGCAAGAGTACCTGGATGCAGCCGGGGAACTCTACTTCACAGCAGAAGTCAGAAAATCACCGCCATATCTCGTTTTCTAATACCGGAAGTCAAAGTTGAACTGATTCATTGTTTTCTCCATGTGTCGCCGCCATGTTAATAGAGATAAGTCCACCAAGTAAGGAAAAACAAGTAGATTTTCAGTAGTTTTCAGGTTAATAAGCAAAGCGATAACGTTACATTAATTTTAACTAGAGAAGCACTCAGAGAGCGCAGACCTCCACCATCAGCCCTATCTCCCAATAGTGAAGAATCCTTTAAAAATATTCCTGGATTAAGATGGTGATCTGGATGACTCCCAAAATCCAATTTGCCGATTACTCCCTCCCCGGTGGGGTGGAGACACGGTGAGGTAAAGCATTGGCTTCGCTACGTGTGGACTGTCATGACAGAAGCACCCACGGTCTCACCGGATGACTGGAAGTCATGGCAGAGGGTGAATATTCCTCTATTCCTCCCAGCATTGCGAGTATTCTCGCTACAATTCGCTGTCTTTCTCTCTGCTATGCTCCCACTCGTCTCCTCAACCGGGTGTGTGTCTTTCAAACTCTATAAAGTCCAGAACTTTGAAAATGTTACTCATGTCTGCCATCTCCTGGTGTAAAGTGGTAACAGCGCAGACCTCAGCCATTAGCCCTATCTCCCAATAGTACAAAATCCTTCAAAAAATTCCTGGATCCAGAAAGTGATCCGGATCAGTCCCAAAATCTAATCACTTCTTCCTTATGCCATTTCTGACATTTCCTGAAAATTTCATCAAATGGCTCCTTGGCGGAGGTAATGAATTCTGATTTATTTAGTTGATTTATGATCCAAATTCATGTATCACTAAGCGCAGACATAATATTCAACAGGAAATTGGCTGGCTGGCCAGATGCTGATGTCGCCACCATGTTGCCAGAAGTAAGTCGCTACGTCATTCCATACAGTGAACGAGGACTGTGCAAGTTTTCAGAATAAAAAGCTCAAACGACGAGATTATATGAATTTTAATGAATCATTTATAATAAATGATCCATGTTGAAATAATAACTGACAGTGAAACATAAAAGCAGAATCTACTTTCTTGGATTTTCTCAGTTAAATGAAAAGATCTACTCCATGATTTAAAATAAGATAATTTTATATTTAATTTAGCTATATATGTAAAGATATTTTCATTTTGTATTTAAATTTTTATATATACATATTAATCTGATCGTTTGAGCTTTTTAGTCAGAAATCTTGCACGGTTCTTTTTCATCTACTTCTAATTCCTTATGTGACAAACTTAACATGGCGGTGACACACAGAGAAAACAACGAAGAGGACGTTCAGTTCAAGTGACTTCCAGTATCAGGAGACGAGATATGGCGGCGGTTTTCCGACTTCCGGTGTGAAGTGGAGGTCCTCCGCTGAGTCCAGGTCCCTCTCAAATCTGTGCAGAAAACATTTTTTTTTTTTTTTTTAAATTTTGTAGGTCAAAGCTGTTGTGCCTTCTCCAACCATGGATGAGTTTCTCTGTTTTAGAACCACTGAGACCAAAGATTCATAATGTTTCAGTTTCAGAACATGCTGGCAGAATGTGCAGAAAAGTCACCAACATGGTCCAGCAGCAGTCCGGAGTGAGCCGCCTGATGGAGTGGCCTCTGATAGAGCTTGTCAAGCAGCAGACAGCTGGACGTGTAGATAAACGTCAAAAAGGGGAACATAAATCTTGTTTTGAGAGGCTGTAAATGTCAGTTTTGAGTGATAAATTCATTAAACTAATTTTGTGAATTATTAAATCAATCTTTTTATATTTTTCACACAGAAACTTCTTCCCGGTAACACTTCTGTCTTCCTCTATCAGCTTAACTGCACAGCTGATGGAGAAGACAGAAGCGTTGACTGGCTGAAGTTTAGAGATAATACATGAGAAAGTCAAGGCTGTAGGACTAAATGTGTCCATGGAAAATTAATTCTCAGCAGGTATCTCCATTATAACAAGACTGAGCTAGCAAAGCTTCTTGTGTTTCTATGTGCTGTGAAATTTCTCTGTGACGCTACGATGGTGCAGACATTTGAAGACGGTAGACATTATCATGATATTAAAGAGGCAGGACAAATGTTCATGTGCCTTTGTGCCTCTGTCCCTTTAGTAGGGTTAGATGGTAATACAGTTAATCCGAAAAGCTCTTAGAGAAAAACTGCCTGTACAGAATGTGCAAAAAAGTCACTCAACTGTTCATTTTAACTGCTAATGACTGTTTTTAAGTTTCATAATAATAAACAATATCCAGTTTTAGCACACTTTAATGGAAATAAACAACTACAAGTATTAATGAACACTGTGGTGATTGCACATTTTTCATATTATTTTGAAAAAAAGTTCCTGTGAGTCACCTCCTGCCGCGAATTTTCTTTGGTTCTCTTCACAGAGGTTGGGCACACCTGCACTGATGGGCACTGGCACCTTCACATCGCCACACCTGCACGTCATCACCGCAATCACCGCACCATCTCTTAAGCTCCACTCGGAGAAGAAGCCGACGCCAGATGATTCCCGCTCTCAGTGGTATCTAGGCCATCTCGAGCCACTTTACGAGACTTTACGATTGATCTTGAAAATTGATTTAAAGATTTTTTGTGCTGTGACTAATTCGCCATTTTCTTCACCTCTTCCAGTGCCTCCACGAGCCCTCAGTGCTTCGACCAGCCTCTGCCACACTGCCCAACTCTCGCATCGAACTCAAGCACCAGGATTCACTCGCTCACCCCCCTCCTCCAGCCTCACGTCTCCCTGCAGATCGCTATCACTCCCCGGACCTGGATTCCCCCCTCCCTCACTCCTGTGTGTCCCTTAATAAACCTGTTAAAACTGCTTCTATGTCTCAGGCTCTGCTCCTGGGTCCTCATACAAACCTTTAAAGATTACAAATCACTACAGAGCACCATGAAATATAACCTGCTAGCTTTGTTAGCCAACCACTCTCTTAGCACTCTTAGGCTACTTTAAACCAAAACAAAATACAATAGAAACCAGGTATTTATGCTCAGGTCACATTTTTAGCTCTTTCTGATTCTTTTGTTACTCTAAATCCAAGCCAAAGTCACTAAAATGCTAAATATTAGCAGCACAGGTTTAGGCTAGTTGCTTACTATTGGGAAATCAATGTGCATATTGCTCGTGCTGATTTAAAAAAAAATTCATGATGGCATTGAATTCCAATTGTTCCTTTTTTCCAGAACCACAGCGTGGTCTGCACCTATCTCTGGCTTTCATCACTCATTTAAAATTTTTAAAGTCTCTATTTCATTCATTAAGGCACTCTCTCAGGCACTCGGTCACATGCTGCTCACTGGTCTGTGCTCCCGTCAAAGAGAAACTATTCAGCTGCACTCTAATTCTCTTTTCCAAGTTATGCCAGCAGGGGGTGATGTTCTTCCCTACATCATCAAAGGTATTTATTCTAATAAACAGGTTTCCAAGGACTTTAACTCACTGTAAAACTGTTTCATCAAAGAGAAATATGTTTGGTGGCTTTGTGATGTCCTAACTTTTTAAACTGTTTTTATACTCAAAGGTGAGGTGCCTTAACTTGCTGAGTGAGGAGGCTGTAGTGTTGGGGATGAACGTCTCCTGAGTCAAAGCTCCAGGCATTTGAAGACGCCTTGGATGCTGCCATTGAATCTGTGCATGTGTATGGTGAGGGAGTGGAAGTTGCAGAGTAGTTCACCTACCAGCAGCATCAGCTATCGCTGACTGCAAGGCTGAGATCAACTGCAGACTTGGAGTCACGCATGATGCGATGGGTTTACTGAGCAAGATGGCGTGGCGTTTCCGGTATCTGAGCGTGCAGATGACAGTCAGAATCTTTTGGCTCTTACGGTCTCACTACATTGTCGTGAAGCCTGGATGTTGACTGATGGCCAGAGACATTATCAGACTCCATTGTGACAGTTTCTCTATGGAGTATTTTTGGGTATCGTTGTTAGAGCGTGTGTCTAATGCAGACATGCTCATGAAAGTGAGGATGGGAGGGGTCAGCTGCATGATACGGGACTGGCAGCTGTGCTTTTATGGGCACTTGGCACACTTTCTGTGTCTGATCTAGCTCACCTCACACTGCCTACCAGAAAGTGGTGGGTTGGTCCAGATGCTGGGGGCCACCATGTGTGTCATGGGGGGGGGCTGGCTGGGAGGGTACCTGGAGAGATGGGGCATGGGCCTGGAGCATGGCCAACAAAAGCCAGAGTGGGTTGCTCCCGTACCTGACCTGACCTTTATACTTTTAAAACATTTAATGAATTTTAAGCCTTGCTTTATTTTTAAAGGAAAATGCATTTTACAGCTTTTCATTGCTGCCCTGGCTACCTGGGTTCACACTTCCTATAACCGTCTGTTGTAAACCTCATGGAGTCTTACTGTACGACCACCAGAGGGTAGCTGTAGTTCTCTTCTAGTGAAAGACCAATTCATCACCGTCTGATCTCATCACAACAAAATAAAGATAATGTGAGTCAGGATGAGCTGGGTGACATGTTCCTGTGAGAGGACAGAGTGAACACTGATCGTATTAACTCTCTCTGTGACCTCCAGGCTGCTGCTCAACCACGCTGCATCAGGAAACACAGGCACACTTTTATCATCCTCTCTGCTCAGCATCACACCTAATGGACTGTCTGCTGTCTGCTCTGCTGTCTGCTCTGCAGGAGAGATATTTATCAAAGCTATCAGACTGTCTGGAAACATCCTCGCTGCTCACATGAATCATAGCTAGATAGTCATCGCTGTAGAGGGACAGCTAGTTTCAGTGATGGATGGAGACACATGGACACGTTAGAGGCTCTGTTAAAGTCACTGCTCCGTGGCAGAGAATTGACCAGGGACAAACCACAACAGTCTTAGCAGTCTTGTTTTCTACGTGTGTTTTTGGTGAAAAAAACCTGAAAATGTCTTTTTCTTAATCTTTGTGATATAAACAATGTGAGATGAGACCTTCTCCATGTATGACTGGTATCCTCCTTCAAACCTAAACAGATGAGTAATGAAAATCATTCAGCATTCTTCAGCCCTCTGTCATTATTAGAGCACAGATATACCAACACCTTCCCTTATGATGATGGCCCTTTGATAGTAACTGTAAGAAAGGTGAGAGGGAAACCCTCACAAAGACCAACATGAGGCCATGTCTCCTGTCGTAATATTAAAATGTGTTTTTAGACCAGGTGGAACCTGGAAAAACAGGCCCTTACGATATCAACTGATTTTTAGATAGATAGATAGATAGATAGATAGATAGATAGATAGATAGATGGATGGATGGATGGATAGATGGATGGATAGATGGATAGATGGATGGATGGATAGATGGATGGATGGATAGATAGATAGATAGATAGATAGATAGATAGATAGATAGATGGATAGATGGATGGATAGATAGATAGATAGATAGATAGATAGATAGATAGATAGATAGATAGATGGATAGATGGATGGATAGATGGATGGATAGATAGATAGATGGATAGATGGATGGATAGATAGATAGATAGATAGATAGATAGATAGATAGATAGATAGATAGATGGATAGATGGATGGATAGATGGATGGATAGATAGATAGATAGATAGATAGATAGATAGATAGATAGATGGATAGATGGATGGATAGATGGATAGATAGATAGATAGATAGATAGATAGATAGATAGATAGATAGATAGATAGATAGATAGATAGATAGATAGATAGATAGATAGATAGATAGATAGATAGATAGATGGATAGATGGATGGATAGATGGATGGATAGATAGATAGATAGATAGATAGATAGATAGATAGATAGATAGATAGATAGATAGATAGATAGATGGATAGATGGATGGATAGATGGATGGCTAGATAGATAGATAGATAGATAGATAGATAGATAGATAGATAGATAGATGGATAGATGGATGGATAGATGGATGGATAGATAGATAGATAGATAGATAGATAGATAGATAGATAGATAGATAGATAGATAGATAGATAGATAGATAGATAGATAGATAGATAGATAGATAGATAGATAGATGGATAGATAGATGGATGGATGGATAGATGGATGGATAGATGGATGGATAGATAGATAGATAGATAGATAGATAGATAGATAGATAGATAGATGGATGGATGGATGGATGGATAGATAGATAGATAGATAGATAGATAGATAGATAGATGGATAGATGGATAGATGGATGGATGGATAGATGGATGGATAGATAGATAGATAGATAGATAGATAGAAAGTCAGTTAAAATGTCTATGGTTACTGGGTAGCTCAGTGGTTTACATTGGTGATTGTGGAAAGGGGGATTGGGGGTTCAAATCCCAGTCGGAGCACAAGTGTTAAGTGTGGGCCCTTGAGCAATGTCCTTAACATCCCAGATGTAAATCCCTTTGGATAAAAGCACCTACTAAATGACATCATAACATTACAAAGTAGGGCAGCATGTGGACACCAGCCCCCCCCCCCTTAAAAACTGTCTGTCTTTTAGACAAATACAAAACTGGGATCTAGACTGTGTTTTTTCTCCAGAATATCTTTAGCCACATTGGATCAGTTTTACCAACATTATTAGACTGAAGGTGAGATTTATCAGAGTGGCCCTGCCATCCCAGTATTTTTCTCTGTGTGGCCTCAGTGAAAGTTTGGACACCCCTGGTTTAATTTTCTTTTTGTAGCTTTTTCTCCTGTGTTTTAAAAAAAGGCAGTGATTATAAGGAGTTGCTGATCTTTGGTTATAAAAGTGCCCGTTATTTCTGTGTATGAAGCTCATAGACTGTGTCTCCTCTGATTTAGCATCCATTCCTCTCAAACCTCCTCAGGTCCTGAGCTTTCTCCCCGTTCTTTTAGAGCTCGTCTCTCAGGATTCCTCTCTGGATCCCTCTGTGTCTTCTGTTGTCGTTAGCTGTGAGTGTGATGTGGTGATGAGACATAAAGCAGGTGTGCTGCTGTGGGAAAATGGGTGTGAGAGTGGGGGAGATGCGTTGCTATGGCAACAGGCAACTTTAAACCCAAAGCTCATTACAGCTTCTTCAGCAGGAGAAACAGTTTATCTGCAGAGCAAACACAGAGAGAAAGATCCAGAGTGTTTTCATTTTAATGTTTTGACAAGTAAACAGACAGATCAGGATCTGGACCTCAGGCATGCTCGGTCCTAAATTGGAGACATTTTACTGTTTCATGACAAATATCAGCTCATTCTGTGGTATGTGGTTTAGCATTGTCTTATTGAAATAGTCAAGACCTTCCCTGACAGAGATGTTGTCTGGATGGGAGCAAATGTTGCTCTAAAGCCTCTCTCTACTTTTCAGCATTGATAGTTCCTCTCCAGATGTCAGAGCTGCCCACGCCGTAGGCACGTATGCAACCCCATACCATCAGAGATGCAGGCTTTAGAACAAGGCCAGGAGAACAAGGTGGATGCTCCCTCTCCTCTTTAGTCCACGGCATCTGTAGTTTCCTCTGACCACAGAACAGTTTTCCATGTTTCCTCAGTCCGTGTTAAATGAGCTTTGATGCAGAGAAGACGGCGGTGTTTCTGGATCCTGTTCACATATGAGGGCGCCTTCAGCCTTGTCTGTTGATCACAGAGATTTCTCCAGATTCTCTGAATCTTTTGATGAAGTCATGGACTGTAGATGGCGGGAGATTCAAAGTCTTCACTATTTTATGTTGAGGAACATTTTTCTAAACATTTACACAATTTTTAGTGTCAGATTGGTGACCCTCTGCCCATCTTTACTTCTGAGATACTCTGCCTCTCTTAAATGCTCCTTTTATACCCATCATGTGACTGACCTGTTAAAAGTTAACCCTAATAAGTAGTTAAATCCTCCTCCCACTTCTTTCCATCAGTATCACTTACTTTTCCAGCCTTTTGTTGCATGGTCCCCTTTATGAATTGTGTTGCTGCCATCAAATTTTAAAATGAGCTCATATAGTCCTGAACTGGTAAACTGTCTCAGTTTCAACATCTGATATGTTGTTTATGTTCTGTTGTGAATCAAATATTGGTTTATAAGTATTGAAAATCAATCAGCATTCTGCTTTTATTTACATTTTACATGACATCCAAACTTTTTTGGAATTGGGGTTGTATGTCTTGATCAGACTATTGTCAGATGATTCAAATAACTCAGTCCAAAAGAAAAGGAGTCATTATTTTAAACAGCATTGATGGATGACAGCGATACGGTCTCCCTGGTTTGAAGAAACCTCCAGACTGCTGGTTTTGGTTTCGGTGTTCCTCGACTGTGAGCGTAAAACAAGCCTAGGTTCACTGTTACCCTGTTCCTGCAATAAGCTATACACGTTAACATTTACCAGAGAGCATTATGGGAAGCAAACATAGCTTGAAACATCATCACAGAAGGAGAAAGACATGTCTGTACATTATGTCTGCAGTTAGCTCCACTATTTCCTCTGAGATAGATTCAATACAAAGTTTCCACTCTCCCCTTCCCTGGCAGAAGTTCATTATGACTGGAGAGGCTTGATGACTGCAGGGTGATTTCACTGATGTGAGGAAACTCCATTTGATGAGTCATCCATTCAGCAGCGACGCCGTTAAAACAGCCCGGTGCTGTTCAGCCCACGTTGGTTGAAGCGTTCGCCTCAGAGCCTCAGAATGTGAAGGCGTACACGACGCCTACCACCACTATGTTCCCGATGGTGGCAGTGATGGCGATCCAGAGCCAGATGGCGTCTCTGGACATGGGCTGGGGTTCCTCAGGCTGGCTGTGAGCTGCCATGGAGGCGGCGTGGACACTGGCAGATGAGTTGAACAAGGAGTGGTCGGTGCTGTAGTCATCGTGGTGAGATGAGTCCATGAAGACACCGGTCATCATGGGGATCTGTGGGCACCAAGAACAAAGGGCTTTAAATCAAACTGTATTTGGTTATTCAACAGAACTGCCTCCTTGTTTTTAGATTTCCTCTGATAGTGTGCTAAATGTCTAAAGGTCAGGATGGTTCTGGAAGTAAAATTCCCATTCATTTTCTCCATAGCAGATTTGAAAATTATAAATCATAAACAGGAATGTCCAAGTAAGATCTAGCTACCTGGGTGTGAAACGATTTATGTGCTCCTGTAGATGACAAAAATATACAATATCAACCGATTTTTAAGAAAGTTTATTAGTGATCTCTACATTACCCACAATCCTAGAGTGTCACAGCGACATCTCTGATTGGTGGGTCTCCTGTAACCATAAAAATGTCCCTTGCCCTCAAACGAAGACAGCAGACAGTTGATGAGGACAGAATATACTGACAGGATTTATAACAGCGCTATCATTTCAAATGTAAACACTGCATCAGAGATTAGTGAAGAGAAAAGCTTCACATGACTCGAGAGCTTGAGAAACCCTCTTAATAAAGAATCAATGAATCACAGTGGATTTGAGGATACCTACTTCCTTCGTCTTTGTAAAGAAATATAAACACAGTCTTGTACCTGCGCTTATTTCTCTGTTTTTGTGCTGAATCAAATATTGAATGGTCTTGAGTGTTCAGGTAGCTGGTTAGCTCGGTTCATTCATTCAAAGTCCTGATACAGTCATGGATGAAAGTATTGGCACCCCTGGAATTTTTACAGAAAATACACCATTTCTCCCAGAGATTGTTGTAATTACAAATGTTTTTGGTATACACATGTTTAGTTCTTTTATGTGCATTGGAACGACGCAAAAAAACAGAAGAAAAAAGCCAACACTGACATAATTTTACACAAAACTCAAAAATGATTGTCCCCCTTTTAAAACTGTGGGTAAATCATTTTATTTCCAGCATGTGATGCTCATTTAAACTCACCTGTGGCAGTAACAGGTGCTGGAAATCTAGAAATCACACCTGAAGCCAGTCAGAATGTCTAAAAGTCGACTCAACCTTTGTGTTGTGTGTCTGTGTGTGTCACACCAAGCATGGAGAAGAGAAAGAAGAGCCCAGAATTGTCTGAGGACTTGAGAAGCACTACGGTGGAAAAATATGAACAATCTCAAGGTTACAAGACCATCTCCAGAGATCCTGAGATTCCTTTGTCCACTGTGTGTAATATAATCAAGAGGTTTATAGCCCAAGGAACTGTGGGTAATCTCCCTGGATGTGGAAGAGAAAAGCTGACAAAAGAATGCAACACAGGATAGTTGGAATGGTGGATAAACATCCTCAGTCAACTTCCAGTCAAATTCAGGCTGTCCAGCAGACTCAGGGGGTTGTTTTGCTGCCTCTGGCACTGGGTGCCTTGACTGTGTGAAAGGAATCATGAAATCTGGAGACTATCAAAAGATTTTGGGCCGCAATGTAGGGCCTAGTGTCAGAAAGCACACACACGGTAAAAGTCTGAGAGCCAAAAATCATCATCAAACTTTAAAATGAACTAATGAAAACATATTTTAAAAAAAGTGAATCCAGTAAATAGCTGAATCATTTATGTTCTGTTTAAAGTCAAAGTTAAGTCTCTGGGAGAAGATGAGTCGAAGTTTCAGGGCTCTGTTGTTGACTGAGAGGTGTGTGCATGAATTTTCTGTTTTTATGCATTTTAAACACCATATAACAAAATAGGAAGTAAACTCTTTACAGTATAAACCTACTTTTACTTTCACTATTTTTCAGTGCAGTCTTTGTCAATAAAGCATTTTAACTGTATTCATTAAATAAGAAAACAATAAAATGAGTCTGGTTGAGATAATCCCTTCCCCATTTGTAAAACCAGCCTCAGCTCTGTTTGTTTCTCTTCACCTTATAGACTAAAACCACTTTATTATTCAGGAGTGCGTTTCCTTCATCAGCAGCATTAAATGAGTATCAATAAGAGCCATTATGATTCATGAACACACACAGGTCACTGCCACACATTTAAACCTTAAGGTCAGTCAGTCTTCATTATTCATCTCAGCTCTAGCACCAACACAGGCTCACCCAGGAGGATTAGGGTTACTGTTTGTCTATTTTTGTTATTATTAGTGATTTTTCTCTTTTTTGTTTGCTATCCAAGGTTTTTTCTATTATTATTATTTTTCTATTATTAAAAAAAGCAGTCTGAAAAAACATCTGCATTCTGACAAAAGAAATATTTACTGGAGTACAACTATCTATAAATTCTTAGATTGGTGAGTTCAATTTCAGACTTCTGACTGAATTTTGATCTAACGGCCCTAAAACAGTGGCCAGACCTGATGTCCTGAGATTCTGTGTCTAAAGCCCGGCGTTCACTGTGAGATTTCAAGCTAGCTCAAAGACAGTTATGGTGGAATATCAGCTCATACTGTTTATTTATGTCTAATTATGTAGTCACACTGTACAGTCTGATGGTCAGACGACAGAGTGCTCACACTGAACAAGAGAAGTCGAGTTAGTTTAAGAGGCTGTCTGACAGTTTAAAAAGGAACAAATCCCCCAACGCTGAGGATTCTGCTCGTGGTTCCGCATGACCGAAATATCAAACATGTCAGAAATCCATCTGACCAGTCGGGGGCAGCTGGTCCGGTCCTGGTCAGGTCCTGGTCAGGTCCTGGTCAGGTCCTAGTCAGCCATCGTATCCTGTAGTGAGTTGTAAGGCTCCAAATTTGTGGCTGAATCAGAGGAAATTCACACATGGTACACCTGGCTTAAGTGTTTACAAGAAAGGGATGAGCATGGGGTCCTTAGACCTTGACCTTTGACCTAGGACGTCCAAAATCGAATCAGTGTTGGGAGTAACACATTGGTGTTACAGTACCTCCATTATTTTTTATGGTAACTAGAAGTGTATCATGCTTCTTTTTAAAGTGAATAACGCCGTTACCGTTACTGGGAATTTAGATCACATGTAACTCGTTACTTTTACAGCCGACAACTCGGTGAGGTTAGTAAACATCCGGTTCGGCAGACGATGTGACGGAGCGGTAAGCATGTCTGCATCGTATGAGAGAGAACAGCCTCTGCGGACATACACACAGACAGACACAGGCTCTGAAGCGCACACACACGCCATGGCTGAGCACTCGAGCGTGACCTCTTTGTCTTGGAAACACCAGAATTACTTTTCCCTCCTTGGGATAAAGGATGAAAAAAGAACAGGGAAGTAAACTTTCCACCTCCAAGAACAGTAATTTTAACTTCACAAAATGCCAAGTTAAATAACGCACTTCAGCCGAACTAGTTTCCAAAGAGCCGGGTGCTAAAACCACGCTAACCCAGGTACAGCTCACGTTAGCTGGGCAGAGCAAGCAGGGAGGAGCCACCCCATGTAAACAACCCAAGACTGGATTTAATTCACCATCAGCTGCAGAGTGTGTCACCAAGGCAGCACTAGACAGACTGATAAAGACATGCAGTCCGCTGCCAACAGAGAAATAACGAGAGAAAAAGATAAGGCGAGGGATAGGAGCGCCATGTAGAAAGATATTTACAGAGCAGCCAGGATTTAATCTTTACACTGTCAGTAGAGTAGCCTATATCTATTTGAGACTTCTTAAACAGTGTATAAATGCTTTAACACTGTCAAAAGTTTCACCACATTCCAACATAATGATAATGGCTACGTTATATGAAGATAGAGGTATTTACTCCTACACTGCCACAACAACACACGTGAATGTGATGTGTACAATAAAGAGGACTGAACTTAAAAAAGGTAACGCCTGAGTTACTTTTCAAAGTAACTAGTTACTTTTACAAAGCAGTAACTCAGTTACTAACTTAGTTACTTTTGCAAGCAGTAACTAGTAACTGTAACTAGTGACTATTTTTCAGGAACTTGCCCAACACTGGTTATAATCTTTGGGTCAGAAAGTGCTCTTCGGTGTGACTGTTGATGGTGTGGAAGCATAAATTGCCTGAACCAGCTCTTCACACAGAAACATTAAGAACATCTGCTGTGTTTGAACGTCTTTGTCTCTCTCCTGATGATCTGAAACATGTGGGCAGAGCTAAGACCATCACACAGGATGAACATGATCATGTTGCTATGGGCAACAAATAAGGCTGGTGCTATATGACGGTCGCGGGGGTTTAAGTGCTCTGTGTGGTTTATTTGCTCCTCTGTCTGTCGCCCGCGGCGCTCAAACACGAGGAAATGATTCTGTTAGAGTCTGCAGCTGCTGGTTGCTCTCTGAGATCAGGCTGATCATGTTTTTTTGTTCTGATACTGTAAACCCAGTTTACTGAGCAGCCTCTCATTGTTACCAACAATAACATCATTTTTGTTGTCTTCTACTTGAGCCCAGCGCGCCGCAGTCACAATAAAGCTTTGGCAGGAAACGCCGTGGTTTTGTAAAAAGATCAGTCAATTTTTTTCAGTTTCAGTTTCATACTTTTCCTTTATTTCTCTAAGAAAACTAAATAACACACCATGATGTGCCGTTTAATTCTATGATTTATTTACAGATGATATTACAAATGTTTTTGAAGGCATATTATTTTTCATTAATTACTGAGAGGGCAGGCTGTTCTCAAAGTGGTGAGCCACAGAAGGTCAGCAAGATAGGGCAGGCTTGTCTAACCTCCAATTTCCACATACAGCGAACGCGCTGCGAATCGCCAGCGAATTGTACCGTGGAGCAAATCGCTCCCTGTCTAGTCTATCAGAGCATTTCCATGGCCAGCTCTCAAGACTGGCAGTGGCGCCTGCCTGGACCAACACTTCGCTCCGCTTCGTTTGAGATACGCTGCAGGTCTATTTTCAGCGCAGGCAGCCGCCAAACCTGACAATACCTGTCAATCAGAAAGCTCCAGAAGAGGAAGTTACAAGTGTACAATACCCAGTTCTTTCAAAATACAACACAATGCACGGACTCCCGATCGTAAATCATCACTATATTAACATTACATCTCATCCTGATGTGAGAGCAAAGGGTCACCGAGAGGTCAGTGGGTCACAGAGCTACAACGGCACAATCGACGAGGAAGAGTTAACTTTTGGGGATATTTAGCTGAAGAATTTTACATAAAACCACAGATCCTTTAAGCTAACATTAACCTTTTAACTTTCTAATATGCTCACCCAATGATGGAAGCAATAATGTCATAGACTTATACTGGAAAGGATGATAAATTAACCTCAAAAGGTAAAACAGTCTGCTGTTGACATATTACTGCTGTGTGAACTCGCAGTTCTCCTGTGATCTCTTTCTGCTGATCAGGGCTGCGCGCCGAGGCGCTGCACTCTAGACTGATTCCAGTGGGCGAGGTTGCTGGCCTTCGGTCGGACCAAATCCACGGTGCTTCTGTGTGCAGCGCAGTCATCCTATGTGGAAACTGCGGGTAAGAGTGCTGTATTAAAGTTTATTCAAAGAGGGCAAGCCACAGAAGGTCAGTGGTGAAAGGGCAGGCCGAGGAAAAGAAGCTAGGCTACACATCGCTGCAGACAGACACAGTTGTTCTATATAATTTAGCAGCCTGTAAGTAGAAGTAGGCCAAAAAAAACAATACTGGCTCAAATGTACACAGGTGGTATGAATACAGGTGGTTCTGGTTCATGTCCAGCCTGTGGCTTCTTTCTTGCTTGTCTCTCCCAAAATCTCTCATCCCTCTTACTGACTTTCACTGTACTCCTCGATCAATAAAGGCATAAAGCCCAAAATATATAGCTTTGAAAAAGAAAGGGAGGAAGAAATTATGAAAAAATGAAGAATCCAGTGTCTCTGATGAGGGGCTGTGAAATGAAAGCTGGTGCTTTAGAGAACTGCTGAACATTGATAGTGATTTAACACAAAAATAAAGTGTATGCAGCATCAAAGTATGGGAAGCATCAAAAACTAAGATAAGGCAGATTAAAACATTACGCTACAAAGGAAATCCTGGCTATAATCATGAGCGTAACAAGCCATGAAATTCAGAGGAATATGACAGCTTTCATCTCCTGTCTGAAGTAATGACAGAGCACTGGTTCCACTGAGTGATTCTTCTGGAGATTAGAGCTCACTTTGTCTTGGCTGGAGAAGAACTGAGGGCAAACGACAGAAAATCCTTCCACAAACTTCTGTCCAACAGCCAGAGCTAAAGGACAGCCAGCACTGACAGTCCTCCAGAAGTGTTGCCTCTGTTTCCTGCTAATGCTCAGTGTGGAGAGAATGGCTTCTGCTTCTAATTTCTCTCAAACAGGTTTGTTCCTGTTCAGGTAGGATGGGACTGCTGGAGAGGTGCCAAAAACCGTGAATAGTGACAAGCATACCAGCCTTCTACAGCTGCAGGACCGTGGAGAGCGGGATTACTAAAAAAGCTCTTCTACAAAGTCCCTTCAAAATCAGTTTAAGATCTCAGATTTATAGGCAGAGGTTGGCATGGGTCACAAAAATCTTTCAAACCCCAAACTCCAAAAAAAAATCTAGGACAGAGTGAAATGTGAATAAAAACACAGAACAGTGTTTACATTTTTCCTGCTGCTCTTGAGCTGTTCTCTGTCCTTTTGCACAGCCAGGAGAAAATCTATGACAATAGCCAAATGGAAGATGAATCTCATTGGCTCTGACATCAGGCGAGGTATGCCTACATAAATGATGCTTGACCACTGAAATTCTGCCACTTTCTGGTCTCGCTGTTGTCACATAAAAACATGGCTAACATTTTGACCTTCTGCTAGCTTGGCCCTCTTGTCTGTGTAGAGGTATGCAATGCTCAGTCATGCTCACCTCTGGACCATCAAACCTACGATGGCAGACAGCTTTCACTCAGTCCGACCAGCTTTACCCACGTGTGCTTAACATTTCTTGTTGAAGGTGTGAAAACCTTCAGGTTTATCTAATCCTTTATCCACATTTGTGCACCAAACAAAACCATGCATCAACCAAACTTATTTCAGCAGGGTTTGGTGCTTCTGATGTGTTAGCAGTGTTAATGTTGGAAGCTATTTTTAATTTCAGTCTTAGTTTCAGTCTTTAAATGAAATGCATTTTAGTTTTAGTCACATTTTAGTCATTTCTGTCCTTTTTAGTTTTAGTCTTTTAAGTTGACAAAAACTCAAAACATTTTAGTCTAGTTTTAGTCAATGAAAGTCCTCACATTTTAGTCTTTACTTTCAGTCCAAGCGTTTATTTTCTTGCCTTAATCATGGTAGTGTGTTCTCTGCACTCTGCCAAACCTGGGGTCCCTGCTTTCTACAGCTGAGAGGTAGAATAGATGCAGATACATTGTTTTTTGACAGATTTACCCACAGTGGAGAAATATCACGGATTCTGAATGTCTGACAAAAACTACATTACATTTTAGTCTAGTTTTAGTCATCTTGAACAAAACTAAACTTAGTTTTGTCAGTTTTAGTCATCAAAGATCTATTTTTGTCAGTTTTAGTTGAATTTTTGTCATGGAAAAAAAGGCTGTCGACGAATAGTTTTAGTCATAGTTTTAGTCGATGAAATCAACACTGTGATGTAGGTCAGCGATGACCAAATGCAGCCCTTGTCCCCTTTAAAGTGGCCCCCAGCAAACTATAAAAACATAAATGAAAAATGTCCCACATTAGAACATGAATCTCGTGCTTGACTGTATATTCTATCCGTGTTGTCTTGTTGACAGCAGTGGATATTTTTGTTACCCTTGGGGGTAACACAAAACTATAAGAAAACACAAAAAATTATAGTTTGTGAAGATGGTATGAATTACACTCTGTGCTAATCCTGTAAACAAACATTTTGACATGGCAGTTCATTGGCATGCATCTTTTCAAGACCTAAAATTGTTACCAAATTGGACTGGATTGACTAACTTTGCTATAATAAGGGAGAGACATATGAAAGTGGCCCAACCATCCTTCACATTTTCTGTTTGTGGCCCTGAGCGGAAAAAGTTTGGACACCCCTGCTGTAGGTATTGCCGATGTGCACGAGAGAGCTGTGATTGGACAGGATGTGACTGGTGTCACTGGATGGGCGTGAGGCCCTACTGGCTGTGTCAGATGATCTGATCTAGGATCAGTACTGTGTCATGTAGTGAGAATAGAGAAGAAATGATATATACGAGAAAAAGGGGGGTTCTGCTCTGGACAAACAAATTTAGCTTAGAATGCAGGACGTCCCAGCCAATATGGGACAGTTGGCAACCCCAGGAGGGTCCTAAACACTGGTCATACAACTGTGATCATGACATTGACTGCAGCACACTCTAAATCCTTACTCTGTTTTTTGTGTTTGTGAGAAATCAGCAGATGTACTGGTCGGGCCTCATTTACCTAGTGTAGGTAAATGAGGTATATTCGTATAGTAATAAGCAGAGCTTGACATTAACTTTTTTGCTCACCAGCCATGGTGACTAGTGGTTCTGCAAACTTACTAGCCACTCAGTATTTCCACTAGTCACAACTTGTTGTGTTTGGTAACTCTGAGCGATATGCAAAATTTGGTACAAAGGGTATGGCACACGTGCTCTACTTTCCCTCACCAATATGATCAATATCAGCTCTCCTCTTAATAAAGCACCTCTCCCTGTACATATGAAACAGCACACTACTGAGATATGGGTCAGACTGTTAGAGACAGTCATCTAAGAGTCAAAACGCTTAGATTTTTATTTTCTTAATGGGTATCAAGTTTATGCTAAAATTAAAATACTGTTAACCGGCTGTTTATTAGAAAAACTACAGCAGATTACAAGAAAATCTCTCATTTTCACTCTGACAACTTCTCCTGTCCTCTGCTCTATACTGTATGGAGAAAATGTTTTCATACATGTGTCTAGTACTAATTAAAATATCTCTTCAAATAATAGATGACTTACATTTGGGGGTGAAGCTCACATTTGGAGAACATTAAACAACGGATGTATAACATAAGAAGAAAAAAAATCACCGTTTAGTTGAATTCTCTTGGACTCCTAAGTGATCAGTTACAGACCCTTATCCTTCTGCCTCTGTTTCTCACTGCCTCAGTGAACTGATTTAAAGTTTCAGAGTTTCTCTCACTTTTATAACTATTAATTATCGATTTTTGGCAAATTTATAATTAACCCTGAATATACACACGTTTAAAAGTTTCAATAACATTTAAAGTATGCGCACCTTTGCGGAGGTTTTTATCATTTAGATCGCCCTCAACAAACACAGAATATAGATGGAGTATTAATTAAACAATATTTAGACACACCGCCCGCCCTGGCTCGCACTAGTGACAGAGACACACAGCTGGAGAGCACACACACATAAGCGGCGCTGACACACATGGACAGAGAGGCACTTTAACGCAGAAAGAGAAAGTTCAGGTTCCCTAAACAGACAGAAGCCTTCAGTCTAACCAACACGTCAGTGTGAGTGTGTGTCTGTATATGTCTGTGTCACGTTTGTGTGTGTCATACAGCATAAAAGACCTTGGCGCTGCGTAAAATAAGCACGAATGGATGAAGAGACCAGCTGCTTTTCTGTTATTTTGGAGGGAAATTTGAGCTTTTATGTGCCGAACAGCCTCTCTGTAACAAGTCTAAATCATAAGAACTAACAGACAAGCACTTTCAGAGTGAAGCATAAGTGGTGACACTGATAAATTCAACCCACCATCGTGGCTAGTTAGAGTCACGCTGCTACCCGCCACGGCCGAGTAGCTGCGCACACGCACCTCACTTATGGCTACGTCATGTGTTTTGTTGCTCTGATTGGCCCGTAGAGATGTGACAGACAGAACGTTCATCCAATCGCAGTCCAAGTTTTTTTTCAAATCCTCTGCCCTTTCCCAAACGCTTAGTATTGAAGGTTTTCCAGATGGGTGTGTGAAACTGTCAGGTTAGACCTGAGGAGCTCTCCTGTAGGAAAAGCTTGTTTGAGGCACAGACTTTCTCACTCTCAGGTGTCGATGTAATGAACTGTTCTGTGCCACAGAGCCGTGGTTGACGAAAAGTGGGTCACATCTGTCAGCTGCTGGGCCACTTTTCCTCTTACTGACTCTGTCAGGGAGATTTAAGTATCAAAGACTTCTAAATCCTGGCTTCTCACCAACACTTACTGGTGCCATGTCTTTGTTGATGTGTTGTTTCACTGCCACTGTAATCTCTGCATATTCTTGCAGCATATTTTACAGATTGCTGCGTTTTGTCGACATTGAACTGTCAGATGACAGATCCTGTGCTGTTTTTCCTTCTTTCCTTTTCTTTTCTTTGTCTGCTCTCTAATGCTCACCTCCCTCTCCTTCAGATACAAAAACACACAGAGGAGAGTTTTCTGAATGCCGTCTGCTGTTAGAGAGGCGTTAGGAGACTGTGGGATAAGTGAAAGCCCAGAGAGAAATGCATGTTGATGGCTTAAAAATTCCTCGTAAGTGATGCTTGCTGGTTGTGATAAAGTTGTTTTATAAATCTCATGTGGCACAAGCAACAATACACCACGTATACTTGCCATATCGCCACAATCTCAGACTCTCTTATACTCAAGCTTGCTGGACAATGTGGTAAATCTTCGTGTAGGACTCTGCCAGAACTTTGTCAGTCTCTCTAGATCCTCATCCATGTCAGTGACAGAAAGAAAATAGATCTCAGGTAAAAACAGTGAGTCACATCACACTGCTTCACACAGCCTCACTCACACTGACAGAGGAAACTATGGACCAAAGTTGATTTTGTCACTGACGCCCATGTCTGCTGTGAAGACAATGAAAGTCTCTGACTGTTTCTATTGGTAACATCTATTTTTATGATATCCTGTCAGGATGAGACCAGTTAAGGTGAGACCTGTTAGCCAGTTTCATGCGAGAGGATTTTCTGCCATCATCGCTCACACTAATGAAACGTCCACAGAGAAATACACAGCAGAAAAAAATCCTCATTAACTCCGACACATCTTTAACCTTGAATCTTTGGAGTGAGGCCGATCTTGAGGTCAAAATCTTCATTTCTCTGTTTTGGCTGATATTGCACTTAGACGATGCATTCTTAAATTAATTTGAGTTTAATTATTTTACAGCACAGCAAACCCAGAGCCATGCCATGAATACAAATCACAGCGGGTCCAACACCCAGACCAGGAGGATTTGAGTTTGTATTGAAAGAATAATGTGTTCCAGAATGGAAATCAGACTTCAACACAACCGATAGAAAAACATAACCATGGACATAGTTCAAAGGTCATTCTGATTTCCTGACAAGGTCATCATTTAAAACAACGTAATCACAGACCACATTTACATACAGCCTATATTAGAGCTGTGTCATTTAAGTGTTACAACAGACACAAAAACCATTCATGATCCTGTGAGTAGATATTTAATCCTCAGCGGTAGATCAGCTCATTTAGAAAGTTTCATAAACCTGCCATCTACCCTGTGTGTTGATGAAATGTTTGCAGGATATAAACTGCAGAAAATTGCTTCACAAACTGTGCATCTCTTTGACCTTGAAGCCTTTTAATGAAGACAGCCCCTGGATAAAGACCTGCTTTCTCTTTTCTGCTGAGATTGTGCTTACATGACTGCAGATTTTTGAATCAGGCTCTGCTTGATAACGTTTAACCTCTCCAAACCAAGATGCATGTGAGGAATACAAATCACAGAGTGGGTCAGAACAAACCTACGAACAACAAATGATGGTAGACACCATCAGCCATCTTCTCTGGACTGAGGCTCACTTAAAATGGACTTAATTAAAATGGAAAACTGTTCTGTGGTCATATTAATCAAAACTTAAAATTTCTTTTTGGAAACCACGGACACCATGTCCTGAGGACTAAAGAGGAGAGGGAGAATCCAGCTGGTTCTCCTGGCTCAGTTCTAAAGCCTGCATCTCTGATGGTATGGGGTTGCATTAGTGCCTATGGCATGGACAGCTCTAACATCTGGAAAGGAACTATGAATGCTGAAAAGTAGAGAGAGGCTTTAGAGCAACACATGCT
The DNA here is from genome assembly GCF_018320785.1 of Cheilinus undulatus. Lineage (NCBI taxonomy): Eukaryota > Metazoa > Chordata > Actinopteri > Labriformes > Labridae > Cheilinus > Cheilinus undulatus. Next base: position 2,128,652 of record NC_054878.1, read on the forward strand.
CCCATCCAGACAACGTCTCAGTCAGGGAAGGCTACAACTATTTCAGCAAAATGATGCTGAACTCCCATATGGTCTAGCGGTTAGGATTCCTGGTTTTACCTAGGTGGTCCGGGTTCAACTCTCGGTGTGGAAACAGTTCTAATTGGAATTTCTCTTCTTGGAATTTCCCCTTGTATTAGAATTTCCCCTTTTATTGGAATTCCCCCTTGAATTGGAATTTTCCCTAGTGGGACTAATGAAGGGATATCTCATCTTAAACCACATTCCACATCCAGCACAACGGCATGGCTTCACAGAAGTGGAGTCCTGGTCCTGAACTGGCCTGTCTGCAGTCCAGGGCTTTCACAAATAGAAAAAATTTTGAGCATCAGAAAAGGAAAAAAAAATCCAGGGTAGCTGAGCAACTAATATCCTACATCAGATAAGAATGGGACAACATTCCTCAACCAAAACTCCAACAACTGCTCCCTTCACTTCCCAGACATTTACGACTGTTGTTAAAAGATACATCATGGCCCTGTCCCTACTGTTTTGAGATGTGTTGCTGCAGTCAAATTCATGAGCTTATATTTTTCATCAAATAGTAAAATGTCTCACACTGAAAAAAGTACACCAATGCTGTTGTTGGATTGATGTGATTTTTTTGTTTTATAAAAGCCTGAAATCATTGATTTGTCCATTTAATCTAAATCTTTTAAATTATCTTAATGGTTGAACCTATATTCTTTTATTTAAACTGGCAGCTGGACACCAAATTAAATTGGATCAATGTATTTTTATTGTTACTCCAAAAAAAATGCTCATTAGGTTCTCTCATTGGTGACTCTAAATTGGCTGGGATAGGCCAAAGCCCCCCACCCTCAACCCCCTAAAAACAACTATTATTTCTTAATTGAAACAACCTAAAAAAATAATAATTTCTCCAACCTTTATAAAATGGTTGTATGACCTTAAACATTTTAAGTTCAGATGAGTGGAATATTGATATCGGTTGATTAAGGTAAATTTTTATTTTTAGTTTAGTACAGTCTAAAATAGTTAGGTTTGCTAAACCTCAAAACATGATTTTAATGAACTTAAAAAAAATTACATTTACCCAATTTGAAAAAAAAAATTTAATTGATTCAATTCAAAATGTTTCGTGTGATTGATCACTTCATTTTTTTAAAGTTCAACCAATGTTTTACTTTTTTCAGTGCAGTTTAACATCTGATATGTTGTTTTTGTTTTACTGTGAATCAAATATGGGTTTATGAGATCTGAGCATTATTGACATCCATTATTATTTACATTTTACTCAGCGTCCCAACTTTTTTGGAAATGGTATTGTAAGTAAAATACCACATATAGTGACAAAATAATGAGAAGTTTGATCATTTCTACGTGCTTTGACGTTTACTAAAAAAGAAAGCGTTTTATAAAGCATTGAATATAAACTAACAAGATGATAAAGTGAGGTATGCTTGGTCTAACAGCTTCACTCCAGAAACTCACAGGTAGGTCATTTATCATATCTGGTAAGAAAAATGATTGAAATGAGGTTATACTTTAGGAATATGTTTGATTATTTTTCATATTAGTAAAACAAAGACGGTTTTTCACAAAGTTAAAAATGTTTCATCATTTTTATTTTAAGGAAACAACAAACAATAATTCCATGGATCATATTCAATGATGTTGATGTTTTTCTCCACTGTCTCTGAGGGTTAAAATAGATGAATATTTACATTAAAACACACTAAATATGTTTTTTTCACACAGTTATGATAAACTGATGTTTATCACAGACGTGTCATCTTTAATTTTCCCAGATTAATGAAGTCAGACAGAGACTGTGATCCGGATCAGCCTGAAGACAAGTCCAAACTTGGACAGTCAGTGAAAGGAGCGATAATTTAACCCTCGTTAGAATTTAAAGCAGTGTTTTTCTCTGTATTTTTAAAGTCTCGCATGGTTCCTGTTTTAGGCTTTCAGTGGATTATCTTTGACGATAAAAAAGAGAAAAAGGTGGATTTTATTTTTACCTGCGCTGCCATGAAGGACAGATCCATGGTGGCGGGCTGGTGGGTCCAGTAATCCGCCGTCTGCTCCTCTTCACACGGCCTCACAGTCGTCCTATCACCGCTGAGGAGGACGGAAGCTCCGGATGGAGGTGACACGAAGCATCGTCCTCAACACGCGGGAATCCGTGTGTGTGTGTGTGTGTGTGTGAGAGAGAGAGAGAGAGAGAGAGAGAGAGAGAAAGGGAGAGAGAGGCGGGTGGTAGAGAGCTGGCAGGGAGGGGGGAGAGGATGAGGAGAGAGAAAGATCTAATAAATGTTAAAGCTGGCAAAATAGGTGAAGAAAATGCAAAAAAAAGTGGCCAAAAATGGGTGAACAGGGGTGAAAAAGGCAGAAAAGGACAAAAAGTGGGTGAAGAGTGACAAAAATGACTTACAGGTGGCAATCATGGTAAAAGGTGGCAAAAAGGTAAGAAAGAATGAGCAGAGTGTGACTAAAACTGGCAAAAAGGTGGGGGAAATGGGATGAAGTGGCATGTGATGGCAGGAGGCATCTAAAACAAAAAGTTGCAAAGAAATTTTGCAAAAAGCAAGACAAAAGATGAAAAAACTGGTTAAAAAGGGAAAAAATAGGATTGAAGTGGCAAAAAGGGCAAAAAATTGCAAATAAGGTCGAGACAAAAAACAAAGGTTGAGTATTAGCCTACTGTAGAAGTGTGGGAAACAAATTGCAACGGATAATTCTGAGGTCAAAGTTTCCCTTTTTTATGGTTTTCTAAGGGAATAATATTTCAAATTTAAACATACAAGAGCCACAAATCCTCACTAAAGAGCCACATGTTGAGTATCAGTGGTCCATGCAGTCTAGGTCTGCAGTCTATCTTGTCCTCTATTTATTTATTTGTTTATTTCTAATAAACAGCAGAGATGAAGATGGGGAGACCGGGGTCAGCTCAAACAGACCTTCACAGATGCAAAACCCCAAACTCGAGCCCTTTGAACCATATTTTTTATTGTGTAATAAATATTAAACTCCTATTGATTCACTATCAATAATGAAATTACTTTAAAATATCCTAAAGAAGAAACTGATGTAGCCTAAATGTCCTCTCTTCATCTTTTCTGATGTTTTTTATCAGGGATGTAAAAATATTTACATTTTACATAGTGACAGTTTTTTTATATAAAAGAATCTCCACAGAGAAAAACAGACAGCAGAAACAGCTGTTCCATCCTCCAGTCCACCATCAGACTCCATCTAGAACCAGTCTCTGATCTAGAAATGCTCTACCCTTTCTCTGATGGGATCAAATCAGACTGTTGTTCCAACCAGAAAGTGTAGATAGATCCAGACTCTGTCCTGGCTGATGCCGGTGAAATCCTAGATTCTCTAATTTCATTCATAATAAATAAACAACACTGGGGGGTACTAAAGTGTGAATAGTCACACACATGAATCTGGAAAGCTTCAGTCATTCAGACAGTGTTGTTATGGCTGGTAATTGGATTTTCTTCTAATGATCCATATCTGTCATGCATATTGAAACAGACCAATGCTGGGATCATGCTGTAATGAGGGCATGTATTTCACACATACAGGGGTAATCCATTATGCCCTGTGTTTGCAGCAGCTCTCACACCAGCTGCTGTTAAACTCACACCAGTCAGTGTGATTAATGATTGTTTGATGAGCGGATAAATCTTTAATTTACAGAACGCTATTTTCAGAACACTGTTTTCATCCCCTCAGTGACCCCGTAACAAACTCTGAGTTAACATCATAACTTTGAGCTGTTAAGGACAAACTGGGGCTAAAAGTTGTATTTCATGATTCCTCCATGTCAGATCTGATCCTGTCTTAGCCGACAGACCGTCAGCCATGGTGGGCTCAGGGTGGGGGGCAGGGGGACGATGGCCCCTGCTGGTACCCTAATGTGAGAATAAAACATGGTTCAAGTGCACTCTCAGATGCCCCTATGGTATAAAAACATGATCAAGTCTCCCCGAGGTGGACCTACAGGTGGGAACATTTTGGCTAAATCTCTATGTTGCCCCATAAGTGGATAAAAAGTTAACAAAGCAGTCAAATTTACCACCAGATCACTTTAATGTTTAACAAACCTGTGCCAACATCTAACTACACTACAGAACACTATGATCCAACATCATACAGACTTTTGAAAAAATAAACAAAATATGGCTTTCTAAATGACTTTGGCATCATATCCATCCATTCTATACCGCTTATCCCGTTAGGGGTCACGGGGGCTGGAGCCTATCCCAGCTGTCTTTGGGTGAGAGGTGGGGTACACCCTGGACTGGTCGCCAGTCAATCACAGGGCTGACATGTAGAGACAGACAACCAGGTATGCTCACACTCACCTACGGCCAATTTTAGAGTCACCAATTGACCTATGGCTAAGTCCCGCCCTCAAACGCAATGAGCCAATCACAGTGCTTATACCACTCCAATACACTCGGACATCGGCTGCCTGGACGTCCATTGAAATGAATAGGAGAAGGTCCGTTTTCGTCCGGTTTTATGAGGGTTTTTTGAGATTTTAAGTTTAAAAATGGTCAAACGGTGTTCATGGGGCACATGCGACTCCAACACAAGGTATCCTGAGAGGCTGGGTGACGGAGTGTAGCCACATCTAAAGTGAGAAAAGTGTCTTCTTTGGATAAAAGTGTTGCAGTAGACCACAACATCAACTCAACATGGATAAAATTAACAACATCTGTTCTAAGGTAAGCCAACATCATATTTGAGGCAACATATTGTTACTTTGCTGTAAAGAAATATAAAGTTATTTTTAACATCTCTAATGTTAGCTAAAGTTAGCCTAAAGTTAGCCTAACGTTAGCTCCTAGCTGCGTCGTTCGTTGTGTCACGTTGTTTGTTGGGAGTTCGTTGGTGTTTTTTTGTTCTAGTTTTTGTACTTTGGTGATCGTACATCATTGTTAGCTGTTGTCTAAAGGGCTCTAGTTAAACTAACATTAACTTATGGAGCTTAGCTTCATTAACGTATCTGTAATTGCTGAGATAACAAAGGTTGGCAAACATCATGCTGAATGAGTCAGTGTAAATACTGTAGCACCAAACTAACGGAGAGACACTCTTGGTAAAGATGGTATAAAGGCTGTTATATTTTTGTCATATTATGAGCCAAAAACCTGAACTTCAGTGCCACTTTGATGCTGATCCTCTATCTTGTGGTCTGAGATTGTGATGGCAACGAGATGTGCTTTATCACGTTTGCACTGGGACCTGTAAATTTTGGCTTTTAACTTTTTATCAGCCTTCTCGACAATAAAATGATTAATATATCCCTCCAATGCGTAGTTTAGACCCTTTTAGTGACTTCTAGATGATATGTGATCTTTCTGTCTCCAAAAATCATCAGTGGCCTCCAGTGAAATGTCTCCTACTGTGACAACTGCAATAGCGTCTGTCAGTGAATGTTCATTGTTTGTCCAAGTGAGTGGAGGGGGCGTGGCTTAGCCATAGGTCAATTAACCTAACAAGCCTGACTTTGGGGGTGGGAGAAAGTCAGAGTAGTGTTAACTTTGTCAACTAAAACTATGACTAAAACTGTTCGTCGACAGCCTTTTTGTCCTTGACAAAAACTAGACTAAAACTAACCAACAGATCAAAACTAACAGATCTGTGATGACTAAAACTGACAAAAATTAAGTTTAGTTTTCATCAAAATGGTTCAAACTAGACTAAAATGTAATGTAGTTTTTGTCAGACATTCAAAATCTGAGATATTTCTCCACTGTGGGTGAATCTGTCAAAAAACAATGTATCAGTATCTATTCTGCCTCTCAGCTGTAGAAAGCAGGGACCCCAGGTTTGGCAGAGTGCAGAGAACACACTAGCATAATTTGGTACCAGATTTAAGCAAGAAAATAAATGCTTGGACTAAAAGTGAAGACTAAAATGTGAGGACTTTTTATGGACTAAAACTAGACTAAAATGTTTTGATATTTTTTCGACTAAAACTAAAAAAGATAGAAATGACTAAAATGGGACTAAAACTAAAATGCATTTCATTTAAAGACTAAAACTAAGACTGAAATTAAAAATATCTGCCAAAATTAACACCGGGCCAGAGTACCCAGAGACAACCCACACATGCAGGGGAAGAACATGCAAATGTTAATCAAGTACAAAGTCTAAGTCAGGGATGGAGACAAAAATTTTTCCAAGGTCCCAGAGTTCAGTTAAATCCATCATGAAGAAATGAAGGAATATGTCACATGCCTAGATCAGGCCATTCTCACAAAATGAGCAAGCATGCAAGAAGGAGACTAGTGAGAGAGGCCACCAAGACACCTAAGACTACTCTGAAGGAGTTCCAGAATCAGCAGCTGAGATGGAGAGACTCTGCAGACAACAACTGTTGGCCGGGTTCTGCACCAGTCAGAGCTTTATGGGAGAGTGGCAAAGAGAAAGACACTGTTGAAGAAAACTCAGATTCAGTCTGGACTGGAGTTCACTGAAAGGCATGTGGGAGACTCCATGGTCAAGAGGAAGAAAGTTCTTTGGTCTGATGAGACCAGAATGGAGCTTTTTGACCATCAGACAAGACGCCAAACACTGACATCAGCACAAACACACCATCCCCACTGTGGAGCATGGTGGTGGCAGCATCATGCTGTGGGGATGCTTCTCAGCAGCCGGTCCTGGAAAGCTTGTAAAGGTGGAAGGGAAAATGAACTCAGCAAAAAAGAGGAAAATCCTAGAGGACAATCTTATTCAGTCTGACAGAGAACTACAGCTTAGAGAAGATTTATTTTCCAGTCAGACAATGAAAATGAATGAATGAATGAATGAATGAATGGATGAATAAAACCTTTATTTTCCCAGGGGGAATTTGTCTTGCACAGAGAGCATATAGAAACACAAACTACAAAAGACATCAGCAACCACACAGGACAGCATATAATAACATGAACCAGCAAGTCATAATTAAAAAAAATAAAATAAAAAATAGAAGCGTACAGAGAATAATTACACAGAAATGGTTTAGAGACAACAAGGAGAATGTTCTGGAGTGGCTGAGTCAAAGCCCAGACATCATTCCAATAGAAAATGTGTAGATAGACCTGAAAAGCGCTGTTCACACCTGATCCCTGATCATCCTGACAGAGCTTGAGCAGTTTAGCCAGAAGAATGGAGTAAAATTCCAGAGTCCCAATGTTTGAGCCTGACTGAGACCTATCCACACCGACTCAGGCCCCGTCCACATGGAGACGAATTCAGGAGGATAAGCAAAAGTTTTTTGTCATATCGGCATTTCGTCCACACAGAAATGGCATTTTCGGAGGCTGTAATCGCTACTTTTGTAAACCAGGTCCCAGAGTCAACAAGTCTGTAAACACTTTTGCAGGGGCATAGCTAGGGATTTTGGGCCCCCATAAATAATATTCCCCCCCCCCCCCCCCCCCCGGCTAGGCAAGCAACAATTGTTGCATCCTTTTTTTACAAATACACATTTTAATGTATTTTTGAAGCATAATTGCCCCATTTATGAGCACTATTGTACAACGGTTAAATTGAATTTACTTGCATTATTTCACAGTCCGGACTGCAACATTTGGACATTTGTAAGGGAGGAGCAGAGCCACCTCAGTATTCATTTTACCCTATTTGATACAAATTTCAGTCCGTTGACTGATTCATTTTGTCGCGTTTGATTCAATAATGTTACTAATTACTAAGAAAAAAATAGATAAAGACACACTTCTCATTGCAGGCTCCTTGAGGGCCCGGGTAATCAGTATCCTTTGAACCCCCTGTGCTACACTCTTGCACTTTCGTCTCCGTGTGGACATCTCTCTTAAAATGATTACATCGCACATATAGTAGCCACTTGTGCTGAATAAGCAAATCAAACCAAAACAACAATGGCAGTTTCCAGGGTTGTGTTCATGCTGTTGCAGCTACTGAGCTTATCATGGCTTTACATCAAAATCTGATGCTCCTTTTCCACCACAGAGTACAGCACACACCAGATGTTCTTAAATCCACCCCAGAGAACAACCAGAAGGGCAACCAGGAGAAAGTTCTGGGCAGTTTTCTGTGATCTTCTTCTCTCTTTTGGTGCACTTCCATTGAAGCAATACAGCACCGCTTTCAGGCTTGGCATATATACGACAACGTTGTCAGTTGTTTTCAGTGGTTCAGTGCTTATGCGGAAATTTCCTGAAACTATCCAGTATTTAAGGAAAACTTTTTCAAAACAAAATATATCATTTCCATCTCTGTGTAGACAAGGACACACAGCCTCAGAGCTGTGACTGCAGCCAACGACTCTGCTAAATACTGACTTTCAGGGAGTAAATATTTATGCAGTTACTTATTTCACATTACACATTTTCATTTTATTGACATCTCTTTGTATACAAGGTTTTTTTTGTCAGAAAAGTGAAATTCTATTGACCATGACTGATTTATTAAATCAGTCAAAGGCTAAAACCTCCCAGGGGGTGAATACTTTTTGTAGGCACAGTAATACAGTACTGAAGTTCTTCATTACTGTCAGATAAGAGCACACATTTATTGTAGCATCATCTAACATGGTGCCATTGTAAATACAGAAAAATCAGGTTGTCTGATTCAGCCATTACTGAGCCGTCATTTAAAAACTCGTCATCCCTCTGTGATGAGGGATGGAGAGGCCTAGAGGAGGTATAACATCTTAAACTGAGGACTAAAAACCCGCCTCTGCTCCCTGAATGCTGGAGCATGTATCAGTGATGCAGCAGAGGCTTCACTGAGAAATGTTTTATGTCCATGTTTCTTATGAGGCTGCTGTCTGCCTCTAAATATTCTCCCTATGATTTATCGTCCTTTCTGCATGTCTTCTAATGGCCAACTTTAACACAGCAGTAACCAGCTGAGGGAGCATGATGACAGCAGAGAGGAGGAGGAGAAAAACGGGGACAAACAACAGTTTAAGTCTCTTGATCCAATTTGGATGCAAATGCACAGGGAGGTTTTCTCTGCTCGGCTCCTCCATTTATTCTGCTTTATGCAAATGTAACAATTAGGCTGCTTATCCCGACAGGAAGAGCTGCTCTGAAACAACACCACATAATGGATCCTATCAGAGGAAGGTCTCTTAGGGGACAGATACCTCCATCCTCAGAGATGATGAGCTTTATAAATCAATCTGTGGAGGCGTGCGTGTCCTCATCCAGACAAATCCAGGAAAGCAGAGTCCTTGAAAATAGTTAACTTGGAGTTAACTCAGAAACTTGTGCACACATTCATTCAAAAACAAAACCTTCTCATGCAATCTGAATTAATGCATGGCATGTACTTAGGATTGTTTATAAATGCCAAAGAACCTAACCTTTGATTCCTGAAAAGGCAGACGTTTGTGCAGACTTTTAAAATGACACACACTTCTCTCAGGATCCACAGCCATTCTACAATAATAAGCACAATTTCTGATTTTAACTACATGAATCCATCACATTTTAAAATTGATTACCAACATGGAAATACACACTTCATCTGACATGTTCATTTTTCATAACTGACCTCAAAAATGAACAAGCAGAAACAGATGTGGAGTTTAGCTCAGCAGGAAGAGCGGGCGCCCAGAGACTGGAGCCGCCAGGAACCGGCACGGTTTGATGCATGTCTTCCAACATTCTCTCTCCCCATATGTCCCATGTCTATTTAGCTGTCCTTTCAAAATAAAAGCCCCAAAAAGTAATGTAACAAAACTAAGATATCACTAAACTAAACACTATTAATGTTTTCTGCTAGCTCAGTTAGCCCTCTGGCATTCTCAGACCAGTGTGTGCTGAGTGTGTGCGGTCAGAGTATTTTCTGGCAGGTCCATTTCCTGGTTGAAACCAGACTCAAAAAATGGGAGAAACTCCTTATTCTGTTTTTCGTTTTTGACCACAAATGGAAAAAAAAAAAAACAGAAAAACAAGTTGTTTTTCCATTTTTTCATTTTGGTCACAATAACTGAAAAAACAAATAACATTTTAAAAAAGGGGTTCAACTTTTGTTTTTTCAATTCTGTTGTTTTGTTTTCTTCATTTAATTAAATACTTGAGGAAAAGGAAATCATGTGACCCATTGGGAAAGCTTTTCAAAATTAAAGCCTCCATGTCAAACGAGAGCAATCCATTAAATTTTACAGTATGATAATAGTATTACCTACCTACCTACCTACCTACCTATCTACCTACCTACCTATCTACCTACCTACCTACCTATCTACCTACCTACCTACCTACCTACCTACCTATCTGTCTGCCTGCCTGCCTGCCTGCCTGCACCCACTGCCTGCCTGCCTGCCTGCCCTGCACCCACCTGCCTGTCTGCCTGCCTGCCTGCCTGCCTGCCCTGCCTGCCTGCCTGCCTGCCTGCCTGCCTGCCTGCCTGCCTGCCTGCCTGTCTGCCTGCCTGCACCCACCCACCCACCCTGCCTGCCTGCCTGCCTGCCTGCCACCCACTGCCACCTGCCTGCCACCCATCTCCCACTTACAGTGCTTATCAAATGTATTAGACCAGCTGTCATATTTGTCTCAGAGACCATCCAGCATCATGAAGTGCTTTAATCCGGACTCTTTCATTTTCAGTCAGCTCTCCACGTTTTACCATTTTGAACAGGAATGAGGAATTTCAAACTGAATTCACACAAATTTGAGCTGGCTCACTGGGCTTCTCCAAGATGTCAGAAATGAATCAAGCATAACATTCAACCACTAAAACTCATTTTTCTGTTCAGGAATGACAGTAAATAACTATAATTTGACATATTAATCAAGAAATAATAATGTGCTTTACAATTTTTCAGTTTTTTTTTGTTTTTTTTTTTTTGTAAATCAGTAAATTTGAAAATTCATGGATAACAGCAATAATTATATTTTGGCATTAAAAATATTATTTTGGTTAAAGAGCTTCTACATATTGGTGTATTAACCATTGCAGAAACATCAAAAATGATTTTAGTAATTACCAATGGGCAGCTGTGGCATAAACCTTACTTCGGTTAGGGTTAGGATGGTCTAATACATTTGTTAAGCACTGTATATACACAGATTATAAATATATTTATGTGTGTATGAAATAAAAATAAAAGCTAATAAAAGGTAATTACAGGTAATAACATTACTGTCCATTAAATTGCCAGTACATTTAAAATTTACATTATTTATCATATATTGTTTATGGAGCATTTTTGCCTATAATAATATTGTAAAATTCTGTGGATAGCTCTTATTTTGACATGGAGACTTTTGTTTTGAAAAGCTCACCTTTCCCAGTGGGTCACATGATTTCCTTTTCCTCAAGAATTTCATTAAATGAAGAAAACAAATTACGGAACTGAAAAAACAAAAATTGGACCCCTATTTTAAAATGTTATTTGTTTTTTCAGTTTTTGTGACCCAAATGAAAAAATGGAAAAACGACTTGTTTTTCTGTTTTTTCCATTTGTGGCCAAAAATGAAAAAACAGAGTACTGGCTCATTTTTTAGTTTTTTTCCATTTTGGGTCAAAAACGATAAAAACAGAATAATGAGAGTTTCTCTCATTTTTTGAGTCTGGTTTGAACCAGGAAACGGATCTGCCAGAAAAAACCCTGACCGTCTGCTCTCTGCCGTCAGTCCTGTCCTTTAACTTTAGCATCAATAAATCCTTCTGCTAGTGAGACACACACAGCAGTAAAAATAGGAAAGTTCTCTGTTCTTCAGATTCTCAGAGCACATGTTTCAGGGACAAGACTCGACACTCTGGCAGGCAGTCTGAGAGCCCTGACTTGTGAAAATGCCTGCCAAACTGAAAGTAAAGCCATGATGCAGTTGTTATACAGTCGCTCTCAGAAATGGCCGTAAGGAAATCTTCTAGTAGGACGGCCTGTCATGTGCATGTGCTGCTCACTTGTCAGTGTCTTCCAGCTGCACATCTTTACAAGTTACACCAGCAGAGTGTGCTGTATTCAGCTGCAAAAGTGAGAGTATTTATTCCAATTAAAAAAAAAATATTATGACGTTTTAAATGTTTTCATTAAAAGAAAAAAATTTCCAGTGTATAATAAACTCTATAATGAGCTGGGCTTCATACAAAGAACATCTTCATTTGTTCTGTAAAATTACTGGATTTTTTTATTTATTTTTGTTTTCCATTAACGGTGAATAAGGTCAGAGAAAGGGTGGTGTTAGCGGTCCACACAGGACAGGGTCTCTGAACTCTGATATCTTACAGTGGAAAGGGTGTTAAAGAATGGAAACACATCAGTTCAGCTATCATGTAGCTCCAAGACACAGCAGAGAGAAAAGATCCATCAGAAGTGACAGCAGTGTCTGAGCTCTGATAAGACTGTCACAGATTATTCCTCAGAGCAAACAGCCGGCCCGACGTCACGCTTGGAGATCAGCGACATTAACCATTACTGGATGGAAAGGGTTTTCTTTAAAGGTCAAAGTGGTGTACAACAAGGATTTATAGCATTTTTCCAGCCCTTTGTGAGTACAGATTTTTATTCTGGAATATTCTTGCCTGAGTGGAAGTTTTAAATGACAGTCTTTCAACCCCCCCAAAAATTTCAAAAAGCTGGGGCACCGTTTAAAAGAAAATGAAAATAGATTAAATAAATGATTTACAAATGTTAGATTTTATTCACCCCTCCAAGAGTCACCACCTTATCAGGGTGGAGGGGTTTAAGTGGCCCAGGGAACCCGGGAGCTATGTTGTTGGGGGCTTAATACCCCTGGTAGGCTCTCCCAAGGCAAAATGGTCCTGGGGGAGGGTCCAGACAAAGAGAACCAACGGACTGGAGTTACCTCGCTGTAATAGGGTTCCCAGGGCGCCCCCCTGGAGCCAGACCTGGGGGGTGTAGCCTGACGGCGAGCGTCTGGTGGCCGGGCTTCTCTCAATGGGGTACAGTTGGGCTCAGCCCGAAGAAACAACATGGAGCCACCATCCTGTGGGCTCACCACCCGTAGGGATGGGTGTGAGGGTTGGGTGCATTTGAGACCGGGTGGCAGGCAGGGGTGGAAGCCCAGGAGAACTGACCCCCGGCAGCGCAGACTGGTTTTGGGGATGTGGAACGACACCTCTCTGGCAGGGAAGGAGCTGGAGCTGGAACAGGAGGTGGAGCGTTACCAACTGGTCCCACAGAACCCTCTGGTGGACACCAGTGGTGAGGGACGCCTGGAGGCAGCTGACAGGTACCAGATGGCTCAGAAAGTTGCAGCTGCAGCTGTTGCAGAAGCAAAACCCTGGGTGTAGGAGGAGTTCTGGGAGGCTATGGAGAAGGACTTTTGGTTGGCCCCAAAGCTGTTCTGCAACACTGTTTATTAAAATTAATGTTATATAATCGCTGTGCTTATTAGTCTGAAAACATATGTATTTTTCATCTACTTGTATTTCCTTATGTGGCGGACTTGCCTCTAATAATATGGCTGCGACACACGGAGAAAACAACGAAGAAGACGTTCAGTTGAAATGACTTCCGGTATTAGAAAATGAGATAGGGCGGCACTCATCTAACTTTTGGTGTGAAGTGGAGGTCCCTCTCAACATTCTCAACAATTCAAAGATCCATGAGGAGGGAAGCTGCAGATTCCTGTAATGATTATATACGTGGCCTTTTTCTCATGCTGTCAGGACTCATGAATTGATTCTTCATGCTGGAGTCACTTCTTTAAGATAAAATTGTTTGATTTGTTCTGTGTAGACCTGTGGGTTCTCGATCATTAGTCACATTAACCAGGACGTTAGAGTCTCAGCAGTCATGGACAGGAGGATTGAGACTGTGGAGAAGTTTCAACTGAAACGTTTGACGTCAAGGATAACTAAGGAATCAACACTTCTGACTGTAGAGCAGTCTTTATTGATTATCTGCTGCTCATGTGAAGGAGATTTCATCGATGCAGCTCTCTTTAGGGTTAAATTAAGAACCTTTGTCCTGCAGCAAAGAAAACAAATCCTCTGCACGCTTTTATCGACTTTTCTGGGTGTATTTTCTTCTGCAGCATTTGATGAAAATTGAATATCAATGACATCAAACAGAGACAAGCAAGAATCAAAATCCTGATTGGACAATTAAATGGTAACAGGTCCGTTAGGGGAATTCAATCAGAATACACTGTAACAAACTGATGTAATTTCTACAGTAAAATTTTACAATAACTTATTGTTTGGTTATTTCACAGAGTTTAAGTGTAAATTGCAGTGCATTGTGGGTAAAAAATGATTACAGTAGCCTACAGTAGTTTACTACAGTAATCCACTGTATGACTACAGCCTTGTTGTTATCTGACTGTAAATGACTCCTACTACACCATCATACTGTAATGCTGCTTTGAACCACGCAATTTGAATGAGAAGAAGAAGAAAATCTGCTGCATTAACAGGCAGAGCTGTAGCAGCATCGGTCTACTGTTACCTCAAAGTTTGATTTAATATTCATATTAAACTTCAGCTAGTTGATCTTGTTGTTGACATAGTTTAAGTTAGTTGTGTGTTCATTACATTTTCATGCCCAAAAAACAAAGTTAGCAAGAAATGTTTCCGACATTCAAGTTAATATTAATGCTGAATGGCTCATGGCAGTCTATAAAATAATATATAGCAAGTTCATTTACCTAACTGTATGTTATAGGCTTTAAAGTTTTGTGGACTTATATGTGTCGTTTTTTAATTTACATGCTAGGCATGTAGCAGATACTCATTCACCCAGACAAGTAAACACTACGCAAAGCTCCGTGGTGAGAACAATACTGATTTATTGTCATGGCTTTAATTTTCTAATTGTTAAACTGACTCGTGTTTTAGCTTCGTCTTATTAAGGATGACACATGAGCTCATACAGCAGCGTTTATATCCGTCATTAACTTATGAAAACTAGCTTTACTGTGGCTAAAGCTGGCTAATGTTAACGTTATGTATTGAGGCCATCTGTCTGCAGACAGAGAGCTATAAACTTGTCTTAATGATCTTTACAGGTATTCTGATACGGAAGCGGATTAGGGCCATTTTTGATGGAGAAAATAATATTGGGCAAGTCGAGATTAAAGTCGAAATGACGAGATTAAAGTCGAAATTTCAAGAATAAAGTTGAAACACAATTTCGAGATTAAAGTCGAAATGTCAGGAAAAAAGTCGAAACTTTTTATTGATAACAGCGGATCATAGACACTGTGTTTATGTGGCAAAGAGAAATCCAACAATGAGGTATAATTTCACGTGTTCATTGATATGAGGCATAACTGGCATTTTGTAGAGACAGTTATTCTCTGTTATTGTCTTAAATACTCATACATTAACAGGAGAGACAGAACAGCTCTCATCTGATCACCTGTAGAGACGCACAGGTGACAGACTCAACCTCAGTAATGGGAGAGCAAAAGGAGATTGATCACTCGTTTATCGATCAGTGTTTGTTGTGGTGGGATAGACAACATCAATATCTACTGACATATCCGAAGGGAAGCGTGGAGGCGCTGCATGAAAGCAGCGATGAAAACATACGGGGATTTTTTTTCCTAAATTTCATACACAAATGTAGTGTACATCGTGTACATGGTGTTTTGCAGGTAACATTTTCTTTATGTACCATACACAATACTGTTAACTAGAGTTCCCAATACAACACGTGACAAAGTGTTCCTTTTTTTTGCCTTTTCTAACATTTTGTCATTAGCAGCAACTTGTCTATGATCAATCTCCCCTCACTCTCCCATTAATGAGGTTGTCTGCCACCTGTGTGTCAGGTGATCAGACAGAGAAGAAGAGGAAGAGAGAGAGCGCTGCTGTGCTCCTGTTAGTGTATGAGTAGGCTATTTAAGACAATAACAGAGAATAACTGTCTCTACAAAATGCCAGTTATGCCTCATATCAATGAACATGTGAAATTATACCTCATTATTGGATTTCTCTTTGCCACATAAACACAGTGTCTATGATCCGCTGTTATCAATAAAAAGTTTCGACTTTTTTCTTGACATTTCCACTTTACTCTCAACTCGCCCAAAATTATTTTCTCCATCAAAAATGGCCCTAATCCGCTTCCGTAATTCTGATTCCTCTGATTCCTCATACCTTCAGCGAACTGAAGGTATGTTTTAAATGGTTTTTTATTATACTTTTAAAAAGAGAGGCTAATTTAATCAGATTAAAAACAATCTACTGTTGTTTACTTCACACATTCTATATAATGTCATCAGATTAAGTTTGAATTATTAAAGGTTCAAGTTTTTTATTGTTCTTTTTATTCTTGTACTCCCAGCAGTAAAGCTGAGGGAATAGAAGACGAGCTCTAAGGGAAGTGACTTTTTGAATTCTGATTTCCATGTTTTTCTCTGTCTTTGTCAGTTTTGTCAACTGCTGACAGTGAGGTCTCCTGACTGTCCAAGACTAATTGTCTTAGGTATGCATACCTTTGTTTTTATTTTGATGTGAAGCATTGGAATTATTGAGACTATATTTAAGAAATGTGTCCACAACATGTATATTTGTCTGTGTGTAAACTTAAGACTATGATTATTTTTTCAGGTGAAAAATTTTAGCATGTAATGAAAACTATTAGAATTTTATAAATGTCTTGTCCTTATTGCAGCTTTGACTGTTTATATTTTACAGGTAAAGTGACTTTAAAATGCAGTGTTGATGCAATTAGGATTTTAAGTTCAATGTCTTTGTACTATTATCTTTGTTTACAGGTAAACGCTGCACAGCTAATGTTAAAACAAAACTTAACTGTAAAATTTTCTACAGCAACATACTGTAGGGAGCATTTAACGGTTATTACCTGGCAATTCGAGTTGCCAGGTAAATTCTGTAATTTAGATTAATACAAGAACATGCTGTAAATTGGATTACAGCTAGATGTTTCTGTAAAACAACTACAATAAACGGCTGTAATTCTAATACAATATTAAACTGTAAATAAATAGCTGTAAATTTCTGTAATTTATTTTACAGTAACAAACAGCAATTTTACAGGACATTATTGCCAACTTTTTTGCCAGGTATTTACTGTAAATTCTACAGTCAATTAGTTAGTGTATTTTTATTGAGTCGGAGCCATTTGTTCATGCAGAGGAGGACGTGTTCATTAGGTACAGTAGTCTCATCACATTTTGAGGGAAGAGTGCCCATAAACCAAGTTTTCTCACACATCAGTCAGCTAACTGTGTAGTAATTCAGTCCATGGTAATAAAAAGACTGCTTCAGGACAAGAACAACAGACATCAGTAATTTAGTTTTCTGTCCTAATAGAGTCACATCAGTCTGAAAATTCCTCAGGTTGTATCTTTGGTAGGCCTGTTAATAGAAAAGAGTTAACGCTCATTAATCTGGAAATTTAATCAATTAATCAATTTAATCAGATGACTACGTTTGACCACAACTTCCTTCCTTAGTCCTCCTGCATGGATGTTTACGTCCTTGAGGTGAAAAGGTTAAAGGCGGGTCAAATGCAGCCTGCAGTGATAAGTGAGTGATGTTAGCAAAGATGCTAACAACAACATGGGATCAAGCTATGATAGCTAAAGGTGCTAATGTTAGCAAAGATGCTAACAACAACATGGGATCAAGCCTTGATAGCTAATGGTGCTAATGTTAACAAAGATGCTAACAACAACATGGGATCAAGCTATGATAGCTAAAGGTGCTAATGTTAGCAAAGATGCTAACAACAACATGGGATCAAGCCTTGATAGCTAATGGTGCTAATGTTAGCAAAACATGGGAGCAAGCCATGATAGCTAATGTCGCTAATGTTAGCAAAGATGCTAACAACAATACAGGACCAAGCCATAACGCCAAGCTACACCAGCGCAGTCCAGCAGACCTGGATTAGTCCCCAAAAAGACAACATCTAAGCTAATTAATGTGATCGCTAATGGGTCACCAGAGACTGCAGACCATCAATATCGTTAACGACAAGGGGCTTCAAGACGTCATCCAGGTCGCCTCTGATGACCCTTACAACAGAACACCTACGAGAACTACTGTCACAAGAATCCGTGAACTGTATGACAGCTAAAAAGGCAACTAAAGTGGAGCAGCTGGCCCGAGCTACATTTATTACACTGACCAGAGACCACTGGACATCAGTCAGCAACTTCAGCTACCTCGGGTTAACAGCACACCTGATCATTCACTTTACAGCACAGGTTATTTTCTACCTGATGTGTTTGTCTGCTGGGCTCTACTGCAGTTTATTATTGCTCAGTGAATGAAGACACTCTGATTTACAAACCGTAAATAAGTTTAAAAACTCTAGTTTGTTTAATATTTCTTCATTTAAACACCAGACTTGAACTAATTTATCTAAAAAAAATACAAGTTGATGGATTTTTCTATGTTAATTTATAGATAATAATGATAATAATGAAAATACATTTTAAGCACTTTCAATGTGCAGTACATAAAGTTAAAATAATGGAAATAAACACTTGATAATAAGAGCATTTAAAACTCTAAAAATGACAGCACTAATCTCTAGGGTACATTTTAGGGAAAAGAGAAAAAAAGAGTAGAGGTTTGTGCTTCCTCTGAGCGGTGGTAACCCCCCAGTCTCTGATTTTCTGTGGATCTCTCTCTGTGGTGTTCAGTTGGAGTTATTTGAAAAGCTAAAGCTCATTGATCTGCTGATTTAGGACACAGGCCTAGAGCCAAACCTGGCCCAACAAAGAGCGCTGGTTTTATTGTCCACAGCAGAAGATAATCTCCGTCTGCACAGAGATTCCTGGAAATAAGAGGAAGATGCAGAGTAATTTACCGAAACAATAAACAGTAAGTGTCAGAATCAGTAAAAGTCGACAGTGGCAGGTCTCAGTGGACTCTACATAACCTCCTCCACCGCCCTGCACGCCAGCGCCACATGGTTTGGAGCATCATGCCACATGCAGACTGCATATGTTCAATATTTAAGAAAATATTACATCTGGTGCTTTTATTTTGACAGTATAGAAAGGGAAGTATTATGAGGCCATTATCAATGATGAGCTGTCAACAGCTAGAGTCCATATTACCATAGAAATTCACACAGTATGTATGACATACTGGTATGATGAACCAGAGATGAGCAGCTACTGGTTCATGCTGTTGAGTCTTCTTCATGATGGATTTAACTGAACTCTGGGGGATGTTCAGAGCCCTGGAAATGTTTTTGTCTCCATCCTCTGACTTTTCAATAACCTTTTCTCTGAGTTGCTTGGAGTGTTCTTTTGTCTTCATGGTGTAATGGTAGCCAGGAATACTGATTAACGAGTGAGTGGACCTTCCAGACATAGGTGATCCTCATTTCTCTTAACTGTGAGACCACTAGCACCAGTTGTCTGGAACTGTATGTAATATTTCTGCAGTCACTTATTTTACAGAACAGGTTTTTGTTTAGTTGGCATCACTGTGTAGAAATCTGTTTTCACTTTGACATTAAGGATGGTTCTTTGTGGGTTTTTTCTTTTCAAAAAGGTCAATTTATATAGGGTTAGGGTTAGGTTAGGGTTAGGGTTAGGTTGATTAAGTTTACAATCATCCCCCCCCACCTTGGCCGTCGCCGAGTGCGGTTTGGAGTAGGGGATGAAGGGAAGGGCACAGGCCAACGCACGTCATCCCGGTGCTCCCGGCCCACCCCCCTGAGTCCATGGCTGGGATGCTATACGTCCACCCCACGCCAGCGGGGTCCCCAGTCGCCGTCAGCAAAGGGCCAGAAGGCCATTCGGGTGAGACAGGCTAAGCATACTAAGTTGTCATTTTAGTCAAGGCAATAGGCCATAGGGGTAAACTGCAACCATGGATCCAAAGTAAGTTTGAGGACCCTAAAGGAGTTAGGGTTAGAAACAAATCTCGGGCAGTTCAGTTTAGGGAAAGGCATCCAGGCAGGGTCTACCAAGCCCTGGAACCAGGGGCAGGTGCGCAATCCATCGACCCTGCAGGGGGATTTGGTCCAGGCACAAAAAATCGAGTGGTTAGGGTTAGGGACAGGCATTCGGGTAGGGTCTACTAAGCCCTGGAATTAGGGTTAGGCATCCAATCTGTTGACCACGTAAGGAGGGTTAGGTTTAGGCACAAAAAATCGAATGGTTAGGGTTAGGGTAAGGCCATTGGGCAGGGCCTACATCAGAGACCACTAAGTCCCAGGGCTAGGGTTAGGCACATAGTCCGAAGGCCCGTAGGGGGTTAGATTTAGGCACACACATTGAGTGGTTAGGGTGAGGGCAAGGCCATTGGGCAGGGTATATACCGGAGACCACCAAGTCCCAGGATTAGGGTTAGGTGTGTAGTCCGAAGACCCTTAGGGGGTTAGAATTAGGCATAAATTTTGAGTGGTTAGGGTTAGGGAAAGGCATTTGGGTAGGGTCTACTGTGGAGGTTACTCTAAGCCCTAGAATTAAGTTTAGGCATTTCTGCTACTGACCTTATAGAAGGGTTAAGTTTAGGCATAGAGACTTGAGTAAGGTAGTTGAGCTGGTTATCAAAGCCTAGATTTAGGGTTAGGCATGTGGTCCACTGACCATCTAGGAAAGACTTAGGTCATTAAGGGTTGTTACTGTATCTAAGGACCCGGAATAGGTCCAGGATCTCCTAGGTAAGACTCAACTCTTGTCCCTAGGATGGGTAAAGTCAAGCTAAGTTCCTGTCTAGGATTGTTGAAATTGGGGTTAGTGGCAGAAGGCCTTAAGTACCTTAGTTTTAAACCAGTGCTGGAGGTTGTCAAGCTAAGAATTTGAGGACTCATCATCAGTAGTGTCTATCTTGGCATCAACGGGAGGTAGGGTTAGGGTTAGGGTTAGGGTTAATCAATAAAAGGGTTTTAAACATCCAAGGGAGCAGAGGTGTAGCACACTGGGGGGTGATGATATTACAGGGATTGTTTGACTAAATAACTGCAGCTTATGTATTATAGGTTATAGGAGAGATTATTATTGTGTGGCGAATTGCATTTTCTTGAAAAAACACAATTTTTTTTTTCTCAATAAAGAAACAGTTGGGATAATTTCAGTATTTTGACAAAACAAATTATGTATTTTTATGGTGACGCTGCACTCTAGTACCTTTATTTTGAGGGGTACAGCAGACACACACTTACCATCCAGTTAGACAGACATCTTTATGAGTGAGAGAGATGCTGAGCAGCTTTGTCCTGGGCTCACTGGTTTTACTAGGTCCCAGTTTCACCATCTAAAGGAGACTGTGACCTCCAGAGAGGGAGGGGCTCTGTCAGTGTGATGGACCGCCCCGGGTTTGTTTTCATCATTTAGTACATCTCTCATGTACACTTTTCACAAATATTGAAAGATTTCAAGGATTCCAAACCCAGAACTTTTACATCTGTGGTATTTACTGTCAAGGTTAACATCATGAAATAAATGACTATGATCTAGTGCAGGGCTGTCAAACTCAAGGCCCGGGGGCCAAATCTGTCCAGTGGTGCAGTTATACCCGGCCCACCAGATCATGTGATATTTTCATTATAACTGGCTCGCCAGTATGAGGTCTGCAGATTTCCTCCAGTATAAAAATGTAAACTTAACCTTGATGATTTATAATATCCCCGATGAGTCATAAAAATGATAAATAGTAAAGAGCAGCAATGATTTGATTAAAAGTCAGGAATGTGGAAAAGAAATTTGTTTTCAATTCATATTTTCAATGTTCTTTCTCACAATTATGACTCAAAGTTGTGCTTTTAACTTTTTGTCTTACCCTTTAGAATGACAATTTTAAATTTCAAGTAAAAGTTTGATCTTTTAAACTCATATTTTTTTTTATTTTATCTCACATTTTGACCATTAATGCTCTTGATTTTGAATATTGTCTCATATTTTTACCTTTTCATCTCATAATTTTGACCGTTTCTCTTATATTTTGACCTTTCAGATCAACAACTTTAAATTTTGGGCAATATTTTGTCTTTCAGAACCCATGATTTTGAATTTTATCTCCATATTTTGACCATTTAAAGTCATGATTTTGATTTTTTTTTTTTTTTGTCACATTTTGACACTTTCAACTCCTAACTTTGACTTTTATATCTTATTTTGACCTTTAAAACTAATGATTAAGAATTGTGTCTTATTGTTTTGACCTTTTCAACTAGTGGTTTTGACCTTTATCTCATATTTTCCCCATCAAAAATCCTGATAGCAACCTTCTGTCTCATATATTTGCTCTTTAAATATATTATTTCGACTTTAAATGTTATGTTTTTACCTTTTGAACCAATAAGTTTAACTTTTTTGTCTCAGTTTTTGAGCCTTTAGACTAATCATTTAAAAAATTTTATATCAAAATTGGTGTTTTTCTACTTTTGTTGGTATAGAAACAGAAATCTACACAGTTTGACTTTTACAGGAAATGTTTTAAAGTTTGAAATAAATAGAAGTTTACTCTAAAATAACACAGAGGAGGATACTGTCTCTCATTTGAGCTCTGACGTTAAATGGAGTAAAAATGAAGATAACCCAGTCATGGTAGAGGTGTTTCCTGCCAGAGGTGTGGACAGAGGAGTCCAGTTTCCAGAAGGCGTTCTTTCCACGCTGACAAAAGGAAGTCCTTATATGGCCGGGGGAATGTGTAAACAGAGCTTTAAGAATGTGACGCAGGAAACGAGAAAAGGAGGGCAGTTTGGGTGATCGCTGGTTCTGCTGTGAATGAATTTACATAACATGATCCAGGATAGGATGGAGTAAAGCAGATCCTAGTCCAAGACCACACAATAAGCTGATGTGATGACAGCTGCTTGATATAGAGGCTAAAAATCAGAGTCTGTTGATAATGAGGCGCTACATGAGCCAAGAAGGAGGTGTTCGTGATGAACTGCTTTAAAGAAATTCTGAAATTTTTAAATCTCAGTCTTTTTTTTAACCTGGAGCTTTATTTCAGCTCTCATTGGTTGAATCTGCTGTTCAGGCTACAGTCCTTCTTTTGGCAATTTGTCAGACTTTAATGTTTCAGATCATCAAACTAACTTTAATATCAGACAAAGACAGTTTGAGTAAATAAAAAAGTTACTTTTTAAGAGATGATTTCATTTTTCTGGCCCTATGTGGGAAAAGTCACAAACCTAATAACTGGATGTTCCATCCTTGGCAGCAACAACTGAAGCAAGCATTTGTGATCAGTGAGTCTTTCTCATCACTGTGGAGGAATGCTGTCCCACTCTTCTCTGCAGAATTGTTTGTGTTCAGCCGTATTGGAGGGTTTTCCAGCATGAACGGCCTGTTTAAGGTCGTGCCACAAAATCTCAGTCAGGTTTAAGTCCAGACTGGACAACTCCATGTAGTTTTTAGTCCATTCAGAGGTGGACTTGCTGGTGTGTTTAGGATCATTGTCCTGCTCCATAACCTAAGTGTTCCTCAGCCTGAGGTCATGAACTGATGGCCAGACAGAATTCATGGTTCCAGTCCAGGTCCTGGTCCAGGCCATCACACTGCCACCACCATGTTTGACTGTTGGTCTGATGTTCTTCTGTGTTATTTTTACTCCAGATAGAACAGGACACACACCTCACACAACTTCTGTCCGGCTGATCCACAGAATATTTTCCCAGAAGTCTCAGGGATGATCAGGATGTTTTTAGTCAAATGTGAGACAAGCCTTTGAGTTCATTTGGTCAGCAGTGATTTTGGCTTTGGAACTCTCCCATGATGCCATGTTTGCCCAGTCTCTTTCTGATTGTTGAATCATGAACTCTGAACTTTACTGAGTCAGTGAGGCCTGCAGGTCTTTAGATGTGGTCCTGGGTTCTTCTGGGACCTCCTGGATGAGTTCTCCATGCACTCTTGAAGTCATTTTGGTTGGCCAGCCACTCCTAAGATGGTTCATCACTATTCACAGTTTTCTTCATTTGTGGATAATGGCTCTCAGCATGGTTGGCTAGAGTTCCAAAGGCTTGGAAATTTCTTTGTAACCCTTTCAGACTGATAGATGTCAGTGACTTAGTTTCTCCTCTGTTCTTGAGGTAGATGGTGCCATGATGTGTTGATTTTGAGATTTAGCTTACATCACTTTGTCAGACAGGCCCTATGCAGCACTAATGATGCAGTATTCAATGAATAATACATTACAATTGCATATAACTGTTATTTTATTCAGTATATCATTGAGTCAGATGTTGGGCTAATGGTTTGCCTCTGGAGCTTGGTGAAAATGAACAGACCAACAGAAATCTTAAAGTGTTGCCAGCTATATTGAAAATTATAACAGTGAATGCAAACTACTTGATATAAACCAAGGATAAACCACGAAAAGAAAAATAAATAATACAAATAAAGTTATCTTTTCTAAGTGTTAGTTTGAAATAAACAAACTTTGTTAAGCAGTTACACCTTTGTTTAATCATGTTCAAATATTTCATCACAAGTCACCCCTTTTCTTTTTTCAAGAAAATCAAATCACGCTTCTTCGAAACACAGCAAATTCATATCCATCAGATAAAAAAATGTCAAATTCATGAATATATAACCCCAGACCAGCAAACCCACTGTTTAACCTGGTTTAAATCTAACACTCTCAAATTCTACCCTAGGTTTATTATTATATTTCTCTAAAGCCAATCATTTTTCATCAAATGAAACTATTCAAACTAATGCCGGCCTTACACCACAAGACTTTGCTAAAACTCTTAAAAGGCTCCAAACAGACGGACTTCTGAGACCCTCTCACATCTAAAGACAATCTGTCAGCAAGCTGTTGAGTTTTTAGTCTCAGACTGAGATTTTGCCTAGACTGACGGTCACTAACTACAAGACTAGAACACGATTCCTTTTGAGATTATTTCCCATCTTCACCACAAAAGCAAACTGATCAGGCTTTTACTTTGAAAATTCCAGGAGCTGTTTACCCTACCTGTCATGTCAGCCTGGAAGGAACACACAGGAGCAGAGATCTGACTGCAGCTCTGAGCAGAAATGTTTTCCCATCTCTTGAGTTCTGAGTGGTCATAATTCTGACTTTTTTTCACAAGTAAAAAAAATTGCATCTCAAAAATGTTTTTTTCAATGTCTCTAATCCTGTTCTGCACATCTAAGTCTGACAAATGTGCAATAATAAATCAGGAAGGGGTAAATGCATTTTCACAGTGCTGCATACACAAAGTGAATTTCCTGCTCCATATGTGCTCATCAGGGCTGACGTCTTTTCCTTCCTCAAAGGAGGAAGGAGGTAAAACGTTAATGACCCACAATCATTTCCTGCAGCACCGTCACACAGCTCCTCCCTGAGGGGCCGAATAGACACAAGACCACCAGCTACATCAGGACCATCCTAGACAATACCCAGAGTAATCCAGAATATTTAACCAACTCGGACATGAAACGTAATCACTGGAATAATCAAACCAGTTCACACACTGCTGGCATGGATAGATACAGTCCAGCATGCACATCAAGCTTCTGGTCTGACTATAAGAACCGCCCCCACTCACTTAAGGAGAAAACACCACCCACACTTCTATTTTCAGTAAAGCCCAGAGTCATCCAGAAACGCTTGAATAAGTCTTTATGAAAACGTTTCATCTTGTGTTTTTATCACTAAATGTTTTTTAGTGTAAACAGTCCCTATGTTATGTTAGAGCCCTCCTCTCCTCTGACTCACTGCTGATGACATGTAATGGAGCTGAGGAGCAGGATCACTGCGAGTCTGTGTAATGTATTCTGCGATCATTACCGGAGGAATGTTTCTGCTTTTCAATCTGATTATCCAGACCTCCTCCTCTGTCTCAGCAGCAAGCCTGCAGTATGATGAGGAGCAGCAGCCTCATCATACCGAAAAACCTCTGCCCTTTCCCAAATGCTTAGGATTGAAGGTTTTCCAGATGGATGTGTGAAACAGACCCAAATCCATCAGGAGCAACCCATAATCTGGAATCTCAAAGGCTAGTGTTAACAGATAAAAAGAAAGAAAGGGCCAAAATGAAACAATAAAGGGTTGCTGGTATCTTCAGTGCACCTAATAAACAAAACAGCACATAATTAATGAGAGGTGACACTTTGAATGCCTGCAGACTGACCAGTTAAAGCTCACGGGTCTCATCTTAACATTTCTGAACCTGATGAACAGAGATAGACCAAAGACCTTTTGTAGGTTAGAGCTGTGGTTCCCAAACTAGGGGTCAGGACCCTCTGGGGGGTCGTGAGACACTGAGTGGGGGTCAAGAGATGCCTTCCAAGAAACAGAGAGTATTTTTAAATGGGTTTAAATTGTATATTTTGCACACTTCTGTAAAATATATGCATAAGATAGGTTATTCAATTAAAAACAAAAACATTTCATTTTTTTGTTGTTATTTGTTGAAATTTATGCTGAAATCCAAGCAATTAAAAAAACAAAACAAACAAAAAAAAACCCCTCTAAATTCTTAGATGTGTATGGCTGTGTTCAACTATGCCACAACCAATCTTCAGGACAGTGGGGGTCCCCGGTTTTCATCGCCATTATTTTAGGGGTCACGGGCTGAAAAGTTTGGGAACCTCTGGGTTAGAGTATAGGATGGGTGTGATGATCCAGACTGGATTACTATCATCAGAGGGGTCTCTGTGCTGAAATATCCTCAGTGATTTGCCCCAGAAGTTTTCGTCTCCAAATGACAGACGTGGAGTCACACAAACACAGATGTCCTCTAAAATGATACAAAAGCAGTGCTGCCAGAGTTTCCCCCATGTAAATAAGGGGTCTGTATGAACAGCTTTCTTTAAATATGTTTCTCCTCATGCAGGATAGGGTGGACCGTATAGATCCACGAATAGCTACAGGCCTTAGAAAAACCCAATGTATGTGTTTCATGTCCCACAGCTTTATTCAGACATAAAACAGCTGTAAAAATCCCTCCTGGCTCTGACAGTGACAGTCTATTTTCTGCTGGAGCTTAGTGGTGTTATATAAAGTTTATACTCCAGCGTGTCTGCTCACACTTCCGATCAGGAGTGATTCAGCCCATCTGAGGCCTTCTATGGTCCGGCTCTGTTTCCTGAGTCTGCTGGAGATGGAGGTCAGAGAACAGCCATCAGCATGAAAACCCAACTTCTATGGAGCACAGAGAGCAAAGGATTAACTAATTAAATATAAAAACCTACCGCAATTCCAGAAAAGTTGGGACATTGTGTAAATGAGAATACAAACAAATCTGCAAATCTTTTTCTACCTCAGCTGAACACAGCGCAAAGACAAGATATTCATTTCAAAACTTCTGTTTTTTTTTTCCCAGAAATAAACACACTTCTGATTTTGATTCCTGCTACATGTTCCAAAAAAGTTGGGACAGGAGCATGTTTACCGCTTTGTTTGTTCCCCTTTTCTAATAACACCCTGTAAGCATCTGAGGAGGAAAGACACTCACTGTTAAAGGACTGAGGGTGGAATTTGTTCCCATTCTTGCTTCATATACATCTGAAGTCAAACAATATGGGGTTTCCGCTGATTTATTTTGTTCTTGATAATGTGTCATACACTTTTTTTAATGGGAGGCAGGTCTGGATGGGACCCCATCCTTTTCTACTGTGAAGCCATGTTGTTGTAACCCATGCAGAATGTGGCGAGGCATTGTCTCTCTGAAATAAGCAGGACGTCCCTGACAAGGCCCCCCATAAGGGGCAATAATGGGGAGAGCTTTCTGGGGCCCAGCCCCACTGCGGGGCACATGGAGGTCGGTAAAATCCTCATCAATTGTGAAGTTAAGCTGTGATAACAATATATTTTTACCTGTATTAATAACTCTAATAAAAGATAACAGAACATGAATTTCAGTTATTTATTCTGTAGTACTATATAGCAGTGTTAATTTGGTCGACTACAAATATGACTAAAACTATTCAACAGCCTTTTTTTCCATGACAAAAAAAAAAACCAAGACCAACAAAAATAGATCTGTGATGACTAAAACTGGCAAAAACTAAGTCTAGCGATATTTTTCCATTGAGGGAAAATCTGTCAAAAAACAATGCAGTTGTAGCTATTCTGCCTCTCAGCTGTAGAAAGCAGGGACCCCCAGGTTAGACAGAGAACACACTACCATGATTTGGTACCAGATTTAAGCAGGAAAATAAATGTGTGGACTGAAAGTAAAGACTAAAATGTGAGGACTGTTTATGGACTAAAACTAGACTAAAACTAAAAATGATTGAAATGACTAAAATTTGACTAAAACTAAAATGCATTTAATTTAAATAAAACTAAGACTGTTAGGAACTGTTAGGAAAGTAATGTCAGACTGTATCGCTAGGCCATGATGTGCACAAATGTCAGGATGCCAGAATATGAAATAAAAGAAACTTAGACAACTGTTATGGAAATATAGTGAATAATTTAATGACTGGTAAAAAAGACAAAATGGATGACAAGTGGAAAGAATGGGATAGAAAAGTGAAAAAAATGCATAGATGGATTAAAATTGGTGAAAAAAGAGCAGATGTGGCAAAAATGGTCAAAAAGTGAAGTTGAGGGGCAAAATGGATTCGAGTTGAGAAAAATAGTTGAAAGTGGCAAAAAAGACAAAAAAGTGGCAAGAGATTTGCAGAAAGCGGCACAAGCATGTGGAAAGTAGCAGGAATGGGTTAAATGCAACAAAAACTAGCAAAACTGGAGAAAAACTTGATAAAGGCAGATAAGGTTGGCAAAAACTTGCAAAAAGATGTTATAGAAATGGGCAAAAGGCGGCAAGAAACAAGAAAAAATGAAAATATGGGCAAAAGTGGTTAAAAAGAGACAGAAATTGATGAAAAAAAAGGCAAAAATGGGTTAAAAGTGGCAAAAAGATGTGACAATAATGCATGAAAAATAAGTGGGGAAAGAGGTAAAAAAAAAAAAAAGTACCAATAAAAGTTTTAAGCACCAAAATGAGCCCTAAGGTTTGCCAGGGCCCATTCTCTGGGTTTGTCAGGGGTTCATTCTCTGGGTTTTATTAAGGGTCCATTCTTTGGGTTTATCAGGGGCCATTCTCTGGGTTTATCAGGGGCCCATTCTTTGGGTTTATCAGGGGCCATTCTCTGGGTTTTATTAAGGGTCCATTCTCTGTGTTTATCAGGGGCCCATTCTCTGGGTTTATCAGGGCCCATTCTCTGGGTTTATCAGGGCCCATTCTCTGGGTTTATCAGGGGCCCATTCTCTGGGTTTATCAGGGCCCATTCTCTGGGTTTATCAGGGGCCCATTTTCTGGGTTTATCAGGGCCCATTCTCTGGGTTTATCAGGGGCCCATTTTCTGGGTTTATCAGGGGCCATTTTCTGGGTTTATCAGGGGCCCATTCTCTGGGTTTATCAGGGGCCCATTCTCTGGGTTTATCAGGGGCCCATTTTCTGGGTTTATCAGGGCCCATTCTCTGGGTTTATCAGGGGCCCATTTTCTGGGTTTATCAGGGGCCATTCTCTGGGTTTATCAGGGCCCATTCTCTGGGTTTATCAGGGGCCCATTTTCTGGGTTTATCAGGGGCCATTTTCTGGGTTTATCAGGGGCCCATTCTCTGTGTTTATCAGGGGCCCATTTTCTGGGTTTATCAGGGGCCATTTTCTGGGTTTATCAGGGGCCATTCTCTGGGTTTATCAGGGGCCATTTTCTGGGTTTATCAGGGGCCCATTCTCTGGGTTTATCAGGGGCCCATTCTCTGGGTTTATCAGGGACCATTTTCTGGGTTTATCAGGGGCCCATTCTCTGTGTTTATCAGGGGCCCATTCTCTGGGTTTATCAGGGGCCCATTCTCTGGGTTTATCAGGGGCCATTTTCTGGGTTTATCAGGGCCATTCTCTGGGTTTGTCAGGGGCCCATTCTCTGGGTTTATCAGGGGCCATTTTCTGGGTTTATCAGGGCCATTCTCTGGGTTTATCAGGGGCCCATTCTCTGGGTTTATCAGGGGCCATTTTCTGGGTTCATCAGGGCCATTCTCTGGGTTTGTCAGGGGCCCAGCCAATTATGTGGGCCAGGTCCCTGATAAAGAAATCGGAATGGAAAAACAGAAGTCCACAAACAGGGCCTCCCACAGGGATTTAGAGTGTATTTTTGCACCAGTTTTTATTTAAAATTGGAAAATTAATTGTGAGTTTGGAGGCAAATTTTGTGTGTTACCTGCTCCCTGTGACTGGAGTCAAAAAGGTCAGACTAAATCACCTAGAGCAGAACCAGACCCTCCTCTGGAGTCTAGCAGTGAGCTACATCATATTTCTGTGTAAGAGCCCAGATCAATCAGAAACCAAACTGTCAGACTTTCATAATTACTAATATTTAAAGAGTAAAGAAGGTAGTGATTTCTAACTGAAAAGAGATGAAGAAATCATGATGTTCTCCTGCCTACAGTCTGCTCATACTTCCACAGAAACATAATGGTGAGTCTACCTAGATCGATATTACCTGATGAGATATTTTTGACTAAGAATGGGACCATGTTGAGAGGTGCTACAAGCTGAGCTGCAGTGAGAATGAAGAGCTGATTCAAACGTTCAGTTTCAGGTTTGGTAATGTGTGAATCAGAGGAGGAAAATGAACTAAAATCACTTCAGAAAATCCTTTTTTTGTCCTATCAGTAAACACATTCTTACTGGACTTCTCTGAAGCTTTCTCTCTTCCAGTACAGTCCATGTCATCTGCTCTGTTTCAAACATCTGGTTTCTAACAAATAAAGACATCATTCTTTTTGGTATTTTTGTGTCTGAAGCCAAATCTTCTGTTGAGTGGCTGACTCAGGGATTAATAGCTGCGTTGCTGTGTAGTGGATATCATTTTTGTGAGCATGCTCAGTATCCGTGGGAGGATTCAAAAGGAAGGTATGAGTGACGACACTGATGATCTCTGGGTCTGCGCGTATAAAAGTGAGCGCTCTCCCAGTGCTGGCTGTAGTGGAGGAGACGTCACAGCCATGGCTATCTGCTGGGAGCAAATATGAGGAAAATCTGGAGGAGGGGAGCAGAGCAGCACTAGAGGTGAGAGCTTTCAGTGATTTTATATCTGGAAAGTTTCTCTCTTTCTGACTGGAATTTTACTTTCTCTGAATTTTGACTTTTCTCAGAGTCTAAAAATAAAACTTGTGTTTAAATATTTCTTTCTAGTACCCTAAGCCTCCTCTGTGTCTAAGTAGTTCTAAGGTTTGCTTCAGTTTTGAATGATTATTTAACCCAAGCTAGGCTAACATCTGTCTTAGTAACAACACCTGAAAAACAACTGACACAGAAAATGCTCCTGCATTATGTTTAGCACACCTTCCATGTGATATGACAGGGGTGTCAAACTCAAATTGAGTCAAGGGCCAGATTTGCTCCAGTGGGACGTCCTGAGGGCTGAACTATTTGGTCCAAAGGCTGAGATAAAAAGTCCAAAAGGGCAAAACAGTAAATTCAAAGTCAAAATCATTTCTAAAAAGACAAATGTATGAGAGTCAAAAATTCAAATTGTGAATTTAAAATATTAAAATAAATTCAAAATATGACTTAGAATTTTAAATTGTGAATCCAAACAGTCAAAATATGATATAAAAAGTAAAACTTAAGAGATGAAAAGGTCAGAATATGTAAAACAAGTTAAGATCTTTTTCCATCTTCCTGACTTTTAATCTAATAATTTGCTTTTCATGTTTTTATGATTTAACAAGGATATTTTGAATCATCAAGGTGAAGTTTGAATTTTTATACTGGAGGAAACCTGCAGACCTCACACCAGTGGGACAGTTATAATAAAAATATGATCTGATCTAGCAGGCCGGGTATAACGGTACAGGCCAGATTTGGCCCACGGGCCTTGAGTTTGACACCCCAGTGGTAGTTTTACTTATTAGTTTAGCTGTTGCTCCATAAGGCCATTGAACTGGACTACTGTCCGGTCATACAAGCACAAGGGGAGAACCAGTTTCAGCATGTCTGCATCTGCTGCCCCGTCAGGTTAGTCAGTATTTGGCGATTAAATACAAGAATATTTTCAGCGTTGGGAGCCGAGGACTTCTGTTTTTGTAACTGTGGCACAGAATCAAAGATATTGTTGGATTTTTCCAGCATTGTATCAGGCGTATGCAATAAGACAACCCTTTTTCATTCACAGTTTCCAACAATGTTGAATAAATCCACCTGGATGGCCCCGACCGTGGACCCAGAGCTGGACCCATGCAGTAACTACACTCAGGCCTGGCTTTGGCTGTCATCCCTGCAGCCCACCTACCTGGCCCTGATCAGCGTGGTGGGGTTGGTGGGAAATGGCCTGGTTGTCTGTGTGCTCTGCCTGCAGAGGAAACCCTGCAGCGTGGCTGACGTGTACCTGGGAAACCTGGCAGCGGCTGACCTGGTCATGATGTCGTGCCTTCCCTTCTGGGCCGTGACCATCGCTCGAGGCTACCAGTGGGAGTTTGGCGAGATCCTCTGTAAGCTGGTCAATGTGGCGATCTCCATGAACTACATGTGCAGCGTCCTCTTCCTCGTCCTGGTCAGTGTGGACCGATACCTGGCTCTGGTGAAGCCAGTGAGCTGCAGCCGTCTGAGGAGGGTCTCCTGGGCTAGACGTATCTGCGTGGGGATCTGGAGTCTGGGCTTCCTTTTCACTTTGCCAACATTGCTCTTCCGAACCATCGTGTTTGTAGACGATGCCAGCGTGCATGCCTGCATTCTGGCTTACCCGCACCCAGCATGGAGGCTGTATCACAACATCACCAGGAACCTGCTGGGCTTCCTAATCCCTGTTCTGGTGGTGACTTACTGCACTCGTCATATTGTGGCAACTCTGAACGACCGTGGAGGTCTCTCCAGGGTCAAGGTGGAGAGGAAGGCCACAGACCTGGTCCTGGCTGTCTGGGCCGTCTTCCTCCTCTGCTGGACACCTCACCAAGTGATGAGGTTTCTGGACACATTGGACTACTTCAAGCTGACTCCTGGATGTCTCTGGGGTCACATTCTGGACATCGGCTTACAGCTGTCCACATATCTGGCATACAGCAACAGCGCCATCAACCCCTTCCTGTTTGTCATCGTGGGGAAACACTTCAGGAGACGAGCCAGAGAGGTGTTTGGGAGAGCAGTGAAACCGTGGTCAAAGGAATCGACCAATCTGACCGTGAGCTTCACCTCAGTCAACAGGCTGAATGAAAAACAGAGGATCAGCATTGAAACGCTGGATAAATCAGTGCTGAGACAAACTCTAACATAACAGAGAACTGTGAGGACTCTGCAGCATAAACTGTGACTCAAACATGAAGTATTAGAACATTAAACTGTGATTATTTAAGGAGAAGTCTGCAATAATATCTCTCTGCTGTGATAAACTCCAAAGTCTCAGGAAACCATGATGCAAAAAAATCTTCTGACTGTGTCATTTAGGAGTTATTGTGCATGATGATATGTGTATTAAAAATATTACAGTGCCAATCCAAAACAGTGAAGTCGTTTATTTATTTATGCTGGGTTTGACAGTTTGACAAAGTCTGAGCACCTGAAAGTACAAGAATGAGGTCATAATATAACAGGAAGAAGACTATGGTCATGTTTTTAAGAACATTTAGTTGTTACTATTTGGTCAAAAGATTAAAAGAGCGATTCATCTCAGAATTTCTCTTGCCAATCACAATAAACTACATCACTGTTGTCAGATTTCCAAATTCTAAATAGGTCATTTTGGATTTTTCTACTGTTATAAACTCTAAGGGGGACTGACTTCCTGTTTGGATACAGACCTGCTTTAACAGGTAGATAATTCCTCCACTCTTTCAGACACATACGGGTGTTTGGTCAAGAGAGCAACTTTGCTTGACAAATATGGATTAGACGTAACCTGGCATGCCAGATGGATTTGTTTCACTCATCCATCTGGTAAACCTCTCATACACAGCGTTTAGGGAAGGGCAGAGCGTTTGAAAAAAAGGTGATTGGATGAACATTCTGTCTGTCATATCTTTACGGGCCAATCAGAGTAACAAAACGTGTGACATAGCCACTACCAAGTTGTGCCCGTACCAAAGGAGTAAACTCCATAGAGAACTGCATAACATGAACCATGGCGACTGTAGACATGTCAGTACACGACTTTGGTCGTTTTGTTTTTGAAAAGAAAACGACTCACTGCTGTTCTTTGTTCTTCTTTAAAGGTCACATATTTCACCCCTTTAAGACAAGTTTATATGGGTCTCAGAGGTCCCCAAAACATGCCTGTTAAGTTTGTTGCTGAAAAAACACTTTAGTATTGGACTTCTGCGTGTCTAAAAACCACTCTGTTTCAGCCATTCTCAGAATGAGCTGTTTCTGTGTCTGTGGCTTTAAATGGTAATGAGCTGTTTGCCTCCGCCTCTGACCACACCCCTCTCAGGAAATGGATGTGGCTCACCTGATGTTACAGACACTTTTACCCAAAGTTTAGGACCTGACTGGGTTTTGGACCATCAATCTCCCAGACCGTAGTCAGCAGGGTGACCCACTGAGCTATCCAGCATCTCAGCTGGTGGCTGAGAGGAAGATCAGTAGAGGAGGGCGGAACTTTCCTCCAAAAGGGGGAGGGCCAACCAATCCTGGGGGCAGGTGCTTATTCCCCATGTGAGGTCACTAGGCTTAAAATGTGAGAACGGCTTGTTTCAGCACACATTTTCTGGAAGGTGGAGAAAGAGAGGGTGTAAGGGAATGGATTTTTCTGGTATTTGAGGGGATTGTGGACAGCCCAGGGGGGAATATTTCGTTAGAAAAGCCTGAAAAAGTGATTTTTGCATAATATGTCCCCTTTAAACGTAGAAATGTTATCAAGTTCTGATTAAACTGGCCCTTTAGCAGCATCCATGCTAATGTCTTCCGCCATCTGCACCGGCCTCTTGTTGCTGCTCGCTTACATCACGACCCCGCTGCCCCTGAAAGTACTGTCCCTCGTCACTGATTGGTCCTGTCACTTTCCGGGCCCAGACAGTTCAGACGGGAGCTTTGCAAGATGAACTCACCAGTGAGAAACATGGAAACAGGTGGATCCATCTGCTTTGCAAGGTTAGATTAGACAGCTGTTTCTGCACAAATATGGTGAAGCCATGTTGTACAGTGACCCACACGACTACCATTACATGGAATATTAAAGCAGGAACCCAAATACTTGTTTATCAAGTCCCAGAGTCATTGAAAGGAGTCTGAAAGGATTGTTGAAGTTGGTGAGGTCAGTCCACATACTGCGTGTTCTGCCTGATGTAAAACATGCATTTAAAACCCAAACTTACATTTATTCTAAAACCTGATTCTGTTTTATGCAGGTAAACTTCTGTCTGTCTTCAACAGGTCAGTGCTCTCACCTTAATGTTGTCCAGCATTTCAGTGAGCCAGTCTTTACCCTTAACGCCTGTTGTCGCATATTTGATACATACTTGTATGAAACCTCTATCTGATCAATATGCTCAATAAATTATTCAAAAAACTTCTGAATACAATCTGATAAATGATAAAAATGCCCTCAAGTGGATTATTAGTTACCAAAAACACCTAATGAATGAAATGAGACACTAAAAATATATTTGTTAAATTTCATAGGAATTTTGATTTTTTAAATTTCAGTAGAAAGTTAAATGAACATTTCAGTTCCAAAAAAATTAGTCTCATATGTTATTTTTCGTGGTTTGGGAACTTGGAAAATGAATATTTGGAAGTCCTGTCTTCATTTTTCATAAAATGGCAGTTGTCCCAGGTACCTTCATCACACTGCTTCTCCTGAACTGTATGTCATTGTGGTGTGACTGGAGTAGCGCTCAATGGCAGTGTAGGCAAACACAGTTCTGACCTTTTTGTCTCAGAAACCTGACTTTAACCTCAGAATCCTAACCTTTTAGCAAGATTTTTAAAAAGATAAAGTTGTGTGGAAACTCAGAACTCCTGCTTTAATCTCAGATTTCTGACTTTTCTATGAAATTTAAAAAAAAATAATGTCTAAAGTCAGAACTCTGGCTTATTTCTAATAATTCTTTTTGTTCTAATAGTTCTATTTTTTCTGAGACTAAAAAAAGGAAGGCTGCAGATGACAGTCGAAACATGTCAAAGTAAAAACATCTACAATAAATTGGCTGAAAAAAAGAAACCCAAGTAGATTATGAGACTAAAAAAATGTGTCTAAAATCAGAATGCTGATTTATTTATTTTTTATTCCTGGAATCTGAATTTCATCTCAGAATGACTTAAACCTGGTTAAAATCTCAGAATTCTGACTCTGATCTCGAAATTCTATAATGAATGAATAAATGAATGAATGAATAAATGAATGAATGAATACATACATAAGTGGCCTTTATCCCTTTTCTGCAGAGAAACCAGGAAAAGTTCAATATAAAAAGAAAAGGTAGGAAATTCTTTGAGGATGCACAGAGAACAACAGGATAAGATGTAAAGGAGGTTTGAGGGTTAAATCTTATGATGCAGGATGTTTTTTCTTTAAATTCGAGTTCTGGTGCTGTAACAGGATACCTCCTCCCTACTCTGGTCTCCGGCCCACTAGGTGGCGCTGTGCTCATCTAAGTCACGGTTGCGACTCGTCAGTAAAAAGAAGGAATGGAGGACGGATTTCACCACAGGCTCTCTCAAAGTGGCTAAGCTAACGCTAGCTGGTAGTAATGTAATGTTCACGTCATTTGTCCTTTTTGACTCTTGGATGTGTGAAAATGTCTGAGTTTAAAGCAGAAGAGAAGCCGCAGAGAGCAGGTTTGTTTTCTTTCCACTGCTGTGACGTGTTTCCTGCTAATGTTTGTAGCCTTAGCTTTAGCCTTTAGCTTTAGCCTTTAGCTTTAGCTAACGTTCATGGACTCAGTAGTTTTAGCCTCAGCCAGCTCCTGGATTCAAAGACCCTTTAGACTGATTAAGGAAAATGTTTCATGTCGTAGGTGGAAGTTTAAAACCATTAACTTTGTTATAGATGTGATGATTTAATACACAACCACAGTGTCCTGTTAAAAAAAGGAAATTAAATTATAAAGCAGCATTCAGACATAAAGTAATTCAAAGAGCTTGACTGAGTTAAAACGGAAAATTGCATGCATTAAATATAACTTTTTGCAATGAAGATAAATACAAAGACATAGACTACACAACGGTAGAAGCATGACAGAAATGCAGGAGTTTAGTTTGTGCATACATCCAAAACCTGGTCCAAAGGGGTTGGTGGATTTAGGGCCAACAGATTCTTAATAAGAAATGAGAAATCAAGAAACATGCCGATGTCTAATTACTGTTCAAATACGGGAAACAAAACATGGAATAAAACTGAGTTGAACTGACAGTCACAAAAGTGTGTTTTTGTTTCTGCCTTTGCGTTTTCATTTTCAGAAAAAGAAATTGATAAATTGGTTAGCTTAATTTTTTATCTTCTTTACCTTTTTCTTTTTGTATTCTCAACAAAAATGATTATCCTAATGTCTGCAGCAGGTTACAGATAAAAGAATGTTACAGTCCCATTTTTCCAAAAGTAAAAAAGAAAAACGACTTGGAAACTAAACACAAGGAACAGAAACCAGATAATTCCTTTTTAGTGTACAATTATTTTTTAGTTTCCTATTTGATATGAATGCCTGAGAGGGCCAGGTGCGCTTTTTTCAGGCGCTTGTTTTCCTATTTGGAGAACAGCTTGATTCTTGGTTTTGGATTCCTCATTTCAAATTAAAAATAATTTTGCTGTAAAAATTCACTGACACAAACTCACTTTGATTAAGGATCTTGAAGACATTTCACCTCTCCTCCAACAGCTTCTTCAGTTCTTGTTTGTGTGCACAAACAACAGATCATTGTGTATTGTTATATAAATTTACCTTTTTTCATTCAAGGGTGTGTTAAAAACAAAATTAACAAAAAAAAAAAACATACAGTTAATGAATTGTAAAGTATGATTTGCAGGTTTAAGTAGGACTGACATATTTACAAGTCTGTTGAACATCCCTTTAAATTAAAGCACATGAAAAAGTTTCATGCTGTCATGGCACAAAATACCCAGAGGACTTAGTTTTGCTGTTGCATTCCTATGTTATAAGGTCATACAGTGATACAGTTATACAGTTGTTCTAGGAACAAATATTACAGAAAAAAAAGACAAAAACTGAGAGAAAAATCTATAAAATGTATTTAAGACATAGAGGCAGGAATAGACAGAGCCAGGGTGAAAAGCCTAGGCTAAAATCCCCCCATGCAGTCACGGGCTGTATAAAAACTTGGTCCTGCAGTGTAACTGCTTTGTGTAAGGGGCTTTTAGTCTCTAATTTAAGGATGCATTTATTTTATAAGATTTCTTCAAACTATTGTTACTCAACCCTGCTCAACCAAAGAACCAAATTGTTGAAAAATACCTTTGCAAGAGCAACAATCTAAGTGGTGAAAAATGACTTAAACAGCTTGAAATAGCGATAAAAAAAGTTAAAGGTGGCTTAAATGGTCAAAAAGCAGCAACAATGGATGAGTAGGGCAAAAATGGGGAGAAAAAGTGGTAAAATGGTCAGAAAGCAGCAAAAATTCGTGAGGAGTGACAAAAAATGGGTTACAAGTAGCAATAAATGGTCAAAAAGTGGCAATAAAAATGGGTGAAAATTGACTAAAATGGGCAAAAAGCAGTCAAGAGTGGCAAAAATGGGCAAAAAAAGGGAAACAAGTGGTATGTAATGGGAAAGGTAGCTTAAATGGGTGAAAAGTTGTGAAAAGGTCAAAAATGGTTGAAAAGTGGCAAAAATTAGCAAAAAACATGAGTGAAAAGTGATTTAAATAGGCAAAAAATAGGAAACAAGTGGTATTTAATGGCAAAAGATAGCTTGAATACATAAAAAGTGGCAAAACAATGGAATAAAAGTGGCAACATTGAAAATGTGGCAAAAATAAGTGTCAAAAATGGGCAAAACATCGAAAAAGGGGTATGTAGTGGCAAAAGATAGCTTAAATAAGTGAAAAGTGGAAAAAACATGGCAAAAAGTAGCAAATGTGAAAAAAGGGGCAAAAAAGGAAAAAGGTGGTATTTAATGTCACAAGGTAGCTTAAATGGGTGAAAAGTGGGGAAAAGGGGTTTCTCTTTTCTTAGGTTTTCTGGGGGAATGATATTCAAAATTAAGACATAAAAGAGCCACAAATAATCACGAAGAGCCACAAGTTGAGTATCACTGCTCTCACCAATAGATGCTGATTTTCTTTCTTATCTGATTTTGTTTTACTGTATCTTGCAGAAGCTCAGCAGCTGCTGGTGAATAAAGGAGAGTTTACCCCTGAGAAGCAGGAGTGGAGCTCCAGTATGGACCAGGAGGACTCTGAGCCCCCACACATTAAAGAGGAACAGGAGGAATTGTGGAGCAGTCAGGAGGGAGAGCAACTTCAAGGACTGGAGGAGGATGATCCCACCAAGCTCCCATTCACACTTGTCATTGTGAAGAGTGAAGATGATGAGGAGAAACCTCAATTCTCACAGCTTCATGAAAGACAAAGTGACCAGATGGAAACAGGAGCTAAAGGAGAGGATTATGAAGGAGCAGAACAATCCAGCAACCCAGATCCAGAGACACATTTACAACCAGCAATTGAGGTCAAGACTGAAGACTCTTCAGAAGCTGAGACTGATGACAGTGAAGATTGGAGGGAGACAAGAGGTCATCAGTCAGGTTCAAGCTCTGTGAAAAACATAAAAACGAAGAGACTGAAAACTAGTAAAAAATCACACAGCTGCTCTGAGTGTGGTAAAACATTCAAAGCAAGACAGGATCTGAGCAGACATATGAGAACTCACACAGGAGAGAAACCCTTCAGCTGTTTAGTTTGCAGAAAAAAGTTTTCCGTAAAAGGCTCTCTAAGCAGTCACATGTTAGTTCACACAGGAGAAAAGCCATTCAGCTGCTCTGTATGTGGTAAAAAATTTAACCTGAAAGGAAACCTAACCACACACATGAAGGTTCATAAGGGGGAGAAACCCTTCAGCTGCTCAGAGTGTGGCAAAAGGTTTAAAATAAAGGGAAATCTGACCACACACTTGATGATTCATTCAGGAGAGAAACCTTTTAGCTGTACCAAGTGTGAAAAAAAATTTACCCAAAGGTCTGGTTTGGCACTTCACATGGCAGTTCATAGAGGGGAGAAACCCTTCAGCTGCCCCAAATGTGGTAAAAGATTTTCCTGGCACAGAAATCTGACTAAACACATGTTTGTACATATGGAGGAGAAGCCCTTCAGTTGCTCTCAATGTGGAAAGCAATTTGGAGAAAAAAGGATTCTAATCAGACATCAAACAGTTCACACGGGTGAAAGAGCCTTCAGCTGTCCTATATGTGGTAAAGGGTTTTCACAAAAAGGTAATCTCAAACTACACATTCCAACTCACAGAGGAGAGAAACCCTACAGCTGTACTGAGTGTGGTAAATCGTTTAGTAAAAAGGCATATATGACCTCACACATGATGATTCACTCAGGAGAGAAACCATTTAGCTGCACTGAGTGTGAGAAAACTTTTACCCATAAAGCTGGTCTGGCATATCACATGGCAACTCATGGAGGGGAGAAACCCTTCAGCTGCTCTGAGTGTGACAAAAGATTTTACCATAAACAACATTTGAACATCCACATGATTAGTCATACAGCTGAAAAACCCTTTTGCTGCTCTCAGTGTGGAAAACAGTTTGGAGCTAAAAGGCTTTTAGAAAGGCACAATAAAGTTCACACAGGGGAGAAAGCCTTTGGTTGCCCTGATTGTGGTCAGAGATTTGCATTAAAGTATTATCTGACACTTCACATTCTAAATCACAGAGGAGAGAAACCCTACAGCTGCTCCGAGTGTGGCAAAACATTTAAAGTCAAGAGCAATCTGACCCAACACATGGTGGTTCACACTGGAGAGAAACCCTTCAGCTGTTCTGACTGTGGTAAAAGTTTTAGCCACAAGTCTTATTTAAAAGTTCACATGGCCCATCACAGGGGTGAGAAACCTTATAGCTGTTCTGTTTGTGGCCAAAGATTTTCTTGGCATCCACAGTTACAAAGTCACAATTGTGTTGGAGGTCAGGTGTCAGAGCCTGAACAAATCCCAACAGGGGAGAAAAGTGAGATAGAAAGAAAAGCTCATGGAGAGGACTGTGGAGGAGCAGGACGAGGATCTTGAAACCAGAAAGACATTTACAGCCAGAGACTGGGGTCAGCACCTTAGTCTCTTCTAAGGCTGTGGCTGAGGACGGTGAAAACTGGAAGCAGAACAGGGAGCATCTTTCAGGATTAAATTCTGCTGAACAGAAATTGAGAGATCAGAGACTGAAAGAAAGTCACACAGCTGCTCTGAGTGTACTTAAGCATTCAGACAGAAGTATGGTCTCAGCACACATGTTAATTCACATGAGAGAAACCCCTCAGCTGCTCTCTTTGCCAAAAGAAATTTTACCTGAAAGGGACAATGGGCATTCACATGACGATTCACATGGATGACAGACCCTTCAGCTGCTCTGTATGCAGTAAAGGATCCACTCAAAGTCTCTCTTGACAACTCATATGGCGTATCGCAGAGGAGAGAAAACTTACAGCGACCGTGTCTGTGACCAACCACTATTATGACATTCACAGTTACAAAGACACAAGTGTGTAAGAGGTCATTCTTCAGATTTTCATCAAAACCAAACTGAGGATTTAAGAAAGGCAAACATAGGAGCTGATGGGGAGGACTGTGGAGGAACAGAACCATCTTGGATCTAGAGAGACATTTACAGCCAGACACTGAGGTCAAGACTGAAGACAGTGGTGATCAGCTGGAGACGATAGATCAGCCAGGTTTCGACTCTGAAAAACATTAAAAGGAACAGAATGAAGACTGATAAGAAATCAGATCCCTGCTTTGCTCATAACAGGACCTGCCCAGGTTTGGATATATGTAAAACTTTCCCCACATCAGAATCACAAATATTTATTTATACAAGTCCAAATCAAATCAAACTGTCCAAAATTAATTTTTGCTCTTAAGCCCTAAATAACTCATGTACAGCAGCAGGTTTGAGCTCGAAAAAGCAGCTGCTGGCATCTTCCATGCACCTTCTTCATCTTCCTCAGCACACCAATGAATCAGGTAGTGTGTCACTCCTGGGTCATTAGTTGCACTGCTAACATTTACTAACTACTAAGACTATGATGTAGATTATATTCTTATTTATTTTTTATTTTTTATTTGGTGAAAGATTACCACCTTTGGACCAGAGCAGTAGTTCTCAACATGGGGCTGGCACTCAAAAGTGGGTCACTGAGCTGTTTTCAGTGGGTCACTGTTGTGTCCCTGGGGATAAAAATGTCAAATGTTTAGAAAGTAGAGAAAGTGTAGATAGACATGCATCCTTTACTAAGTTTTGCCATGATAAGAATATAATTTTTGATCTTTCATGAGAACCCTAAGCTGGTTTTGTCATTACCCCTTGTTAATTTCTAGAAATCTCTGAAAAATTACCAACATTTTCATGTTGTCCTGATGTATGCATGCAATGATAGGCAAAGTATTTGGACACAAAATAGTTCTGGTGTGATTAACTCATCTTAACTGAAAGCCCATGTTCCTTCATCATTTATCTTAATAATGAGAGTAGATATGTATGTTTGGCGTACTCTATGAAAGTGTTAATTTCGTCGACTAAAACTAAGACTAAAAATGTTCCTCTACAGCCTTTTTTCCATGACAAAAACTAGACTAAGGCTAGCAAAAATAGATCTTTCATGACTAAAACTGACTAAAACTAAGTTTAGTTTTTGTCAAGATGACTAAAACTAGAGTAATGTAATGTAGTTTTCATCAGACATTCAAAATCTGGGATATTCTCCACTGTGGGTAAATCTGTCAAGAAACAATGCATCTGTAGCTCTTCTGCCTCTCAGCTGTAGAAAGCAGGGACCCCAGGTTTGGCAGAGTGCGGAGAACACACTACCATGATTTGGTACTAGATTCAGGCAAGAAAATAAATGCTTGGACTAAAAGTAAAGACTAAAATGCGGGGACTTTGATGGACTAAAACTAGACTAAAATGTTTTGAGTTTTCCTTGACTAAAACTAGACTAAAACTGAAAAGGGTAGAAATGACTAAAATGTGACTAAAACTAAAAGACATTTAATCTAAAGACCAAGACTAAAATTAAAAATAGCTGCCAAAATTAACACTGCTCTATGATGTAATTTAATGGTACTTAGTAA
Organism: Cheilinus undulatus; assembly: GCF_018320785.1. Lineage (NCBI taxonomy): Eukaryota > Metazoa > Chordata > Actinopteri > Labriformes > Labridae > Cheilinus > Cheilinus undulatus. The sequence goes on from NC_054878.1 coordinate 2,171,713, forward strand.
ATATTGTACATATTTACTGAATGAAAGTCTGCTTTAAGCAAAAGGACTGTGATTAGATATTCAATGTTTAATATTCTGTTCTTAAACATCATTTGTTCCTTTTAGAGATACATCAATTTCAAGTCTTTTGGCTCTTTCTAATTTAATTCTGTGTCTGACTGTTCAATTGCCCTTAGTCTAAGGAACTACAGTACCTCTCAAAATATTAAGAATTCATTTTTTCTTAATCTAATTTTAAAAAAAATGGAAAATTTCAGGTCATCTAGATTCATTACACATAAAGTTAAATACATATTTAAAGTGTCTTCTCATCTTGATGCCTTCATACAGCTCATGGAAATCAAAAATAATCCCTACCTTTTGGTCTAGCATTTCATTGCATACTTAATGATGTTTCAAAAAGACATCACTCCCAGTTCTTTGTGTGCTTTATTTAGATGTAGCCTTGAGATCCCTCCAGCTTTGGGAAAAGTAAAGCTCATGTTGTCACATCATTTACCTCCTTAAAAGCCAGAGCCACTCCTATAAAGCCAGGAGAGGAGGGCAGAACTTCCTTCCAACCTGGGAGTGACACTTACTCCCCACATGACATCATGAGGGGAAAATCTGAGAACAGCGTGTTTTGGGGGGGTGGGGGTGCTTGAGAGGATTGTGGACAGGCCAGGGGTACATATTTTTGTTAGAATGCCTGAAAAGTAATTTTTGCATAATATGCCCCTTTAAATTCTGTAACCATTATAAAGCAGAAGCTTTTATTTCATTTGTGTACTTTTGCTTCTGATGTATGCTGCAAACAAAATAAATAATAGTGTTCAATTGAAAATCATAAAACAATGTCGAACAAGGAGCTCAAGACTAAAAGAGTCAGATTTTTTTGCCAGAAGTCTGACTTTATTCTCAGAATCCTCAATATAATCTCAAAATCCCAACTGTGATTTTAGAATTCTGACTTACATCCCAGAACTCTGAATGTGATCTCAGAATTCAGACTTCATCCTCACTGTTATCTCAGAGTTCTGACTTTAATCTCAGAGTTCTGACTTTTAATCTCAGAGTTCTGACTTTAATCTCAGAGTTCTGACTTTAATCTCAGAGTTCTGACTTTAATCTCAGAGTTCTGACTTTTAATCTCAGAGTTCTGACTTTTAATCTCAGAGTTCTGACTTTTAATCTCAGAGTTCTGACTTTAATCTCAGAGTTCTGACTTGAATCTCAGAGTTCTGACTTTAATCTCAAAGTTCTGACTTTTAATCTTGGAGTTCTGACTTTAATCTCAGTGTTCTGACTTTAATTCTCAGAGTTCTGACTTTTAATCTCAGAGTTCTAACTTTAATCTCAGAGTTCTAACTTTAATCTCAGAGTTCTAACTTTAATCTCAGAGTTCTAACTTTAATCTCAGAGTTCTAACTTTAATCTCAGAGTTCTAACTTTAATCTCAGAGTTCTAACTTTAATCTCAGAGTTCTAACTTTAATCTCAGAGTTCTAACTTAAATCTCAGTGTTTTAACTTTAATCTCAGAGTTCTAACTTTAATCTCAGAGTTCTAACTTTAATCTCAGAGTTCTAACTTTAATCTCAGAGTTCTAACTTTAATCTCAGAGTTCTAACTTTAATCTCAGAGTTCTAACTTTAATCTCAGAGTTCTAACTTTAATCTCAGAGTTCTGACTTTAATTCTCAGAGTTCTGACTTTAATTCTCAGAGTTCTGACTTTTAATCTCAGAGTTCTGACTTTAATCTCAGAGTTCTGACTTTAATTCTCAGAGTTCTGACTTTAATTCTCAGAGTTCTGACTTTTAATCTCAGAGTTCTGACTTTTAATCTCAGAGTTCTGACTTTAATCTCAGAGTTCTGACTTTTAATCTCAGAGTTCTGACTTTAATCTCAGAGTTCTAACTTTAATCTCAGAGTTCTGACTTTAATCTCAGAGTTCTAACTTTAATCTCAGAGTTCTGACTTTAATCTCAGAGTTCTGACTTTTAATCTCAGAGTTCTAACTTTAATCTCAGAGTTCTAACTTTAATCTCAGAGTTCTAACTTTAATCTCAGAGTTCTAACTTTAATCTCAGAGTTCTAACTTTAATCTCAGAGTTCTAACTTTAATCTCAGAGTTCTAACTTTAATCTCAGAGTTCTAACTTTAATCTCAGAGTTCTGACTTTTAATCTTAGAGTTCTGACTTTAATCTCAGAGTTCTGATTTTTAATCTTGGAGTTCTGACTTTAATCTCAGAGTTCTGACTTTAATCTCAGAGTTCTGACTTTAATCTCAGAGTTCTGACTTTTAATCTCAGAGTTCTGACTTTAATCTCAGAGTTCTAACTTTAATCTCAGAGTTCTAACTTTAATCTCAGAGTTCTAACTTTAATCTCAGAGTTCTAACTTTAATCTCAGAGTTCTAACTTTAATCTCAGAGTTCTAACTTTAATCTCAGAGTTCTAACTTTAATCTCAGAGTTCTAACTTTAATCTCAGAGTTCTAACTTTAATCTCAGAGTTCTAACTTTAATCTCAGAGTTCTAACTTTAATCTCAGAGTTCTAACTTTAATCTCAGAGTTCTGACTTTAATCTCAGAGTTCTGACTTTGAATCTTGGAGTTCTGACTTTAATCTCAGAGTTCTGACTTTAATCTCAGAGTTCTGACTTTAATCTCAGAGTTCTGACTTTTAATCTCAGAGTTCTGACTTTAATCTCAGAGTTCTGACTTTGAATCTTGGAGTTCTGACTTTAATCTCAGAGTTCTGACTTTAATCTCAGAGTTCTGACTTTGAATCTTGGAGTTCTGACTTTAATCTCAGAGTTCTGACTTTAATCTCAGAGTTCTGACTTTAATCTCAGTGTCCTTGCTATTATCTCAGAAGTAACAAAAGGATTTTTTTTCCCAATGACTCTCATTCTCCTCTGTATTTAGGTCATTCTAATCATGTATTCATACTCTGTTCATTTAAATCCTGTTTTACTTTCTGTTTTTGTGCGATTTTCATCACCTTAAAATTATTTTATCTCTGTCTTAACTTTAGAGATCCTGTTGCTAAGTGGCCTTAATGTTTTTGTTTGTTTTATTTGTTCTTCCTTGTTGTAAATTAAATGCAGCAGTTTACATTGTTGCCATGACAATAAAGCTACTTTATTTTATACAGCTATTCTATTTAAATGAGCCCCATTCGTGTCCTCCTCATGGATATCTATTGTGTTTTCCATTCATGAAGTTTATCTATTACTTTATTCTTAGGAATGTTACACCAACAGGAAGTGTCTCCATCTGTGAAAATGTAGTATTACCTTTGATCCAGAGGAGGGCGCTAATGCAGCATCTGTATGCTAGCAGCCTGAATAAGATTCAAGGTTCCAAATATGCTTTAATGGCATGGATGTCAATAATATAAATAATAATAATGACAATCACAACAATAATACTGATAATAATAAAATACTAAAAAAAAAGTTACTGACTATTATAAAAGATGTTATTGTATTAACATCTCTAATGTGGTGACATTCAGAAATAATGTAGAAAAAATGTATTAACCAACGAAGAAGAAAAGTAGACGATATTAAGAACAGGTGGCGTTATCGCAGACTTTGTATATTTATGTTTGTTTATTTGGTGTTAAGAAAGACACATTTATCTGGAGATGGATGGATATTTTTCTGTAAGATATTATTTCATCCATGATCAGAGCAATCCGCAGTGAAGGGGGGCGGTAATGCACCAAAGTGATGGATGGTTACCGCCGTAAACAAACGAAGAAGAAGAACAATAGACGACATTTCCGGGTTTACGCTAACATGCCAGTGTGCAAACGGTGTAGAGCAGCAGGGTGGTGTTATTTCGGTGTCTTCATCACTAATGGAAGTGTGGAAAATGTCAAAGTTTGAGGGAGTTATACCCGAAGAGGAGCAGCAGAGAGAAGGTGGGGTTTATTCCTATTAAGGAGTTTTCTGTGGATGTTTAATGGAGGTAGCATTTAGCTTTAGCAGTTAGCTAACGGTTACAGACGGACAAAGCTCGGTGTTAGCCTCAGCAGAATCACAGTTTACTGAACAGACGGACTCTTCTGTGTTTGTTTAAGATGATCACATGTCTGATGGTAGAGCTTCACACTAACAGCAATAATCAGGAGAAACTGTGGCTCATGGTTGACGAACTAATACTAAACTAGAATATTCTGTTTTAACCAAGAAGCATTCATACAGACACTCATTCAAAGAGCTCCATGGAGTTAAAACAGCGTTTCTTTTTGTTAAATCTACTTCTTTATTTGACTGTGACTATGCACAGAAAAACTGATTATATATAAACAGCACGTCACATAACATGGACTTTAATTTTTTATGCTAAATTGACATAAATATGCCAATTTCAGTGTATAATTCATCATATATGGTCATGAATATAAACGTTGTCAGTGGCTATAGGAATTCCCTGGAGTGGGACCATGCCTTGTTTATGTTTAAGAGCCCTAGGCTTTCAAAGGGTGAAAATAAATAAGTCATTTAGAAACACACTCTTTAGTTACCTGTTTTTGTTATATAGGGAAATTTTCTATACACATATATGCCCATGTATGTATGTTTTTATACATACATAACGATTAATCTATTAATTGATTGTTAACATTATAGATGCTGGAGTTGGCAGGTTTCTTCCAAACGCCCATCCCTACCTACCGGTTATGTTTCCTAAAAGAATAAAAAGAAGAGAGATTGGTAGTTCATACCCAAGTCTGAGCAGCAGGAGTGAAAACCATTGATATTTGACTTGTTGTATTATGTTCTAAGACTGATGAAAGCAATTTGAATACATTTTAAAATCAAGCTCTGTTTTTTGCCCATGTGATGTACAGATTTCTTGACATAAAAAATATGTATTTGTGTTTGAAATGACTTGAGCAAACCAAACTTTTTTTATTGAGTCAGAATGACCAGCAGCCCTTTCTATACGTTTTTTTTCCTTTCATAATACCTCTAAAAAACAAAAACATGGTTATTACTTGAATTAATACACTGGAGAACAGCTGATCTCCAGCTCAGTGAAGTCCTCTCTGTTTAATATCATATCAGTGGTCTCAGATGTATTGATTATGTCACCAAATCACTCTCATCAACACGTTATGGTGGTAAATCCCGTGAATAAAGGGGCTCTTGTTACACTGATAACTGAAGAGTTTTAACTCAAAAAAGTGTTTATTCTCAGGTCTGTTTGTGCTGCGTTTAGCGTTAGCATCTTAGCTAAACTTTAGTTATCCTTCCTTCATATAAAGTCCACATGACTTTTTCCTGAGGTGGAGAACTGTACCTGAAAGTCGTTTAGGCAGCAAACAGTGAAACACATCTAGCTACCTAGTGAGCACCTACGGGGAACAGAACTCTCATTTAAAGGTAAAAGGTCACCGCAGGTCGCGCAAGATTACAGATGCTGAGCCAGAGCATGGCGGAATGGGATATGAAAACAAGCAGCAATCAATGAACCAATCTCTAATGTTAAAACCGGTCCAAAGACCGGTTCGTGCCTCATTCTTACTGATCCAGGGCTCCGTGCACCGATGCACTCAGACCACTGACGTGAAGATCGGTTAACCGATAGATATGGGATTATCTTCACACCACTAATAACCAGTTATGTTTCTATAAAGTGTAAATAACAGTAGTTAGTCCCAAGACTGAACCCTGAGGGACTCCATTTTTGATGTCAAGATATTTAGAAGGAAAGACTGTAGAACTACACACTCTGTCTATTAATGATCATTTCTATGTCAGTTTCAATTTGATCAAGAGAAACATACAAAAATAAAGAAAGTAGAATTTATTGCTTCGTGTAAAAAAAAAAAGAAAACATGAATGTTTGATGATGTGCAAGAAAAACATCTCTGCTAAAATGCCTTAAACTGGTATTTTATCACACATTTCACATTTATGCAATTTGAAAATTGAAGGACATATTACGATTTAATCTAGAGTTATATTGGCTGCTCTGTCTTATTAAGTCCACTTTGACAGAGATACAGAGGGAGGCAGGGGCCCCTAGCTCAACCTCCAGGATGTAACTGTTTTCTTTATTGTATCCCACAGACTGCCCACAGTGTTTGGTGAGTAAAGAAGAGCAGCAGAAGAGGAGCCACAATCTGGACAAGGAGGACAGTGGGCACCCACACATTAAAGAGGAACAGGAGGAACTGTGGAGCAGTCAGGAGGGAGAGCAGCTTCAAGGACTGGAGGAGGATGACAACACCAAGTTCCCATTCACTGCTGTCATTGTAAAGAGTGAAGATGATGAAGAAACACCTCAGTCCTCACAGCTTTATGAGAGATGGGGTGAACAGATGGAAACAGGAGCTGATGGAGAGGACTGTGGAGGAGCAGAACCAGCCAGGAGCTCAGACCCAGAGACACATTTACAACCAGAGACTGTGGTCAAGACTGAAGACTCTTCAGAAGCTGAGACTGAAGACAGTGAAGATTGGAGGGAGACCAGAGAACATCAGTCAGATTCAAACTCTTTAGAAAACATAAACAATGAACAACAGAAGACTAGTCCAAAATCACACAGCTGCTCTGAGTGTGGTAAAACATTCAAAACAAAACATAATCTGAACACACACATGAGAATTCACACGGGAGACAAACCCTTCAGCTGCTCTGTTTGTAGTAAAAGTTTTAATCTTAAAGGAAACATGACCAAACACATGTGAGTGTGATAAAATATTCAATAATAAATCCAATCTGACCAGACACATGACAATTCACCGAGGAGAGAAAGCCTTTAGCTGCCCTGACTGTGGTAAAAGGTTTAACCATAAGCAGAGTCTTGCACTTCACATGGCACATCACATTGTGGAGAAACCCTTCAGCTACTGTGGTTTGAATAAAAAATTTACATGGACAAATCCATTACAACAAGACAAGTGTGTTGAGGTCCAAACTTCAGAGCTTCATCAAACCCAAACTGAGGCGAAAAGAGAGGGAGCAAAAGGAGGAGACGGAGAGGACTGCGGAGGAGCAGATCCAGCCAGGAACTCAGATCCAGAGAGACATTTAGAACCAGAGACTGAAGACAAGACTGAAAACTGTTCTAAAGCTGAGACTGGAGACAGTGAGGATAACCACATTAAAAAGAAGATGCCAATGACTGATGGGAAATCACACAGCTGCCCTCAATGTGGTAAAACGTTCAAAAAGAGCCATGATATGATCCAACACATGAGGGTTCACACAGGAATTAAACCCTTCAGCCATTCTATTTGTGGCAAAAGATTTAACCAAAACACTAATTTGAAGAAACACACGTTAGTTCACACAGACGGTAAACATTTCAGCTGTTTTGTTTGCAGCAAAAGATTTAACCAAAAAGAGAACTTGACCAGACACATGTCCTTTCATAGACGCTCTAAATATGGGAAAGGTTTTAACCAAAAGTCAACTCTTACTACAAACATAAGAATTCACCTGGGGGAGAAACCATACAGCTGTGAAAAGTGCAGTAAAAGATTTAATAAGAAATCCAATCTAACTAGACACATAAGAGTTCACAGATCAGAGAAACCCTTTAGCTGTCCTGATTGTGGTAAAAGATTTAACTTCAAACAAAGTTTAACACTTCACCTGGCCCATCACAGAGGGAAGAAACCTTTCAGCTGCCATATTTGTGATCAGATATTCTTATGGCCTAAACAGTTAATAAGCCACAAATGTGTTGGAGGTCTAGCATCAAAGCTTTATCAAACCCAAGCTAAAGAAGAAAAAGAGGCAGAAGAGGACTGTGGAGGAGCAAAGCTAGAACAACATTTACAACCAGAAACTGAAGACAAGACTGGAGACTCCTCTGAAACTGAGACTGATGGGAGGAACACTGACGAGCATCATTCAGGTTCAAAATCTGTGGAAATCACCAAAAACAAAAAACCAATCACTGATGAGAAATCACATATCTGCTCTGGGTGTGGTAAAATATTCAAAAAGAAAGCAAATCTGACCAGACACATGAGAATTCACACAGGAGACAAACCCTTCAGCTGCTCTTTTTGCAATAAAAGATTCAATCAAAAAAGTGCTCTGACCAGACACGTTAGAATTCACACAGGAGAGAACCCTTTCAGCTGCTCCGTTTGCAGCAAAACTTTCAATCAGAAAGGGGTTCTGACCAAACACATGTTGGTTCACTCAAGAGAGAAACCTTTCAGCTGCTCTCAATGTGGTAAAACATTTAAACAGAAATGCAGTTTGACACTTCACATGGCACACCACATAGTGGAGAAACCCTTCAGCTATGTTATCTTTAATCAAAGATTTCCATTGTCCAATCATTTAAGGGAAGGACAGTCTTCAGCTCAACAAAACCAAACCGAGGAGAAAAAGGTGGCAGAAACAGGAGCTGATGGAGAGGAGTGTGGAGGAGCAAAGTCAGTATGAGACAAACAGAATACTTGTAGCTGAGGATTAGCTCATAGTGAAAAAATAAAAAAGAATTCTGAAATTTATGGAAGCCTATTTCCAAAATTTAAAGGGAAAAATACAATTATGTAATTATTAAAAACAAATCATAAATTGAAAATCTGAGCTAGAAGGTCATAATTATGAGATACAAAGTGGAGATTTTGAGACAAATTTGTCTTTATTGATAAAAAAAAAAAACAGTGAAATTATATGACAGCACATCATGATTATATATATATATATATATATCATAATTTTGATCTTTATGTCATGTTTTTTTCACTCAACTTTGATTTTTAAAAGTTTCATAATTATGATCTTTTTCATCATTTCAACCTTTTGTCCCCTCATTCCACTTTTTTTTCTTCAGAAGTCTGACTTTTTAACTCGAATGCCTTTTTTCAATTACTGCAGATTTGTATCTAATTATAACTTTTTATCTCATAGTCTCAACTTTTTATCTCATCGTGGCTTACTTCAGCATAACTTTGACTTTTTACCTCATAGTTATAACTTCCTTTCTCATAACTTCGACTTCCTTTGTCATTACAGACCAAGATTTTTTTAACATTACCTAACTTCTAGATTTTTTTAAGTGGTGGAAATGGGCTTGTGTAGAAAGGCACAAATAAGTATCAAAAGAAAAAAAGATTGTAATACTGAAAGAGAAATGTTGAATGGTTCAGAATGGCCTTCTATGATGCTAATAATAACTGAATGATAATTGAATTGAATTAAACAACTTTTGTTAAAACAATGAAAACCTAATAAAGTGATATGCACAGTTTATGTCTACATGAACATTAAAATCATTTTCTGTTTTGGTACATCTGTAGTTGATGATGTGTGTGTGTGTGTTTGTGTGTGTGTGTTGGGGGGTTATACATTGTTTTTTAACAGTTAGAAGAGTTAGAGTAAAAAGAAATTTCACATTTATTATTTACAAATTAAGTACAAATTATAAATCTTAGTTTTGTTAAAATCCGTGTAGTAGAGTTTGTCGCTCAGTAAGTTTCTCTCTGATTTGTTTTCTGAATCCCAAGTATTTTATTGAATATATATTATCAATATACCATTCTATTTAGAAGCGATGCTTTCTATTCATGTTCAGTCTTTCATCAAGAAACGATTTCTATTCATTTGAAATATTTACAGTTAGTCCCTCAGATTTCCAGGTGTTGTTTCCTCAGGTTTAATAGAGATGGAACATGAACAACAAATCCAGAGGAGGGTGGTAGTGTAACTTTAAGGACGCCTATCAACTCTAAGAACCAACGAAGAAGAAGTTAAAGAGGGGTAATTTCCGGGTTTGTAGGCACTTCCATGGCTAGCATGTGTGTCTGTGCTAACGTTAAAGGTTTAAAGAGTATTTAAGTAAAAATCGGTCGTCGTTTAGTTTTATTTGACACTTGGGTGTTTGGGAAATGTCCGAGCTTCACCGAGAGGAGAATCAGCAGAGAGCAGGTGGGTTTTATTCACATTATTGTGAACGAGTTCTCTGTTAATGGTTCTGTTAGCCTTTAGCTTTAGCATTTAACTAACGTTCACGGTGTTAGCATCAGTTAGCTCCTGATACGAGCATCACAGGGTTTACCGGACTAACAGACTCTTTAGTGGCTGATAACTAATGATTGTTTCTGACAGAGCTTCATATTATTAGTGAAAATCAGAGGTGAAAGGTCATTCTGATGCACATTTCATGAACACGAGTGTTTAAACAGAAGTTTTTTTATAAAGCAGCTTTCAGACATGAAACTAAAAACTTAAGAGTAGATACAGACAGAGCAATACAAATGTTGAAATGAAAACAAATAGAGCGAAATCATATTCAAATAAAAGTAAACTTTTCTAATATATAGTAAAGGTGCACACCTGACCCTAGATTATATTATATAATGGTTATCTCTACTCATAAGGACTGAAAGAGGGCTGACAAACTCTGCTTTTGCCTGGGAGGCCATCGAGCCCATCTACATAACACTGTCTTTTTTTTTTTTTTTTTTTTTTTTTTGAAACACCACTTTTTAAAGTATGAGAAAACGTCAGAATATTAATATTGAAGTCAGATCTGGAAAAAAAAAGAAAAAAATTCAGAATTCTGGCTTTAAGTGTTGTCAGAGTTGTGGCATTTTCTCAGAATTTAAAAATAAGTTGTGTTTCAAAATAAAAATTAAAAAAATCATCAGTCGTAATCTTCTTGTGTACCCATCGATCTCACACCCCAGTGAACAGCCAGGGTTAAAATATTCAGTAGGTAAGTGGAAAAATGAAGTATGAAGTAAGTTAAGGCTGGGCAATAAGTCAAAATAATAGATGAAATTATAATAACTCCTACCACAGCAATATTTCTTTAACCTAAAATGTGTCAAAGTACCAGTTTAATACTGTATTTTTCAGCAGAGATGTTATGCTCTATGCATTATGCAACCATTCAAGTGCCATTTTTTCCAAAACAGTGAGAAAAAAAATCCTGCTTTACTTAGTTTTGAACAAGTTTTTTCTGATTAAATATGAGACTGGCATAAAAAATGAGCACTCCCTTCTATACAGTAATTTATACTGCATTTGCAATCTGTGTCAAAATAATCTCAATAAGACATTTTTTCAAAGTTGTTCAGCCCAACTTTGAAGGTGGCAGGGAAAAAGCTGGAGATCCACCCTGCTGCAGTCAGAAAGTCCAGCCCTCTAGGCAAGTTTAAGACCTGGTTGTACCAGCAAGCTTTTTTATAATCCTGGGGCCTCTGCTTTTTATGAAGTCTGTGTTTCAACAGCTGAGGGGTCTGAGCAGAAGATCTGTCAGTACTTCTGAGGTGGCTTTGCTGTCCCAGGAGTCAATGGGTCCACTTCTTCACCAACCGTTCAAAGTTGTTCCTAATACACTTTTACATAATTTTTAAGAAGATTCTCATATTCACCAAATTTCACCAGAGCACTCTGACCAACATTTGATATGAGAGCGTATTATATGCTTAATTTAATCATCAGTGCTTAAATATTCTAGATGGAGACATACACAATAAAATAACATTTTTAATTCTAGGGGCGACAGTGGCTCAGTGGGTAGAGTTGATCCTCAGCTCCTGCAGTCACATGTTGTTGATGTGTCCTTGGGCAAGATACTCAACCACATTGCCATTCTTTTTACCAGTTCTATTTTACTGCATTTTATCAGAGAGACACTTTAAACTAAGAAAATACGCTACGGGAGAGACAGTCGGTCTTTATATAAACTACAAATAAAACAGAATAAATATACAAATCTCCCGGCTTTCGAGGCACAAGCCTTAAGCACTAACTGGATGAAGAAAGACACCAAAGGCTCACCCTTACTTTACCCAATAAGCATAATCAACAACAAGAGCTCTAACAAAGAAACTGGTGTGGCCGGTTGGAATCTGAATGTGCCGGGGTTCCCCCTGCTGCTGTGGTGATGTCACTTCAGTCTTTAAATCACACACTCTGCCACAGCCTATCACCACTCCACATGGGAACTAAGCAGTAGAGATGCAACATCTTGCTATTGGAGGACAGCCCCTCCCACAATGCATTGCATGTAAACATTACCCTCAATAAATATGGCACTACCCACCGAAGACAGCCAAAGTTCATGATCGAAAATGGATTAAAAATGGACAAAAAAACGCTTATTATCAGATCTAACACCGTGGATTTAACCTTTAAAGACCCCAAAAAGTCACCAAAGTTCCGAGCTCGCTAGAACGGCGTTCTTAAGGGCTACAGAGACCTCAAGGGTAGAAAACAAACAGTAAAATGGTCAGCTTTCAGAGGAAAAAAGAGTGTCTATGACATATGGTTCAAAAGTTACCAAGCAATTTACAAAGGGGTGTGTTTGTAGCACGGATCCGTGCCGCATGAGCTCTAAGGGTTAAGCAGCCAATAAGTGGCAGGTAATGGCACGCCTAATTAGGTAGATAGACACCAAACTCGTGACCCAGAGATTCAGCACTCACACACACACACACACACACACACACACACACACACACAAACACTGCAGGCACAGCCAGTTTGGGGCATATACAAGTTACAACAAACAACAACAAAATTGGTTACATTACAACTGCAGCCATAACAATACCTATTAATTTTGGTTTCTACTGTGTCATACAGATGACCAGCAACTGCTGGTGAATACAGAAGAGCTTCCCCCTGAGAGGCAGAAGTGGAGCCCCAGTCTTGACCAGGAGGACTCTGGGCCCCCACATATTAAAGAGGAACAGGAGGAACTGTGGAGCAGTCAGGAGGGAGAGCAGCTCCAAGGACTGGAGGAGGATGACAACACCAAGTTCCCATTCACTGTTGTCATTGTAAAGAGTGAAGATGATGAAGAAACACCTCAGTCCTCACAGCTTCATCAGGGACAAAGTCAACAGATGGAAACAGGAGCTGATGGAGAGGACTGTGGAGGAGCAGAACCAGCCAGGAGCTTGGATCCAGAAACACATTTACAACCAGAGACTGAGGTCAAGACTGAAAACTTTTCAGACGCTGAGACTGATGACAGTGAAGATTGGAGGGAGAAGAGAGATCATCAGTCAGGTTCAAACTCTGTGGAAAAAAATCAGAATAAGCTATTGGATACTCATGTTGTTGATGACAGGCCATATATCTGCTCTGAGTGTGGTAAAACATTCAGAACAAGACAGGATCTGACCAGACACATAAGAATTCATACAGGAGAGAAACCCTTCAGCTGCTCTTTTTGCAGTAAAAGATTTACCCAAAAAGGGAGTCTGACCACTCACATCTTAGTGCACACAGGAGAGAAACCCTTCACTTGCTCGGTGTGCAGTAAAACATTCAAAACTACTCAGCATCTTACTCAACACATTAGAATTCATACAGGAGAGAAACCCTACAGCTGCTCTGTGTGTGGTATAAGAATCAATGTTAAAGGAAATCTTACCAAACACATGCGAATTCATACAGGTGAGAAGCCCTTTAGCTGCTCCGAATGTGGTAAAAGATTTAACAGAAAAGGAAGTTTGAATACTCACATGTTAGTTCACACAGCAGAGAAACCCTTCAGCTGCTCTATATGTGATAAAACATTCATTCAAAAATCTGTTCTTACCCTCCATATGGCACATCACAGAGGGGAGAAACCATATTACTGTGGTGTTTGTGATCAAAGCTTCTCATGGCATTCACAGTTAAAAAGGCACAAGTGTGTTGGAGGTCAGGCTTCAGAGCTTTATCAGACCCAAACTAAGGAGAAAAGAGGGGCAGGAACAGGAACTGATGGAGAGGACTGTGGAGGAACAGAACCAGCCAGGAACTCTGATCCAGAGAGACATTTACAACCAGAGACTGAAAATAAACCTGATCACAGTAATAATGACTGGCAGGATATGAGAAATCCTCACTTAGGTGCAAAGACTGTGAAAAACAAAAAACTTCAGAGACGAATTATAAATAAGCCTTTGCTTAGCTGTTCTGTTTGTGGTAAAACATTCAAAAAGAAATGGGATCTGACCAGACACATGAGAATACACACAGGAGAGAAACCCTTCTGCTGCTCTGTTTGTAGAAAAAGATTTAACCAATCAGGGCATCTGACTGAACACATGATGATTCACACAGGAGAGAAATCCTTCAGCTGCACTGACTGTAATAAAAGGTTTTCCCAAAAGTCAAATCTGATACATCACATGGCCATTCACAGAGGGAAGAAATGCTTTCGCTGCTCTGACTGTGGTAAACGGTATAACCTTAAAGGACATGCAACCACTCAAATGATTGTTCATATGGAAGAGAAACCCTTCAGCTGCTCTAAATGTGGTAAACAATTTTGAGAAAAAGGGCGTGATCAGATACATCGCAGTTAAGAAACCATTTGGCTGCTCTGTTTGCAGTAAAAGATTCAAAGTGAATCCTGAACCTATAAAAGCATTTTTACCTTATTAGATCAACACTGTTATCTTTTACTTGTATTTCATTAAAAAAAACACATTTGGGTTCTACATCTTTGAACATTTAAAAATACAAATTCCCACGTAAGCCTCCATTGTTGTATATACTGCATTGCACTTGATGTCAAATGGCTGCTTGATCTTGTCCTGCATATGCTTTCCCTACACAACTGCCATCTACGAGCCCTTTACACCCAAATCTGTCCATGGTGTCAGTGAAGAGGACCATAATGAACTTAGCATGTAGATTAGAGTTAATTCAAGCAGGAAAGAATGTGACTAATGTTGGTACAAGACTGGCTTGCTCTAAGTGCTTCAAGATATGATGCTGCCTGACCAATAAGGGCTCAGTAAGTTAGGAATGAACTTCCAATTCCTGAAAACAAATTGGAAATTTGGGTTTTTTCAATGAATCACCAGAGTGAAGCAAATATTTGATGTTATTCTTGTTAATGGTGAATCAAAGTTTGATCTTTGTAAATAATATCCTAAAGAGTGGGCTGAACAGACCTTGTGTCACCTTCTGATTTTATGCTTTGTTAATAAAAAGATGTTGAGTGGTTGGTTTGATTGGATGATTTATTGGTTGATTGATTGACATTTTCTGTTCCTCAGCTGCTTCCTCGTCCTCTTCTCTTTGTGAATTATATGCACCACATGGCAGCATGATTTGAAAACGCTCCAAGTTCTGTCTTGAAAACATGTTTTGGTTTTGGTATTTTAAACTCTTTAGTCATTTTACGCCAAACTGCTTTCTACTGTTTTTTTTAATCTGTCAAATTAGTTTGGATGTAGTTTTATTAATTGATGTACCATTGACAAAGCTGGACTCTAACTGAAATGTTTAAACTGGTCTGAGGCATGTCTGTCCTTTGCCTGTTAGTTCCTGTCTAGATGCCGCTCCATAAGGAGCCAACAGGCTATGTTCCCCTGGTTAATCAGGAGCCCGATTAACCACAGGAACATAGCCTGTTGGTTTCCAATAAAACAGTTTTTTTTTTTTTTTTTTTTTATAAAAGTAACATCCTGTGCAGTCAATAGAAATTAAAGTGACACGTGTTAATGTACAGTGACATGGTACACTTATTAAAATATATACGTACAGTGCTTAACAAATTTATTAGACCACCACCCAAAGTAAGGTTTATGCCACAGCTGCCCTAAATTAACAGCACTGGTAATTACCAACATCATTTTTGATGTTTCTGCAATGGTTAATACACCAATATGTAGAAGCTCTTTAACCCAAATGATATTTTTAATGCTAAAATATCATTATTATTGTTATCTATGAACTTTATGAATTTTCAAATTGACTGATTTACAAAAAAAAAACTGAGAAATAGTAAAGCACATTAATATTTCTTGAATATAATATTAACTTTAATATGTCAAATTCTAATTGTTCACTTGCATTCCTGAACAGAAAAATGAGTTTTAGTGGTTGAATGTTATGCTCGATTCATTTCTGACTTCTCAGAGAAGTCCAGTGAGCCGGCTCAGATTTGGGTATAAAAAGGTGAATTCAGTTTGAAATTTCTCATTCCTGTTCAAAATGGTAAAATGTGGAGAGCTCAGTGAAAATGAAAGAAGCACTTCATGATGCTGGATGGTCTCTGAGACAAATAGGGAAAGACATAAAGTGTTTTCAAAGTGTGGTCGTCAGGAAACCAAAGTTAACTGAAGCACATGTCAGACACCTCAAGATTTGAAGTACTAGAGACAGAAGGAAGACCACTGCTGATCTTCAGGCAGAGATGAATGCTGCTAGATCAGAGTCTGAGAAAGTCTCCAGAATGACCATAAGCAGACAACTGACGGAACAAGGCTTAAAGGGAAGAATAGCTACTAAGAAGCCATTATTCAAGATTCAAGAAACCTTTACTGTCATTGCACAACAGGTGTACAACAAAATGTCAATAGTTCTCTGGCCAGTGCAGCAACAGGTAACTAATAAGAACAATAAATATTCAAGAATAAAGATTTGTTAAAAGACATTCAGACATCAGCAAGTAGTAAAATAAATACTTTAAATAGTTGTGGATAAAAGATTCATTTAAAAACAATCAACTAAGTCCATAATAAATACTTTTTTGCACCATTTCTGCCACTTCTATACCAATTTTTTTACCACTTTTCACCTGTTTTACCACTCTTCTACCCCTTTGTGCATCATTCCTGCCAGTTATTGCCCCTTTGTGCCACTCTCTAACCCCTTTTCACTACCTATTTTACTATATTTTTGCCACTTTTAACCAATTTTTTATACTTTTTCCATTTTTGTCTCTTTAACCCAATTTTTGCTATTTGTTAACCCCTTTTAAACCCATTTTCCTGCATGTTTTATTCCTTTTGTGGCACACTTTTATAAACTTTTTCAACTTTTTGACCACTATTTATTACTTTTTGCACCTTTTTTTGGCACATTCCTACAAATTTTAGTCTGTTTATGTCACTCCACAACCCATTTTGCCACTTAGCACCCATTTTTGATACTCTTTATCCCCTTTTCATCACTTCATCTGGCCATTTTGGCAACATTTCTGCAAACCTTAACCTCCTGTCTTTAATATTTACTAAAATTGCTTTTATATTTACCATCAAAACAAATCAAATGTTGAGTCAGTCCAAAACTGTTTCAATATTAGTCATTTTTGTAATGGATTTAACAGCTGCAGACATTTAAAGCCAAAGGATTCTCTTGAAAACCACAACATCTTCTTTTCCTCCTTTTCTGAATTTATTGATCTTTTTGGGGCCGGACAGGAAGCTTTGTGGGGCCTGATATGGCCCCCGGGCCGCCAGTTGATGGCATGCACTAACTACAACAAAGAGAGAACCATCATGCTCGCAGAACTGACAGCAACTGGAATCTAAGACACTTCACTGAAGCCACTGCTCAGCTGGGATCGTCACGAAACGGCAAAGGCCGTTTTAAAATTTCTTCACTGGATTGTACGCTTGAATTTGAGGCGCTGACTGACCAGCGCTAAGGACCTGTAGAGGGCAGTAATGCGCCTTGGCTGCGTGTAGTCTGCCGGAAATTCAATAGAAGAAGAACCGGAAGCTGACGAGCCGCCATTACTGCGTTGGATACAGCTCTTAAACTAGCATACGTTTGAATGAAAGCGATCCGTAGAATCAACATAAACCGAAGTATTTTTGTTTGATCACTATAAGAAACTATGCCAGGGCGCTCTGGGAGAACATGTGCAGTTGTAGGCTGCCATAACAGCAGTGGAAAACTACAAGTGTGGAAAAAAAGTGAGTGTTTAGAGCACAAGCCTTTACTCCGGGAGGACTGTCCCTGTCTGACTCCCTATGGACTCCACAGATTCCCCGGACGGGCGGAGGATGCCGCTGTTCGCCAGCAGTGGATTAAAAACATCAACAGAAAGGACTTTGTCCCCAGTAAGAACAGCACGGTACGTTTCCGTTTCACGTTTTTAATCGTTTCATCTAACGGAGACTTTCATGAAGCTGCCTAGACTTCCGGTTAAACCTGTAGCACCTTTTAGCTAGCGAAGCTAGCGTTGGTGTAACCTCACTCATTTTCTCCCACCTTTTTGCTGATTTTTGCAGAAGTCTCACTGAAAGTTAGAGAAATCGTTTGATTGCAGTGATTGCCTAAAAAGGTTGTGCAACAAAATATTAAGTTAAGGGTACCATCATTTTTGTCCAGGCCTGTTTCATGAGTTTGTTTTTTTTTAAATAATTCTGTTGAGCCATAATTCAAAAGCAGTGTCTGATTTTCACTGGTTAATTTTCATTGAATTTTTATTTATTATCTCTTTTGTCAGATTCAAGTTATATCTGTGACCATTGAAGGTTTTTCTTTCATTAACAGAGGGGGACCAACAATTGTGTCCACGTGTGTATTAATTAGACCAAAATGTTCATATTCATTCCTCTGAAAGTCCGGCCCCCAAAATGTGTGCTAAGAATAAAGCTGGCCCTTTTGCAAATATAGTTGATGACCCCTGACTTATGGTCTTGACTTGTTTTTTTTCTGTGGGCAGACTGAACAGTTATATACAGCATATAAAATACACACTAAACTCAATAAATTAATCAGAATTAATCCTAAAGTAATGTTTAGTGGCAAATATCTGAGAAATATCTTCAACTGGACGATAACATGGCAGGTACAGTATCTGCACAACAACACAGCTTATCATTGCAGCTTATTTAATTCTTATGTCCTACATTTGTTTTTAAACATATAAGGGATACAGACATTTTAATTCTCCCTGGATGAAGCTGAACATTCAGCTTTGGGGCCCCCTAGTGGCTTATGGGGCCCTATGCATTTGCATAGTCCTCATATAAGCTACAAGAATCGGCTCTGCTCTTGCAAAGGTATTTTTCAACGGTCTGGCTCTTTGCTTGAGCAGGGTTGAGTAACACTGGCATAGGTGATTTTAGACTCGTCAAGTGCTGAAGCACCCTTAAATTTCCCCTCAACACCCATAAAAATAACAAGGGGGTTGCCAGACGATTTCTTTTTAAATCCAAAAGGTATTTTGTGAAAACAATTTAATTTGAATGCTGAATATTTTAAGCTGAGCTCTAGCTAAAGACATTAGCAGCCCTCATTCAGGTGGTTTAGCGTTCTGATTCGATGGCTAACGTTAGTTGGGTTTTTACACCCTAGAATCCAGTTTAATGTTGATAAGCAGAGGCCAGAGCAGTGTGACATTTTGGACAGAGGGTCAAAACAATTCTGAGGGTTAAAACAACAGATTCTGGCAGAAAAAAGGACTTCAATAAACCATTTTTATCTTTGCATCCTTTACTCACAGAGAGATTCTTAAAATGTTTCCTCTGATAAATGAACATTTCAGACTTATCAGAGGAGAATGTCATGGTTATGTGATCAGACAGTTAAAGGCTCTGATCTGTGAGAGGCAGGTTAATCAGTAAACAAAAACAGTAAACAGGTGAAGGTCCACGATGGTGGCAAACTGAAGTGTGTTAGAAAGTTAATTCTGTCAGGATTTACACATTAACAATTATATAATTGACTTTTAAGTAATATTTCAATCATGTAGTGATCAGTATTCATCTTTTTTATTCTTGCACTTTTAAAGGTGTGTGGAATACACTTTGTGGATGGAAAGCCAACCAAAGAGCACCCGTATCCAGTGCTGCATCTTGGATACGAACATCATGTAAGTTTGACTCTTTTTTTATTCTTCAGAAAGGCCATAATTAGTATTAGCTTTCAGTGAGAGAAATTTAAATGTTAGCAAAATTCTCAGTGTCCTTTGATCATTGACTTGCTTTTTTATTTCTTGTTCCTGTTTAATAAAAAAAACAAATGTGTGTATTTGTTTTTCTATTTTTTTTGTCAGGGAATGTCACGTGGTAGACGACCCCCCAAGCGCAGACGTCATGAGTCATCAAAAGTCAACACAAGTGCTGAACTTCAAGTCAAATCTGACACTCAAGTGAACCCTAAGGACCTGATACCAGGTGATCAGATTTTAGCAGATCATGGATTCACTACCTTTGTTATTATTTTTTCGGTGAGAAATAACAAGACAGACGAGTGATATTCAAGTGGCACGTGAGGGACAGTGAGAGAGGGAAAGGGCGATGAAAAGAAAAAGAAAGAAAAACAAGATAAAAAAATAATAAAAATGTATATCTGTTAATATATATTCATAATATTAGAATATTATAATAATAAAAATGCCTATATGATAACAAAAACAAATAATAATACTAAAATGAAAATTAAATATACAAAGAAGACATTGTTAAGACAGCAATACAGACTACTGGAGACCTATAGCAAGGGTTTTCCAGATGGGGAACTGTTGTGACAGAGTGTTACGGTCAGTATGGGGAGTTATATGCAGAGAAAATAATAATAATATTAGTAGTAATGACAATAATGACAATAATGATTAATTAAATTAACAATAAAATTAAAAACAGACAAAAATAAATGTATATTAAAAATAATAGAACGGATTAAAGACTTTAAAAAAGGACAAAATTAAACAAAGAAATACACAAAGTGCAAATACCTTACATGAAAAGATGAATAAACCAACCAACAAAATAATAATAATAATATAATTTATACTGATGATAACAATAATAGTGCTAATTCTTATAATATCAGCTGCAATTAGAAGAGGGAGAAGAGTTGACCTTCATGAAATTAGTTGAAGAGGACAGAACAAAACAAAAAAAACACACACACACTTTATTTCACTGTCACTGGATTTCACTGGATTCACTCACATACATTGCCCCCAAGAGTGACTCTAGCTCCGACATTTACACGCAGCTGCAAAGATCTCTCTCAACATGAAGTCACAGAAACCTGTCGCTTGGCAAATGTCAGAATCCATGTTGAGCGTGCTATAAGATGGTTAAAAAGCTTTACAATTCTGAGCCATTTAATACCTGGTAGAGTAAAACAAGTGGATGACATTGTTAGTATTTGTGTAACTTAATGCCTCAGCTAATTTGAGAGGAGGCTGAGGAAGAAGAATCTGGAATAGATGAAGGTGAAGATGTTTACGAGCAAGAATGTGATTAATACATTCTTGGCAGTAACATTAGGTAATGTGCCATAGTATTTAAAATTTGATGGCCTAATTGCCTATTTCTATCCGTATTCATAACCAAAATAGACCACCTGTCATATTTGTCTCAGAGACCATCCAGTATCATGAAGTTCTTTAATGTGGACTCTTGATTTACAGTGGGCTCTCCACGTTTTACCATTTTGAACAGGAATGAGGGATTTCAAACTCAAGAGGTGTTGGTCTTTTTGCTGTTGGTATGAAGGATCTCCTGAACCTCTTCATTCTGCAGCGCAGTGAGAAAAACCCTCCTGCTGCTCCTCTGCCCCGCGAGGAGGCTGTGGAGAAGGTGTCTGCTATTGTTCATTATAGCCTTTAGTTTGCTGCGTGGCCCTCTCCACCAGTTTTTAAAGTGTCCAGCCTCCTGCCGAGCCAGCTTTTTTAACCTGCTTGTCCAGCCACCTGGTGTTATCACCAAGTGGTTGGAGTCTGATTCTTAGGGAGATTGTGAACAGGCCAGTTAGAAAAGTGTATTTTGCATAATATGTGACCTTTAAAGTCTGCTATGGATAGATGGATATATCATCTGTGCTGATGACTTTTAATTTATTCATTATTCATTTGTTTGCTTATTTATTCATTTTAAAGTATGGGAAGAGTTTGGCTTACGCATCATTTTATGTCTAAGTACCTTAAAACAGGGGGTCTCAGCGTTAGGGTCAGGACCCTATTGGGTGTCGCGAGACGCTGAGATGGGGTCTCCAGGTGCCTTGAAAAGCTAAGAATATTTTTTAAAATTACACTGTTGCCACTGTACACCAATTTTGCCAGATTTTAACATATTTATGCCACTTAAAACCTTTTTTTCAGTTCTTAAACCCTTTCCACCACTTTTTTCTGCCTGTTTTTGCCCATTCTAATCCAAGTCTTGCCACTTTCCACTTATTGCTGCTTCTGTTGATCCATTATTGCCACTATTAACCCCTCTTTACCACTTTGTACACCACATTTCACAATTTGATATGCCCATTTTTGCCAGTTTAACCCATTTCTTCAAATTTCTGCCTCAGCTAACCCCCTTTTTTGCCAGTTTAGCTATAGTAATTTTTCATCCCATTTCACCAAATTTCCACCTATTTTTGGCATTTTAAAACTACTTCAGCCACTTTTTTAATTTTTAGATTATTTTTGCCTCTTTTATCTAATTTTTGGCACTTCTAACTCATTTCTGCTACTTTTAAAATCCAGTTTCACCACCTTTTCCACTATTTCTTTGCCATTATTAACTTGTTTATCTATTTTTTAACATATTTTTCTTCTTTTATTAAGAAAAGGATTTACATTTTTAAAAGAGGGCTACTTACTACACAAATGAATTAAAATGTGTTTCTTTGATTAAAGTGGTTATTATTCAGGTTAAATATAAAATACCACAGCTTCACTTTACAATGGAGCATGATTTTGCTGGCTGCCAGTTTGGCCTGGCCCCAGAAAGCGCTCCCATTTTTCCCCCTAACAGGTGGCTTTGTCTCACTTGACTATTCTTTAATGTTCATGGCTGTCTTCATCCACCTTCAGGTACAGTGGGGGTCCCTGGTCTCTGGCACCTTCATTTTGGGGGGCGGGGGCTGAAAAGGGTGAGAACCCCTGCCTTAAAGGGAACCCTGTTGATATAAGACATATTGATTTTATTGAAGTAACATAAATATAGTTTTCTTTAAGTTTTACAAAAAAAAACCCATAGATTTCTACATTCTGTAGAAACAAATAAAGATAAATTGAAATGTAGGCAGCCGTTTTGTGCAATAAATTCCAAGTCACTTAATAGCAAAAAGAAAAATAATATAAAATAAAACAACACCCAAGGTGTTCAGAAGGAGACATTATCTGTCTATTTATGGATATACAGACATCAGGAACATATGTGAGTAGGAACGAGACTGTCAGGCATAGCCCTAAGCTGGAAACCCCCGCAGAAAAATTATAAACTTGACTTATCTATAAATGTCTGAAGTCAAACAACCAGATCTCAAATTAGATTACTTTAAAAATGGCATGGTCCAGGGCAAGACTGCTTTCACCTGTTGTGTGGAGCAAAGCTGCCTTTTTTGTATTTTATGGTGGTTTCACAGAGCTAGTGTCTGAAGTACTTAAGGAAGGGAATTGAAAATGTTTTAATACACAAAACAGTGATTGAGATTGTATGAAGCGATTTCTGACTTTTTTAGTCATTCATGTTTCACTCTTATTGCTGTAGGGCTTCTCTGGAAAAGAGACCTCAGTCTCAATGGGTTATCTCTGTGAAAATAAAAGAAAAATAAATGAATTTTTTTTTTTAAATCATGGAGACAATTTGGTTAAAAGTTTAGTTGCAGTTTTTCCATAACAATTTCTTTTCTGTATCCCACAGACATCCAGCAGCCGTTGGCAAGTAAAGAAGAGCAGCAGGAGTGGAGCTTCAGTCTGGACCAGGACACTGGGCCCCCACATATTAAAGAGGAACAGGAGGAATTTTGGAGCAGTCAGGAGGGAGAGCAGCTTCAAAGATTGGATCAGGAGGATACCAAGGAGCCCTTCACTCTCGTCATTGTAAAGAATGAACATGATGAAGAGACACCCCAGTCCTCACGGCTTGATCAGAGACCAACAAAGCAGATGGAAACAGGACCTGATGGAGAGGACTGTGGAGAAGCAGAACCAGCCAGGAACTCTGATCCAGGGACACATTTACAACCAGAGACTGAGGTCAAGACAGAAGAGTGTTCTAAGCCTGTGGCTGATGTCAGTGATGATTGGGTGGTGATCAGAGAGCATCAGTCCATTTTATTTGCTCTGAGACATGATCACCACTTTCATTGTAAAGGAACATTTGGCTCTGACAGAAATCAAGTCATCTCCACTGATTCTGACCAAACCTTTTACAAAAATCACCTTCTGAAGATCCACAGAACTAATCTTGTAGGAGATACAGATTTCAGTTGCTCAGGATATAAGAACCAGTTTACAAAAGGAGGATGTCTGAGCCAAGACATTACAGTCCACAAAGGGGTTAAAAGGACAGCAGAAGAGGAGGGCCATGACCCCCAAGTTATGAAGATGGAACAGGAGGAAGTCTGGATTAGTCAGGCTGATACGGACAAGCTCTTTCTGACTCCTGTCCCTGTGAAGATTGAAGGTGAAGAGAAACCTCTTTTCTCACATCATCAGACACAAACTGAACAGATGGAAATAGGCACTGAAGGAAATAACTGTGGAGGGGTAGAATCAGCCAGGAACTCAGATCCAGAGAGACATTTACAACCAGAGACTGAAAATAAGATTGAAGAATCTTCAGAAGCTGAGACTGAAGACAGTGATGACTGGATGGATACCAGAGAGCATCATTCAGACTTCAACTCTTTGGAAAATATTGATAAGAGACTTGAGATGGTTATTAAATCACATAATTGCTCTGAATGTGGTAAAACATTCCAAAAGAAACATCATTTGATACAACACAAAAGAATTCACACAGGAGATAAACCCTTCAGCTGCTCCCTGTGTAGTAAAAGATTCAATGATAAAGGAAATCTAACTACACATATGAGAACTCACACAGGAGAGAAACCTTTCAGCTGCTTTGTGTGTGGTCAAAGGTTTAATGATAAAGGAAATTTAAATAAACATATTAGAATTCACACAGGAGAGAAACCCTTCAGCTGCCCTGTTTGCAGCAAAAGGTTTAACCGAAAACATAATCTAACCACACACATGTTAGGTCACAGAGAAGAGAAACCCTTAGGCTGCTCTGTTAGTCACGCAAGTATGTGTAAACATTCAGAGCTCTACCACAACCAGACAGAGGAGGAAAGAGAGGCAGAAACAGGAGCGGATGGAGAGAACTGTGGAGTCAGGAACTCAGATCCAGAGAGCCATTTACAAGCAGAGATAGAGGTCACAACTGAAGAGTTCTCTGAACATGACACTGACGGCAGTGATGATTGGAAGAAGACTAGAGAACATCGACCAAGTTTAAACTTGGATGGATTAAGGAAAACTAAGAGACGACAGAATGATAAGAAATCACATAGCTGCTTTGAGTGTGGTAAAACATTTAAGACAAAATGGCGTCTGAAACAACACCTGAGAATTCATTCAGGAGAGAAACCATTCAGCTGCCCTGAGTGCGGTAAAAATTTTAGCCAAAAGGGTAATCTTGCACCTCACATGGCACGTCACAAAGGGGAGAAACGCTACAGCTGCAGCACTTGTCATCAAGACTTCTTTTGGCACCTACAGTTAAAAAGGCACAAGTGTGTCAGAGGTCAGCCTTCAGAGCTCGATCAAAACCAAACAGAGGAGGAAAGAGAGGCACGAACAGGAACTGATGGAGGGGCTTGTAGAGGTCAGGAGCCAGCCAGAAACTCAGATCTAGATCCAATTACAGCCAAAGACTGAAGAGACTCCTTAGCCTAAGACTGGCTGCAGTGATAATTGGACTGAGACCAGAAAACAACAGATTAGGTTGCTTGAGGAAAGATACATTTCCTGTCAGTGATTGGAGAAGTGATGTTGGTGTGAAACCTGTCGGCTGATCTGAGAATATTTAAACTTTGTTGATTGCCTTGTGAGAGAGGCAAATAGAATACTAAATGCAGTGCTGTGAGAAAGTGTGTGCCCCATCCTATTTTTGTAGATGTATCACACTTAAATGATCCAGATAATCAAACAATTTTTTTATATATTATTCACAGTTTACCTGAGAAAAACACAAAATGCAGTAAACAAAGTAATTTAACGAACTACCTTTAATAGCAGTAATCTTGCAACATGTTTGTTTAACAGTAATTTTACACAACATTGCTTATCCAACTAAAATCCTTAAACTGAGAAGTGTAAAAGATGTTTAAGATAAACTTTTCAATTTATTTTATTAAGTTAAAAAATCTATTTTAATGCTCATTTTTACTTTAATATTTTTGTTGGGTATGCTTCTTCTATCTTGTCATTCTTGGTTTAGTATTTTACTTTTCATATATATATATATATATATATATATATATATATATATATATATATATGCCTTTTATAAGGTAGGCTGAGGGAGTGCAGAGGGGAGGGGGGCTGAGGGAGAGGCTGCATTCAGCAGCAGAAACCTGTTAACTCAGTGCTGTCTACCATATTCAGAACACCTAATTAAATGGGTGAATGATAAAATTTCACCTCTTTTTCAGTTAGCCCTTTGTAGGCGGCTCTTCATAACATATTTACATCCAGGGGTGTCAAACTCAATCACAGCAGGGGCCGGATTCTGGATTCAGGACTAACCTGAGGGTCTAACAGGCTCACCTTTTTAACCATAAACTGTCAACCTTGTTTCACCAGTAATAAAATATATATAAAAAAATACCTTAGCACTGATGATAAATAATTTTGACAGTTAATGATCAGTTTAAAGGCTCACAATCTGAGAAAAGTAAATGTATTAGTTCAAAAAGGTCAGAACCTTAAAATGAAAAATACAGTTTTTAAAGGCAAATATTTCAGAAATAAAGTGAAAATCATGAGTTTAAAAGGTCAAAATATGAAATAAAATTTGGCATCATGAAATTAAAAGTCAAAATATGATTCAAAATTTTATATTGTGAGTCTAAAAGGTCAAACTATGGGATTATGAAGTCAAAGTTTGGAGTTGAAAATATGAGGTGAAATAGAAATTAATTGGTTAAAAAGGTCAAAATATGACTGAAAAATTTGAATTATGAATCTTAAAGCTCAAAATATTCTATGAGAAGTCAAAATTATGAGTTGAAATGCTCAAAGTATGAAATTAAAAGTCAAAATCTTAAGTTTGAGTCCTAATTGTGAGATGCTGAATTGAAAATGTGAAATTAAAACACAAATTAGTTTCTCTTCCCACATTCCTGACTTCTTATCTTATTATTTTTACTCCTTACTTTTTCAGATTTTACGGCTTAACAAGAATATCCTCAACCATCAAGGATGATGGGCCCATTATAACAGAAATATGAGATCATCTTGCTGGCCGGATTAAAGTGTTCCACAGGCCGGATTTGGCCCCTGGGCCTTGAGTTGGACACCTGTGCAGTACACAGTTAAAAACAGCACAAGTTTTTCAATCAGGAGAGTTAAATATGAGGTTACCTTTATTTATTTCACAACTTTGAAAAACTAAAAATGCCCATCGTGTTGTCATGTACTTGACTAGGGAGGCTGACAGCCGGATAGATAAATACATAAACACATGTGCAGTGAGAACAACAGATGCTTTATGGCAGCTACGGTGGCCTTCCGGGCTCAATTAACGCCAAAAGTCAAGCACACAGAACTAACAGAAGAGCCCCTGAACCTCAGCAGGGGAGAGAGCTTGGAACAACATCAACCACGTGGGTCTGAGGCTCTTCTTTTCCAACTCTACAGTCCCGACAGACAGCTGTCCCAGCCGGATGAGGGGGTGAGTAGAGCCATTCAGGACGGTCCCAGGCTGAATGATCGTGACGTATACCTGTCCTGTTTGTATTTCCGGGTTTGAAGGGTCGCTTCAGAGCAGAGTTAGCATGTTTACATCTGCTAACGATTAACGTCAGCTTTTTAACTTCTTAATCTTTGACTGTTGGATGAGTGGAAATGTCCGGGGTGTGGAGAGTTGCACACGAAGAGAAGCCCCAGATAGCAGGTTGGGTTTCTTTCACCGCCGTAAACGGGTTTCCTGCCGAGCAGAGCCGTTAGCTTTAGCCGTTAGCCAGACTGACAGCACAGTGTTAGCTGCAGCTAGCTAAAAAATCATCGGGTTTCCTGGACTAAGACTCTGTAGCGCAAGGGTGTCAAACTCAAGGCCCGGGGGCCTAATGCGGCCAGCGGAACGAATATATCCGGCCGCAAGATCATATCATATTTGTATCATAACTGGCCCACCAGTATGAGGTCTGCAGATTTCCTCCAGTTTGAGTTGTTAAGCCATAAAAATCTAAAAGTAAAGTGTAAGAAAGATTTCATAGAAAGTCAAGAATGTTGGGAAAGAAATTAATTTGTTTTTATTTCATATTTTCTATTTTGCATCTCAAGATTACGACTCAAACTTATGATTTTGACTTTTCATGTCACACTTTGACCTTTTTGACCCATAATTTGGACTTTATATGTCACATTTTTATCTTTTAGATTCAAAATTTTAAATTTAAGTCATATTTTGACCTTTTCAACTCCTTACTTTGGGTTTTTAATACCGTGTTTTGACTTTTAAACTCATATTTTCATTTTTTTCTAATATTTTGACATATGAAATGAATAACTTTTACTTTTTATATAATATTTTGACCTTTTAGACTCCCAATTTTAAATTCAAGTCACATTTTTAACTTTTTAAGTCATCATTTTGAATTCTAGCTCATATTTTTACATTTTCAACTCCAAATTTTGGCTTTTTAATCCAGTATTTTGACCCATACAACTCACAGTTTAAATCTACATTTCATAAGTCATATTTTGTCTTTTAAGCTCATGATTTCAAATTTGAGCTTATAATTATTTTGACCTTTTAAACTTGTGATTTCAAATTTCTCCTCATATATTTGCTATTTAAAAACTTTTTTTTTCAGTTTTTAATATCATGTCTTGACCTTTTGAACTAATAAGTTTGAATTTTTATCTCAGATTTGAGCCTTTAAACTTATTGTTTTTACTTTGTTGGATTTCCAAATGATCAATGCTGTTTTTATTCACATTTTATTACTGGTGAAAATGAGGTTTATTGTTAAATGTTGACCCTGTTAGGCTCTCAGGTTAGACCTAAATCCAGAATCTGGCCCCTGCTGTGACTGAGTTTGACACCCCTGCTTTAGCGGCTGTTGGGGACAGTGTGATAAGGATGGTAGCACCGACTCCTCTTCCAGGCTGGCTCGTATGAATCAAGCCTGGCTCTGTTGAAGAGAGAAGGGTGTATCTGCAAAGACTATTAGGGGTTGAAGATGGTAAAGCCAGAAGCATCAGAGCATAAAATGGATAAATGATGTCTTCACTGAGTGCTTTTCCTGCCGTCAGTAGACAGGCTTGTTTTCATCACAAAAATAAAACAGGTTATTCTTTTATTATCAGTGAAGAGTATTTCTTAGTGCTTTCCAGAGCTAAAAGCGAAGTATAGAAAACACTGAGACCTCTGGCGGTTCCAAACCATGGGACATTCACAGCACAACCAGGGGCATGTTGTGAACCCTAATACAGTGTTACTCAATCCTGCTCAACCAAAGAGCCAAACTGTTGAAAAATACCTTCGCAAGAGCAACAATGTAAGAGGTGAAAAGTGGAAAGAAAAATAAGTTAAAGCTGGTACAATAGGTGAAAAAGCTGCAACAAAGTGGCCTAAACTGGGCGAACAAGGGTAAAATAGGCAAGAAAAGGAAAAAATTGGTATAAAGTGACAAAAAATGTGAGGAAAAAGTGGCAGAAATGGGTGGGACATGACAAAAAAAATGACTTACAGGTGGCTATAATGGTACAAAAAAAAATCCGACATAAAATGAGTGAAAAGTTACTTAAATTGGGGGAAAAAATAGCAAAAGGTGGGGGGAAATGATTGAAAAATAACTACAATTGGCAAAAAGCCGCAAAAGGTGAGGGAAAATGGGAAAAATTGACATGTAATGGCAAGAGGCACCTCAAATTGGCAAGTGGCAAAAAAAGGGGAAAAATGCAATTTGTGAAAAGCAGGATTAAAGTGTCAAAAAAGGGTAAAAAATGGCAAAACACTGCAAATAAGGGCAATGGAAAAAAAAGTAAGGTTGACAATTAAAGCTTTCTGTATAAGTGTGGGAAACAAATTGTAATGGATAATTCTGAGGCTAAAGTTTCCCTTTTTATGGATTTCATGTTTTTAATGTTTTTTAATGTAATGTTAATGTTTTAATGTTTAAAATTTAGACATAAAAGAGCCACATGTGGCCCTAGAGCCACATGTTGAGTATCACTGCCCTAATACATGTCGATACACTTTGCCATGGGATAATATTGAATAATGGGTCTCAGAAACAAGTAATTATAATGTGCAGTTCTCTCCAGTGATTCGTCTCTTTCAGAATTGTGGCCAAATAAAATATCCAATCAGATGGCGAATCTTGTTTTCATTAGTTTATAAAAAGCTTGTGTTGCAACACTGTAAAAACAAGGAAGCACCTGCGCCTCAAAAATGGAAAGCATCAATGAAATATCATTTAAATATTAAAAGAACATTGTCAGAAGACAAAAACAAGGAAAAACAATTTAGCACAATTTAAACTGTCCCATGTCTGCATGTGTGTGTGTCTGTATGGTTGTGTGTGTGTGTGTATCTGTCGATGTGTGTAGTTGTCATTGAATTGCATAATGGATCACGTGTGTTTATGTGGTAAAGGATAAAAAGTTATCTGTGAAAAAAAGTGCTGCACAGGATTATTAATATAGTTACTGATCAATTATTTGCCCATATTGTAAATATTTTACATACTGGCTGATAAAATCCATCAATAATAAAGACATTCATTTACTTCCTTGCTGCACATTCTGAGACAGTAGATGGTGTGGCAGCAGGGGCGTAGCTAGGGATTTTGGGCCCCCAGAAAGAATATTACACAGGGCCCCCCCTTAAATGGCTAGCCAGACAAAAAATGTGTCATGATAATGACATATAATGATGACATACTGATAATAATCCAGTTAATTAAAGCACCAGGGATAAAATGTAGAAATTACAAAAAGCCGTTCTACAAAACATGTCTTCAGAGGCAGTTCAAAGATAACCTTGCAAAGTAGATGGATACACCCGTTTCCGTGTTTTTCACTGGCGAATTCATCTAACAAAGCTCCCGTCTGAACCATTTGGGCCCGGTTAGAAAGTGACAGGACCAATCAGCGACGAAGGGCAGTACTTTCAGGCCCAGCGGAGTTGTGGCGTAAGCAAGCAGCAACAAGAGGCCGGTGTCGTTATGGTGGAAGACATTAGTGTGGATGCTGCTAAAGCGCCAGTTTTATTAGAACTTGACAACATTTCTTGGTTAAAAGAAGAACAAAGAACAGCAGTGAGTTGTTCTCTTTTCATAAACGACAAAAGTCGTGTACTGACATGTCTACAGTCGCCATGATTCCCATTATGCAGTTCTATACAGAGTTTATTCCTTGGCAGCTGAGCACGCGCACCTCAGTAGCGGCAATGACGTCATGTGTTTTGTTGCTCTGATTGGCCCGTAAAGATGTGACAGAACGTTCATCCAATCACACTCAGAGTTTTTTTTTTTTTCAAAGGCTCTGGCCTTTCCCTGTATATCGGAGGTTTTCCGATGTCTGTGTCAGGTTAATTTTAAGAAGGATACTGGTAGATTCTGATGTAGTTAGTCTGACACAGAGTACTTCTTCTATTCTAGGTCTATCGGCTCTTTCTTCAAAGGTTTCCTGTAACATTTCAGTGTGTTTTTATCTAAACATCATTTTGTTTTTGTTCACAGAAGACCAGCTGCTGAGTAAAGAAGAGCTTCCCCCTGAGAAGGAGGAGTGGAGCCCCAGTCTGGACCAGGAACACTCTGAGTTCCCACATATTAAAGAGGAACAAGAGGAGTTGTGGAGCAGTCAGGAGGGAGCGCAGCTTCAGATATCAGGAGAGGCTGACATTAGTCAGTTCCCCATCACTCTTGTTGTTATAAAGAAGGAAGATGATGAAGAGAAACCTCAGTACTCAGCTGAACAGATGGAAACAAGAGCTGATGGAGAGGACTGTGGAGGAGGAGAACTAGCCAGGGACTTCAGTCCAGAGAGACATTTACTATCGGAGAAAGAGGTCAAGACTGAAGATTCTTCAGAACCTGAGACTGACAACAGCGATGATTGGAGGGAGACCAGAGAACATCAGTCAGGACGTAACTCTGTGAACAGAAGAAAAAACAGGAGGCCAAGGACTGATAAGAAATCATACAGTTGCTCTGAGTGTAGTAAAGCATTCAAAGATAACTGGCATCTTACACAACACATAAGAATGCATACAGGAGAGAAACCCTTCAGTTGCTCTGAGTGTGGTAAAACATTCAAAATGAAACAGAGCCTGGCAGACCACAGGAGACTTCACACAGGGGAGAAACCATTTGGCTGTTCTGTTTGCAGTAAAAAATTTAATCAAAAAGGAAGTCTGACTACACACATGTTAGTTCACACAGGAAAGAAACCCTTCAGTTGCTCTGTTTGCAGTAAGAATTTTAACCAAAAAGGAAGTCTGACAACACACATGCTAGTTCATACAGGAGAGCAGCCTTTTAGCTGTTCTGAGTGTGGTAAAACATTTAATCTAAAAGGAAACCTAACCACCCACATGTTGGTTCACATGAGAGAGAAACCATTTGGTTGTTCTGAGTGTAGTAAAAGTTTCAAAGTTAAGGGAAGTCTGACCAAACATATGGTCATTCACACAGGAGAGAAACCCTTCAGCTGCCCTGACTGTGACAAAAGATTTCACCAAAAATCTAGCCTGAATTACCATATTAAAACTCACAGAGCAGAGAAACCCGTTGGTTGCTCTGAATGTGGTAAAAGATTTTACCAGCAAGGAAATCTGACAGAGCATATGCTTATTCATAAAGAGAAAGATCCAGGAAGACCCTTTAGTTGCTCTCAATGTGGGAAAGCATTTCGAAAAAAGGGGCATTTGATCACACACCAAAGAGTTCACACTGGTGAAAAAGCTTTTGGCTGTCCTATTTGTGGTAAAACATTTTCACAGAAAGGTAATCTAAAACTTCACATTTCAAATCACAGTGGACAGAAACCCCATAGCTGCTCTGAGTGTGGTAAATCATTCAATGTAAAAGGAAATCTGGCCACTCACAGGCTGCTTCATATGGAAGAGAAGGCCTTCAGCTGCTCTGAGTGTGGTAAAAGATTCAACCAAAAAGGAAATCTGACTCAGCACATGATGATTCACACAGGAGAGAAACCCTTCAGCTGCTCCGAGTGTGACAAAAGATTTACTCATAAGGCTGGTCTTAGGTATCACGTGGCAACTCACAGAGGAGAGCAAAGCTTCAGCTGCTCTGAGTGTGGTAAAAAATTTAACCATGAAGGTAATCTTAATAAACACATGACTATTCATACGGAAGAGAAACCCTTTAGCTGCTCTCAGTGTGGAAGCCTGTTCCGAGAAAAAAGACAACTGAAAAGACACCTGAAAGTACACACAGGGGAGAAAGCCTTCAGTTGTCCTGACTGTGGTAAAAAATTTGCTGAAAAGTCCAACATGTCACTTCATATTGCAAAACACAGAGGAGAGAAACCCTTCTGTTGTTCTGTTTGCGATAGAAGATTCTCTTGGTCATCTCAATTAAGAATCCACAAGTGTGTTGGACGCCAGGCTTCAGAGGAACTTCCAAACCAAACTAAGGAGAAAAGAGAAGTAGAACCAGAAAGCTGATGGAGAGGACTGTAGAGGAGTAGAACCAGCTAAGAACTCAGATCCAGCAACGCATCGCAGCTCTGACTAATTAAATATAGAGAGTAGGCATGCAACCTCAGAGGGAGGACAGGTCTCTGCTGTTCCAGCCGCTGAGTGGCAGAAAGTTTGTGTGACAGAAATCAGTAGGAAGGAAGCAGCAAGCAGCTTTATTTCAGCTATTAAGTACTGTCTTCTTAAAGCCCCTGTAAAGTGAAATCCAAAATTTGTGTCTGACGCTCTTGATATGTTGGAATATGGTTGCTGTAAACATGTGAAAATACCGAGATTTACATGTAACTGAATTTTGGATTTAGACCATTAGAAAGTTTTTCACCTCTTTCTTGGCTGGGTTAAATTTGAGTGGGGAAACTATGTGGATCACCAGCCCACAGTAGGGAATGACCCCGCCCAAATTAAAACAGCAATATAAAAATCACAGAGCAGTTCATTTCAGTACAGTCTGTTGCTGATGCCGCTGCCTTGAAAGTTAACGGTCAGTTAAATGCCTGGTTTTTTGTACATTGTGAGGTAAATTTGCCAAATCTATCAGCCACAGTGGTCCATGGATCATTTAACCCTCGCTCCCTTGTAATTTTTAGCTCCATCTGTCCTTGTTTGTCCTGAAAACGGTCATGCAGAAAGGTGTTTATAAAACAATCATTTTTCAACATTTGTTTGAACTTTCACTGCTTCATATCTCTTCAACAACTTCAACCCTGACCACTAAAAAAACATTTAGAAAATTAAATGTTACACCCTTTTATGCCAGTTATTGTACACTATGTCACTGGTATTTTTTATGATTAAAAAAAAAAAAAAAAAAAAAAAAACACAAAAACACCATATTTACCATATAAAAATGATCTAGAAAAAAACTTTTTTTTTCAATAAATGCAGTCAGGGCCATGTCAATGATGAGCAGTAACATTGATTTTGATGCATTGAAATTTTTGTGGTGCCAAATTTCTATTTTAGCACCATCTGTTCTTGTTTGTCCAGAAAACAGACATGCAGAAAGGTGTTAATAAAATACTCATTTTTCATTTTTTTAAAACTTTCACTGCTTTAGATCTCTTCAACAACTTCAACCCTGACCATTATTTATTTATTTATTTATTTTTAATTCAATGTTACACCCTTTTTATGCCAGTAATTGTACACTATGCCTATGACTTGGATTCAGTGAGATAGCGTCCATGCTAAACAGATGAGTCTATCGGATGAGTCTATCCTTTTCTTGAGCCTCCTCCTCTACCAAATCATATGCGAGAGAATGCTCATGTTAGGTTTATTTTATGTACAGGCATAAAAAGCTGAGGAAATATGTAGGATATGTATTATGAGCACGCGCATTTCCACCTCTAACCAAAATGTGACCACAAATATGCCAATTACGCGCATACATAAATTTACTGCATATTTGAGAAATGATATATTCTTACCTATTGATCGAAAGGACCCGTGCATCCCCATGCATGTCCTTCCACTTGCTATGAAGGGAGGGCAAAGTTGAAATTGTCCAAATGTCACTCTTTCTTAGTCCCAGACTACAGAACTCAGAAGTAGCATTTTCGACTGTAAACACTCCACTTACAGCATGTCCGGCTGTAAACATAGACGCAGATTCATACACGTAGGAGCATACAAACTTTTCCTTACACATGTAGCCCACTCTCAGACATCCATATCTAGTGGCATGAATCGGTTCATTTAATTCTGATGATGTTTAGTGGGTGAAATAGTGCTTCAAACACTCTGAGTCCATGGAAGGAAAACCATGTCTGCGTTGCTGAAGGGATTAAAACGATGCACAGGCACGATCTGCTGGATCAATCTGGAATGGTGAAATTTAGATCCCTGGTGATCGAGTGACTGCAAAGAAACAGTTGCTGTAAGTTGTTTTGGTGCCCTAGACACACAGTCAAAAAACGAGTCCTATGGGCAACACGTTTTTTTTTTATTTTGGTTTTGTTTTTTAATATGAAGAAAAATAATAACTTTGGCCAAAT
The DNA here is from genome assembly GCF_018320785.1 of Cheilinus undulatus. Lineage (NCBI taxonomy): Eukaryota > Metazoa > Chordata > Actinopteri > Labriformes > Labridae > Cheilinus > Cheilinus undulatus. The sequence continues at coordinate 2,207,069 of NC_054878.1, forward strand.
TTGATGCCTCAATCTATAAAAATGTGACTGTCAACTCAAAAAAATGATGATAAAATTGATGAATGTCATAGTAGGATCCGAGGGTTAAAGCATCAGAACAGATTTGAGCCAGAAAATGGGCTTCGTCTCTTTTCATCATGATCATAAGGTCAACAAGGTGAAGGGGCTTTCGAATAGTGTGAGCGCTCTCCATTCAGATTGTAGCAGTTTTTTAAATTTGTTTAAGCGGATCAGATTTCCCATGAGTGGGCGTGGCTTTGGCTCATTCTTACTTACTTACTCATGCTTGCTACTCTGCAGGAGGTCTGAATTTAAAGAGGCACATATGGACTGAGTCTGTTACAATCCAGGAACAGCAACGATAAACTAAGTTCATCTAGAGGAGAAACTTTATGTGGTCATTTTGTAAGGGCTAACTAATCCACAAATGTTTCAGCTAGATTGTTTCACCATATTATAAAATTTGAAATGTTAGATTTTTAAATCTATACCTAAAAGTCTATTATATAGCTATTATAATACACTGTACAGTATAGCTATAACTTCTGATCAGTTAAAACATCTACAGCACTGATTATCAACTGGCAGCCCGGGGGCCATATCAGGTCATCCAAAGCTTCCTGTCCGGCCTCCAAAACAATAAATTTAGAAAAGGATGAAAAAGGAGATGTGGTTTTAAGAGTATCCTTTGGCTTTAAATGTCTGTAGCTGTTAAATCCATTACAAAAATGACTAATATTGAAACAATTTTGGACTGACTTAACATTTGATCTGTTTTTATGGTAAATATAAAAGCCGTTTTTAGTAAATTTTAAAAAAAGGGGTTAAGGTTTGCAGAAATGTTGCCAAAATGGCCAGATTAAGTGATAAAAAGGGGATAGAGAGTATCAAAAATGGGTGCCAAGTGGCAAAATGGGTTGTGGAGTGACATAAACAGACTAAAATTTGCAGGAAAATGTGCAGGGATGTGCCAAAAATTGGTAAAAGAGAAAATAAAGGGCAAAGAGTAACAAAAATGGGGAAAAAGTGCAAACATTATGCAAAAAGTAATAAAAAGGAGTCAAAAAGTTGCAAAAAATAAAATAAATAAAAACGTGCCACAATAGGGATAAAACATGCAGGAAAAGTGGTTTAAAAAGGGTTAATGAATAGCAAAACTTGGGTTGAGGAGGCAAAAATGGGAAAAAATATCAAAAATTGGTTAAAAGTGGCAAAAAATATAGCTAAATTAAGCAGAGAAAAGGTTTTTAAGAGTAACCTGACGCCCAGATGGATGTGTTTCACACATCCATCTGGGAAAGCTTCAATAGGAAATGTTTGAGAAAAGGCAGAGGATTTGAAAAAAACTCAGAGTGTGATTGGATGAACATTCTGTCTATCACATCTCTATGGGCCAATAAGAGCAACAAAACACGTGACATAGCTGCTATCGAGCTTCGCTGAGCAGCTAGTGAGGAATAACGCGAAACATGGTGACTATAGACATGTTAGTACTTGACTTTTGTCTTTTTGAAAAGAAAAGAACTCGCTGCTGATCTTTGTTCTTCTTTTAACAAGAAATGTCGCCAAGCTCTGATAAAACCGGCGCTTTAGCAGCATCCACGCTAATCTCTTCCTCCATAACTGCACCAGCTCTTGCTGCTTCTTGTTTACGTCACGACTTTGGTCATGTCACAGTCTAACCAGGCCCAAACAGTTCAGATGGGAGCTTTGCAAGATGGATTCGCCAGTGAAAAACAAGGGAACAGGCGTATCCATCTGCTTTGCAAGGTTAGTTGAAGAGTGGCACAAAGGGGGAATAACTGGCAGAAATGATGCAAAAAAGGGGTAGAAGAGTGATAAAATGGGTGAAAAGTGGCAAAAGTGGTGCAAAAAAAGGTAGTGAAAAGGGGTTAAAAAGTGGCAAAAAATTGAAGAAAAGTTTCTGGGACTAAATCTGGCCCTAGTGCAGATGTACTCGATGACCCCTGATCTACAGCCTGAAGCATCTTCCTCCAATGCCTTCAATCCACCTTTAAAAAGATTGAAAGAGACCATCTCTTCTAGAAATTTGTGACTGGTTCACAGAGTGTAGTATTTTCTGCAGCTCTTTATTACTCACCCCCCAGTCTCAGTTCCTCTCTTATAATCTTTATATTTTCATTAAAAATACTTCATTTTTTATTATTTAGCAGATAACCTGTCTCTAATGGGCCTTTAGAACCACCTCATCTCATCCTGCTGGGTCGTTCTGATCAACAGGAAGTAAAGTTTGACGCTTCATCAACGAACCATATATGGAAGTAAACCTCCCTCCAGCCCGCCCCATGCTGTAGATCTCTGACTCAGTGTGTCTGTGCTAGCGTTAGCAGAGTAATGTTGTAGTTTTCTTTTCCTTCTTCGACTCTTGGATGTGTGGAAATGTCCGACTTTGAGGATCTTAAAGCTTTATTCGGACGGAGGCTGCTCGCTGCGGTTATCAGAGACCTGAGAGGACGAGAAACCAGATCTGAATACGAAGAGGAGCTCCACCGCCAGAGAAAGCTGCTGGATGTGATTTTAATCCCTGAGATAAAGCTGCACAGAGCAGGTGGGTTTATTTACACTCACAGAGACCTGTTTACTGTTTATGAACAACGTTAGCCTCAGCTAGCTCCTGCTAAGGAAGCCGTGCACAGTCAACCCTGGCTCAGAGTACCGTGTTAATGTCTATTAATAAGAGTGCTGATAAAGTGTGCAGATCTTCGGTAAAGATAGAAAGATATTCACAGATTCAGACCTTCCGCTTTAATAACTCAGTAGAAGATCATCACATTTACAAAACTTACACCTCTTTTCAATCACCGTACAGTGGACTGCGAGCTACAACACGATTTTTCTCAAAACGAACCGTCTTTGGGGCTTGACAGATTGAATTGTTCTCTATGCGCGACCGGCGGAAGATCGGAGGCGAAGGGACCGTCTACAAATTACCATACGGGAATGAAAAATATTCAGTAACTCTAATATTGTGCATTGTAGTGACATGAAACTGCCACCAAACATCACTCATCTCCTCTACTTCATACTACAAGAATTATTTTGGCAAAAATGTTTACTGTAATTTTTATGAATTTTTATATATTAGAGTTATTAAAGAACTATTACCTAATTACCTAATTTATATATATATATATATATATATATATAATCATAAAAAATTACAGTAAACACTTTTTTATCCAAAATAAGTCTTGTAGTATTAAGTCCAGGACACGACTGATTTGTGATGTGTTTCATGTCTCTAAAATATATAATATTGAAGTTATTAAAGAACTGTTACCTAATTAAATATATATATATATATATATATTTTTTTTTTTAATCATAAAAATTACAGTAAATACTTAATTTTCAAAATAAGTCTTGTAGTATAAAGTAGAGGACATGATTGATGTTTGGTGGCAGTTTCATGTCACTACAATGTACAGTATTAGAGTTCCTGAATATTTTTCATTCCCATATGGTAATTTGTAGACGGTCCCTTCGCCTCCGATCTTCCGCCGGTCGCGCATAGAGAACAATTCAATCAGTCAAGCCCCAAAGACTGGCTGCTATGGGCATAAAGGGAGAGAAACTCATGGTGTGGCCCCCATCCTTCCCTGACCTCAACCCTACTGAGAACCTTTGGAGCATCCTCAAGCTAAAGATCTATGAGGGTGGGAGGCAGTTCACATCAAAACAACAGCTCTGGGAGGATATTCTGACATCCTGCAAAGAAATTCAAGCAGAAACTCTCCAAAAACTCACAAGTTCAATGAATGCAAGAATAGTGAAGGTGATATCAAAGCAGGGCTCCTATGTTAACATGGAACTTGGCCTGTTAAGATGTTTTTGATTGAAATAGCTTTGATTTCAGTGAATATGACCTCCTAATGCTGCAAATTCAACAAATGACCATTTTCAGTTCTTTACAACCTATAAAATGTTCTGAAACTCTGTTGTGCATGATAATGTGGAACAGTGCAATTTGAGGTTTTATATGTGATTAGACTACCAACCTTGATAGCTAAAAGCTAACTGTGTTGCAATTCTAGTTTTTCTAGTAGTATATATTTAACCCTTTTGTTGCCACCATATTGTGACTATGAGATAATCTGAACATAATTTGTGGAAAACCAAGATGGTCTGTTACATCAATATGAGATGATACCAAGATCAAACTGTGAAATAAACCAGAACATACCTGTTTAAAGATGCTAAATAGACTATAAGGCAAGTATAACATATCTGGGGATATAATGCTAATGATATTCTGTAAAAATTGCACCTCCAATGTCATCTAACTGCCCCAAAATTACAATGTGATTATGAGATAAAGTTGTAACACTGTAAAATATCAGTAAGATAGACATTCATGCATTTGTACAGGTTATGAAATCCTGTAATGAATAAAGATATTTGAGTTTACAAAATGTTCTGTAACAATGTCAGCGCAGGAGAACAAAACCCCTGCCCAGCTGCTAGTTGCAGGGGAAGGATCTCCCGGCTCCTCTCCCTGGGCAACTGTCCACATCTGAACACACTGATACTATACAGAGTCAATGATAAGGATACATTTTCAATCATCAGACTTTTTCTTTTTTGACTGCAAGACATTCAACTGTCAACAGACAGACTGTCAAAGTCCTTTCTCATGGTCTGAGTCGCACACACATCAACGATTATTTTTGCATAGTCCTCTTCCCCTGTGAAACAGACCGGAAAAACAATTTTAGTAAGTTCGCAAATAAGTCAGTTATTACTACGTTAGCTTACAGTGTAACCATTTCTTTTTCTCAGTGAAAAGCATTCATGCCCAACTCTCCCCTGAGCAGATAACTGGTCTGCAAGAAAAAATATTTAAAACATCTGTTTTTGGGTGGTTTCATGGAAGTCACAGAAGATGAACAATGTCATAAGAGCAGACCAAAGGCTACTTTGAGAATCAGAGCAGGAGTTTTTCTATCTTTCAGCAGGTTATGAGGTTATAAACAGAACAGACCAGCTATGAAGCAAAGTTTTAGAGTTTTTAGTCTTTATTAACTAGTTCAGTGGTTTGACTCAAATATTTGCATATTTTTTGTTTTACTGTGTCCCACAGATGTTCAGCAACTGTTGGTTAAACAAGAAAACCTACAGATTAAGACTGAAGAGCCTTCTGAACCTCAGCCTGAAGACAGTGAGGATGACTGGAAGAAGACCGCAGAAGATTTGTCAGCTGAAAACACTGTGGAAAATATTAAAAATGAGAGACAAAAGTCCAACAACTGCTCTTGGTGTGGTAAAACACTTGATACAAAACAGAATCTGACCCAACACATGACACGTCACAGGGACAAAGTCTACAGCTGTTCTGTTTGTGACCCGAGATTCTCTTTGTATAATCAACGACAAAAACAAACGGAAGAGAAGAGAGAGGCAGAAACAGGAGCTGATGGAGAGGACTGTAGAGGAGCAGATCCAGCCAGGAACTCAGATCCAGGAAGACATTTACAACCAGACACTGGGATCAAGACTGAGGACTTGTCTGGAGCTGAGACTGACGACAGTGATGATTGGAAGAAGACTGCAGAAGATTTGTCAGCTGTAAACGCTGTGGAAGGTATTAAAAATGAGAGACAAAAGTTATGTAAAAAATCCAACGACTCCTCTTGGTGTGGTAAAACACTTGATACAAAACAGAATCTGACCCAACGCATGACACGTCACAGGGACAAAGTCTACAGCTGTTCTGTTTGTGACCCGAGATTCTCTTTGTATAATCAACGACAAAAACAAACGGAAGAGAAGAGAGAGGCAGAAACAGGAGCTGATGGAGAGGACTGTGGAGGAGCAAAACCAGCCAGGAACTCAGATCTAGGAAGACATTTACAACCAGAGACTGGGATCAAGACTGAAGACTCAGTCTCAGTGTCAGTCTCTGAAACTGAGACTGATGACAGTGATGATTGGTGGGAGACCAGAGAGCATCAAGCAGGCTTAAAACACATTAACAAAAACGTAAATAAAAGAAAAAAGAAGGAACAAAGTTTGCATAGCTGCTCTGAGTGTGGTCAAACATTCACAAGGAAACGAAATATGTCCAAACACATGAGAATCCATACAGGAGAGAAACCGTTCAGCTGTTCTGTTTGCAATAAAAGATTTAAGCGTAAGGATGGTCTAACCAGGCACATGTTGATTCACAAAGAAGAGAAACCGTTTAGCTGCTCTGTTTGTGACAAAAGATTTCCGTGTAACACTATACTAACCAGGCACATGATTATTCACTCAGGAGAGAGAGCTTTTAGCTGCTCTGAGTGTGGTAGTAGATTTTACGATAAGGGAAATCTGACCAAACATATGTGCATTCACATGGGAAGGAAGCAAAATGATTCTCTCTGTTGCTCTGAGTGTGGCAAAACATTTACAGTCAAACGTGACCTGACCAGGCACATCAGAATTCACACAGGAGAGAAACCTTTCAGCTGTTCCCAGTGTGGTAAAAGCTTCAACCGAGAATTAACTTTAACCAGACACATGATGATTCATTCAGGAGAGAAACCTTTCAGCTGTTCTGTTTGCAGCACAAGTTTTACCCGAAAGTTTACTCTTCATCTTCACATGGCAAGGCACGTAAGGGCGGGGGTAAATCCGAGGCAAATGTTGGTTCACACTGAAGGAATTCCCTCCAACAATGCTGAGACCAGTCAGTGTTAGATGACAGAGTGATCTGACTGGATGATGACTGGAAGCAGAACAGAGAACATTTAAAATCTTGGAATCTGTGAAGGCCTTTTCAGGCACATAAGACATCATCTTGATCTGAAATCACCCAGCCTCTGAGGGTACTTCTACACCACACTCCAAATTATTATGCACATTGGATTTTAGTGTCATAAACTTTCAAATTTTTGAAATCCGGACTTCACACTCACAAAGCAGCTCAGGAAGCAGCTGTAGATTGAATGCAGGCAGAACAACACTGAGAGAGAACTCAGAGGTTTCCATCTAAAGCCTGAGACGACCTGGGAAAGACATCTATGTTCCCTGTTGTTGCGTGATAACCATTTTTTATTTTGCAGCAGTAACAGGAAATCCGGACTTCACACCCACAAAGTAGCTCAGGAAGCAGCTGTAGATTGAATGCAGGCAGAACAACACTGAGAGAGAATGCAGAGGTTTCTATCTAAAGCCTGAGACGACCTGGGAAAGACATCTATGTTCCCTGTTGTTCACAAACAAACAATAAAACATGAATAGAATTTCATATATCATTTAATGTATGTAGAATAACATAGGGACTTGATTTGCCAGAAATGAAGGGATGAAAATGTTTTGGAATCAAAAGGAGAGTTGGAGAAATGAGAAAAGCAAGAACAAATAGGAGGAATTAGATAATTATATCAGGATTAAGATGTGGACGTAGTGGGTTAAAGAGTGCAACACACAGGTGGAAATGATTATTGTGGATAGGAAGAAAAAGTGAAACATTAGGCGGCGGAGAAGCATCATTTAATTTGCCGACTGCTTATAAACCTCACCAAAGAAGAAGAAAAAAGGCAACAACAAACTCCAGTTAATTTTTTAACGAAATAAAATAATAATTGAAACTTCTGAAAAAAATCTTACTGAGCGAGGGAATGCAAACATTTGGATAACAGAACATTAATGTTGTTTATCTTGTGTGATAACCATTTTTTGTATTAGCCTAGAGCAGGGGTTCAAATTTTTGTTTTTCAATTAAACTCATGAATGGTATTGTGTCTCAGTGCTCTCTGGATCACTAAAATCAATCTCAGGCACCTGTGATCATTAGTTTGCCAGGTGAGCCCAATTAAAGGAAAACTGCTTAAGAAGGATGTTCCACATTATTAAGCAGGCCAAAGGTTTCAGCAGTATGGGAAAGAAAAAGGTTCTCTGCTGCTGGAAAGCCTCAAATAGTGCAAAGCCTTGGACAAGGTATGAAAACATTCGATATTTCAGGAAAACTTAAGCTGTGAAATTTGTGGCTAATACAGAGCACAGACGGGTTCATGCAGATAAAGGCATAATGAGGAAGGTTTCTGACAGTCAAATTCATCAGATTAGGAGAGCAGCTGCTAAAATGCCATTACAAAGCAGCACACGGGTGTTTGAAGCTGCTGGTGCCTTCTGTAGCAAAATTATCTCCATGCATGACAATGCATCATCTCATGCTGCAGAGAATACCTCTGTGTCATTGGCCACTTTTACACAGAGATTCCGCAATAAAGGTGAAAAGGAATGCCCGTCTCTGTTCTGCAACAAGCAATTCACACAAAGGTGTAACAGAGCCGTGCACGCCCAAGCGTACACACACACCCCGGCATCCCGTAATCAGATGGAAACTGCCCAAGATATACTACCCAGATATGCTGCCCAAGCTGCTGCTTTCAATGAAACTCGAAACTCTTGATTTCTCAGTTGACAACTTTGTATTTACTCAATGAAATACGGGGAAAATAACATGAACATTCATTTTGATCAATTAGATCAATAGACTTTTTTCCTCCATGTTTCTGAGTTAGAGGTCTGACTTTAAGCAGTGTCACAGCACACGTATTTACATTGGAGGTCGGAAACTTCAGAGTACTGAGCTCACATGGAACTTTTCAGACGCTGCTGTGAGCAGAGATGTGTCTGCTCTCTCCTCTCCTGTACAGAGTGTGATCAGCTCTCTAACCCTGCAGTCTCTCCAGTTAATCCACATTATTCTTTGTTTTATCCCACTGTTTTTTCTCCAATGAAATGCTGCTCGATTAAAGTGTGCTGGTTTTAAATCTCCCGTTTCTGAAGACAGCCACGCACACTCGCCGTTGTGGAATGCCGTTACGTCCTTTCACACTCGTTGTAGAAAAGTCTGTTACGGCTCTGATACTACCTCTCAATCCGGATCAGAGGTGGGGCGAGATTGAACCCCCCCATTGCGGAACGGTCGCTTTCATACAGAACAGCGTTGCGGAACGAAGGCATAACAGACATGGAAAAGAGCGGCAGTGTGAAAGTAGCTATTGGCTGCTATGGGCATAAAAGGAGAGAAACTCATGGTGTGGCCCCCATCCTCCCCTGACTTCAACCCTACTGAGAACCTTTGGAGCATCCTCAAGATAAAGATCTATGAGGGTGGGAGGCAGTTCACATCAAAACAACAGCTCTGGGAGGATATTCTGACATCCTGCAAAAAAATTCAAGCAGAAACTCCAAAAACTTACAAGTTCAATGGATGCAAGAATAGTGAAGGTGATATCAAAGCAGGGCTCCTATGTTAACATGGAACTTGGCCAGTTAAGATGTGTTTGACTGAAATAGCTTTGATTTCATTAAATATGACCTTCTAATGCTGCAAATTCAACAAATGACCATTTTCAGTTCTTTACAACCTATAAAACATTTTAAAACTGTTGTGCTTAATAATGTGGAACAGTGCATTTTGAGGTTTTATTTAAAAAATTATTATCATTATGAAGTTTGTCCAAAAACATTTGAATTATGCTCTAACGGTTGATGACTTGAAAAATATTCTGTCATTTGTATTAATATTTTGGAAAATAGGAGAAAAATATCATTGCATGGTAATTTGGAGCGCGTCGTATATTCAGTTTGAGTTACTTTCTGAAGGTACACAAAAACGCCAAAGGAGTAGTAGAAAAAAAAAAAAGGAAGTGGCCATTTTTGTAACTAAAATAATCTACACTTCTACAAACTTAGCCACTTCTTGATAAGGAATGACAAGTGAAAGTGATTCCATTGTTGCAGTTCACTGCCTACATCTAGGAATAGATTTACTGTGAGGTCACCTCTTGTTGACATTAGATGGACCCAGCGTTCTGATTTTAGCCAAACAGACCCATCTGGTTTTACTGTGGTGATGGTGTGCTTTGGGATATAGGCCACTCCCTTCTTTCTCCATCGTCTATACTGCCAAAGAGCTCTAGTTTGGTCTCATATGACCAAAGGACATGCTTCCTATCCAGATCTTTCTCCATGTTGTCCTTAGCAGGCTTCAGTCTGGCTTGAAGGAGTCTGTTGTGCAGAAGTGGACTTTTTCATGGTTTATTCCTGTGCAGGGCTCCTGTCCAGACTTTTTTTGGAATGTGTTATAGGCATCAAACTCAGAATGTGTTTCCTTAGAGCAATAAAATTTTATTAGACTGAACATAAAGTATAATGTATTGGTTCTGTATTCAATCAAATCTAGATTTAAATGGATTTTCATATCCCTGTCTTCTGCTTTATTCACATTTTTTAACAGTGTTTTGAATCAGGGCATGTATTGTTGTAATTTGTTTTTATTTCTTTTTGCTGATATTTTAGAATTAAAAAGTTCTTTGAACTATACCAAAGCCTCTGGTTAAAATTTGTGTCCACGGTGCACTACTGATTGAATTTGCATCAGGCACACACTAAGAATGAGGGACAGATATGAGGAAGTAGAGTGTTTTGCAGCAGTAACAGGAAATCCGGACTTCACACTCACAAAGCAGCTCAGGAAGCAGCTGTAGATTGAATCTGCACTGAGAGAGAATGCAGAGGTTTCTATCTAAAGCCTGAGACGACCTGGGAAAGACATCTATGTTCCCTGTTGTTCACAAACAAACAATAAAACATGAATAGAATTTCATATATCATTTAATGTATGTAGAATAACGTAGGGACTTGATTTGCCAGAAATGAAGGGATGAAAATGTTTTGGAATCAAAAGGAGAGTTGGAGAAATGAGAAAAGCAAGAACAAATAGGAGGAATTAGATAATTATATCAGGATTAAGATGTGGACGTAGTGGGTTAAAGAGTGCAACACACAGGTGGAAATGATTATTGTGGATAGGAAGAAAAAGTGAAACAGTAGGCAGCGGAGAAGCATCATTTAATTTGCCGACTGCTTATAAACCTCACCAAAGAAGAAGAAAAAAGGCAACAACAAACTCCAGTTAATTTTTTAACGAAATAAAATAATAATTGAAACTTCTGAAAAAAATCTTACTGAGCGAGGGAATGCAAACATTTGGATAACAGAACATTAATGTTGTTTATCTTGCATGATAACCATTTCTTATATTAACCTAGAGCAGGGCTGTCAGACTAAATCACAGCAGAGGCCAGATTCTGAACTTGGGTCTAACCTGAGGACTGAACAATTTCGTGTCTAAATAAATAAATAAAGATAACAGGCTGGATATTGAACCATAGAATGTCAACCTTATTTTCACCAGCAATGAATTATGGGGGTAAAAAACTTGGCACTTATGATAAATGATTTTGTCATTAAAAGGTGAACATAAGTTAAAAACTCAAAATCTGAGATTAAAAAGTCAAACTTAGAAGTTTAAAAGGCAAAAACATGACATTTAAAGTCAAAATGTTTTTAAAAAGCAAAATATGGGATAGGATACTGAAACCATGACTTTTAAAAGTCAAAAACTGAGAAAAAATTCAAAATCATGAGTTTTAACAGTCAAAACATGAGCTAAGCTTAAAAATAATAATTTTAAAATGTCAAAATATGAGATAAAATTTCAAATGAATGAGTTTTAAAAGTCAAAATATGAAATTAAATTTAAAATCATGAGTTTTAAGGGTTAAGAAAATAGATAAACGTCAAAGTTAGGAGTTGAAAAAGGTCAAAACATGAGATAAAAGTAAAAATGATGACATTAAAAGGTTAAAATAAGATATGAAATTTACAATTATGAATCTTAAAGGTAAAAATATGAGATAAAGTCAAAGTTAGGAGATGTAAAGTTTAAAATATGAAATAAAAAGTCAAAACCAGAACTTTTAGTCATAACTGTGAGACTCAAAATGGAAAATATAGAGAAAACACAAATTTCTCCCCCACGTTCCTGACTTTTTATCAAGTTGTTTTTACTGTTTACTTTTTATAATTGTTCATAAATCATCAAGGTGAAGGTTACATTTTCATACTGGAGGAAATCTGCAGACCTCATACTGGTGGGTCAGCTCTAATAAAAATATCATATGATCTGGTGGACCAGGTATAACTGCACCATGGGCCGGATTTGGCCCCCGGGCCTTGATTTTGACACCCATGGCCTAGAATTTTTGAGTGACAGAACACAAATCAAATGAGCGCTAAGGTTTCTTCAGTCTCACTACAGGAGATACAAGGCTTTATAAAATGAAACTTGTCTCAATAAACACGCAGAAACATTTTAGGGTTATCTTCAAAAGTGTTTCTTTAACATTCAGAAAAAACAGGCATCTTTAAAAAACAGAGTGATTTTTAATGACAGATAGCACTGCTGTAACCCCCAACATCAATACTAAAAATACTAGTATGTTATTTATAAAAGCCCATTTCTGCCACTTAAAGACAAGAGAGATAATGTAGTGAGGTAATTTCTGAAAAAAGGGGGCAACATTTGTGATGAAAAGTTTCAATTTTGAGATTGGAAGTTGAGGTTATTTAGTAAATTAAGATATAAAGTTATATGATGACTCACTAGCTCATTATTTTGGCTTAGTATTAAATAATTGTGATGTTTTTTCCTCAAAATTATGACTTTAATTCTCATAACTTTGACGTTTTAATCACATGGTTTTGATATTTTATTTCATACTTTTACTTTTAATCTCACAATAAGGACTTTTTATATCCCAGTGATGAATCCCATAATGTTGACTTTTTATTTTAGAATTATGACTTATCATCATAATTCTATTTATTTCTCGGTGAAGTGGCAGAAATGGGCTTTCATTTCCTATTAAACAAGTCCTGACTCTATCCACTGGTGTGTCCTTTCCAATTACAAATCTTTACTGATAAATTTTGCTATTTTGTTTTGTTTCATTTTATTTTATTTCACTGTATCTCGTTACTGATTGTGTGTAGGCCGTTTTGTCATGTCTCTTTGTAAGTACCCCAGCAAGAAGAGTTGTTACTGCAGTATAACTCATGGGGATCCTATGGGAATAAATGAAGGAGGAAATAAATAGATAGACCACTGTCTTTCTTTTGATGCTGCAGATGAAATCTAGTAGAAAGAATAGTGCGGTTTTAACAAGGCTGATATGTGTCATTGTGGTCTGGACAGCTATCTGAAAGTAAGAGGTGAACACTCTGATGGTTAGTGTGAGTGTGAACATGATGAGAAAATCCAACATGGAGTTTTTCTGTAAAAAATAAAGGAGTGAAAGACAGCAGTTGTTCAGATCTGACTCTCATCTTTCTCTCTTAAGTCCAGCTGTTTCAGTTGGCGGAGCAGTGATCAGATTCCAGCCTGTAACTGAACTGGACTCCAGGATCTGAGCCCAGTACCCACTCCTGGACTGTGGAGGCGCAGGGTACTGACTGACGGAACGCCACGAAGAAGAATCCCAGCTATATCCGGCCGTGGTTCGACTCCTAAGACCGGAAACTCAAACCTGACGTCACTTCTTCAGGCGCTAACAGTTAGCACGTCTGAGCTAACCGTAGATATCTATGGAGCTATGTGTGGAGGAGCTGACAGACTTTAGTTTTCTTTTCCTTCTTCGACTCTTGGATGAGTGGAAATGTCCGGGTTTGAGGATCTTAGAGCTTTATTCGGACGGAGGCTGCTCGCTGCAGCTCGAAGAAGAGATCTGACAGGACGAACAAGATCTGAATATGAAGAGGAGCTCCACAACCAGGGAAAACTGCTGGATGTGATTTTAACACCTGAAATAAAGCTGCACAGAGCAGGTGGGTTTATTTACACTGATGTAATCCTGTTTTCTAATAATGGATCTAAGGCTTTAGCTTTAGCCTCTAGCTAACGTTCATAGACGGACACAGCATTAGCATCAGTTAGCTCCTGATCCAGAAATAATCACTGAGTTTAATGCACTTTAAAAGACGCTTTAGTGGTTGCTGCCTGCTGGACCTCCACAGTGACTGAAAATCATCATCGTTGGATAAACCTGCTCATGATGTGTAGTCTACTGTTACTGTGAAAAGATAGGGGTGTACCGATTGTGAAATTAGGTAAGATAATGATGATTTAAAAATAGCTGATGGCAAAGTCTTATTTTTTAAAATTCCTTCTCTTTACAGCTGGGCACTATGGCCTAAAATTAACATTGTGCATTAAGGTCACTCTAAATTACAGCATACATGTTTAATTCAGCGTTTTGGTGCATAAAATAACACCAGCACTGTTGGTGGAATGTCTTTATGATATTTTTAAACCCTGTCTTTTCAACAACACTTAGTGGGGCCCTGTCTTTTCCAGGGCGATGTGTTACTGCTGCCATAATCTCGCCACATGTCACCGCATTTTGTTGACATCTTCCCTTTGAAATCTGAACCCCTATCAGATGACAGATCCAGTTGTTTTTTTTTTTTTTTGGAACCAAATCGTCCATCTTCATCTCAGATTTTCATCTCTAAACACCGCTAACTCGCCTTGGCTGTGTGTTAACAATCTTCACTCTCTCATGCTTTCCCCCTCTTCTTCTGATGTAACTATAAACTAGTAGTTTTAATGTAAAACTATATATTGCTGTTTCGTTTTGAAAAAGTTTTTCGTAAATACAGGATCGTTTCAGGAAATGTCTGCATAAGCATGGAACCACTAAAAACGACTGAAAACCCTGTAGTATATATGCCAAGCCTGTAAGTGGAGCTGTAAGGCTGCCACGAAAATGCACCAAAAGAGAGAAGAAGATCACAGAAAACTGCCACAAACTTTCTTCTAGTTGCCCTTTGGTTGTTCTGTGCCTTGGATTTAAGAACATCTGGTGTCTGCTGTTCTCGGTGGTTGTAAAGGAGCATCAGTAGCTTCTACAGCCCTGTAATCCTCCATTGTTGTTTTGGTTCTACAGTGCATGTGCCGTGAGTTACGCTATGCGTGATGTAATCATTTCAAGAAAGATGCAGTTGGTTGTCCACACAGAGATGAAACGGTAAGCGTTTACAGATTTGTTCACTCTGGGACCCGGTTTTAAAAATTAGCGTTTACGGCCCCCCAAAATGCCGTTTCCATGTGGATGAAACGCTGATACGACAAAAAACTTTTCCGTATACTCCTGAATTCATCTCCGTATCCATGGCGCCTAAGGACATTTTCTGACAGTTTACGAAGGAAAACATTCCCCTAAAGTTGTTTGTTCTGCTCACATTTCTGCTCTCACTGTGAAGTGTCTGGAGTCGTATGACCAAAATATCAAACATGCCAGAAATCCTTCAAACCAGTCGGGAGCAGGTCGTGGGGTTGCGTCATACCCCCCTGTACACAGCACGACAAATGACGCCTGATCAGACTGAAAGTCAGCCCGACTTAAAGTGAGTCGGGCAACTCTAATTTCATGTTTGAATTGGGGGAAAATCACACAGTGTAAACCTGGCTTAAGTCTTTTTGATGTTGAGCTTCATGGAGTCATAACCAAATTTCCCTGCCAGGTTGTGACTGCCTGTTGGCAGTTATCAACATTGACCCTTGTTTTCATATTCATCACATCTGTAACTACAATGATGCCTCCTCTCCATCTCTGAATGGCTGTTGAATGTGAAGTGGTTCAAATTCTTGAATAAAATTTTAAAGAAGATCTTCAATTCCCTCTTTTTTGCATGTTGATGTTTGTAAATGAGTGTTATTGCAGCACAAGCTGCATATAGATGAGTAGGGGTTAGAAGAATATGTTGTGATTTATCCAGTTTCAAGATCATTATTAACATTAAAGCTGACAACAGTCACTACTGTGCCGGCTATGAAGACAAAGATTTTGTCCTTCTTTGATGGTTCTCACATTTATAGGATTTGCTGAAAGATTTAGAGTTGGATTTTAACATATATTCTGTTTTTGTTAACTGTTTCCTGCAGATGTCCAGCAGCTGTTGATGAGTGAAGAAGAGCGTCACCCTGAGGAGCAGGAGTGGAGCCCAAGTCTGGGGCAGGAGGAGACTGACCTCGCACACATTAAAGAGGAACAGGAGGAACCGTGGAACAGTCAGGATGGAGAGCAGCTTCAAGGACTGGAGGAGGCCGATAACGGTGATTTCCCATTCAACATTGTCGTTGTAAAGAGTGAAGATGATGAAGAGAAAGCTCAGTCCTTAACTAAACAGACAGAAATAGGAGCTGATGGAGAGGACTGTGGAGGAGCAGAATCAGTCAGGAACTCAGATCCAGAGACACATTCACAATCAGAGAATGAGATCAAGACTGAAGACTTTGCTGAACCTGTTATTGTAAATGGTGCTGATGATCGGACAGAGCTGACAGGTCATCAGGCAGGTTTAGACCAAGTGGAAAACACTGAGAATAAGAGAGCAAAGAATAACAAGAAATCCCACAGCTGCTCTGAGTGTCATAAAACATTCAAGACAAGACATAATCTGACCACTCACATCAGAATTCACACAGGGGAGAAACCCTTCAGCTGCACTGTTTGTGGTAAACGATTTAACCAAACAGGACATTTAACTGAACACATGATTGTTCACACAGGAGAGAAACCCTTCAGCTGCTCTGTTTGTGGTAAACGGTTTAACCAAACAGGGCATTTGAACAAACACATGTTGGTTCACACAGGAGAGAAACCCTTCAGCTGCTCTGTTTGCAGAAAACAATTTAAACATAATTCCAGTCTGTCACTCCACATGGCATATCACAGAGGGGAAAAACCTTTCGGCTGTGTTGTTTGTGCCCAAAGATTTTCTTGGCGCACACAATTAAGAAAACACAAGTGTGTTGGATACCAGGCTTCGGACCTTCATCAAACTCAAACTGAAGAGAAAAAAGAGGCAACAATAGGAGTTGGAGAGGACTTTGGGGGACCAGAATCAGCCAGGAACTCAGATCTAGAGAGACATTTACAACCAGAGACTGAGGTTACAACTGAAGAATCCTCTGAAAGAGATGACAGGGATGTTTTGAGACTGACGTTGGCACATCCATTAAGTATAAACTCTGTGGAAAACACTGAGATTAAAAGAACACTGTTTGATAAGAAGTTTACTCAAACATTTAAAAAGAAACAGGATCCTGCCAAACATATTAAAATTCACATAGAAGAGACACCACTATGCTGCTCTGTGTGTGGCCAAGGATTTAACCGAAAAGGAAATCTCAATAGACTCATGTTAGCTCACAAGGGAGAGAAACTTTCCAGCTGCCCTGTCTGCCATAAAAGATTGAACAGAAAGGGGCATCTAACCAGACACATGCTTGTTCATAGTGGGGAGAAACCTTTCATCTGCTCTTTTTGCAGTAAAAGATTTAACCAAAAGTCCAGTCTTAGACGTCACATGTTATGCCACTGGGGTGAGAAACCATACTATTGCACTGTCTGTGGTCAAAGATTTTCCTGGTATTATCAATTAAAAAGGCACAAATGTTTTGGATTTCAGGCTTTGGAGCTTCATCAGAACCAAAAAGTAGACATAAAAGAGGCAGAAACGGAAGCTGGTGGAGAGGACTGTGGAGGAACAGAAGCAGCCAGGAGCTCAAATCCAGAAACACTTTTACAGTCACAGAATGAAGTCAAAACTGAAGAATCTTCTGATGCTGAGACAGAAAACAGTGATGACTGGAGGGAGGCCAGGGAAAGCCAGTCAGGTTCAAATTCTGTGGAAAATGTAAAGAATAAGAGACCCAAGAACAATAATAAGAAATCTTATAGCTGCTCTCAGTGTGGTAAAACATTTAGTATGAAACGGCATCTGACACAACACTCAAGATTTCACACAGGGGAGAAACCTTTCTGCTGTTCATTCTGTGGTAAAAGGTTTTACCAAAAATGGAATCTGACCACTCACATATTGGTCCATACAGGAGAACAGCCCTTCGGCTGCTCTGTTTGCAGAAGGAGATTTAAACACAAGTCTAGTCTAAAACTTCACATGGCACATCACAGAGGAGAGAAACCCTACAGCTGCAGTATTTGTGAACAAAGTTTCCCATGGCTTAAACAGCTAAAAAAACACAAGTGTATTCATGTTCATTCTTTGGAGCTTAATCAACTCCAAATTCAGAAGAAAAGAGAGGCAGAAACAGGAGCTGCTGGAGAGGACTGTGGAGGAGAAGAGGAAGCCAGGAGCTCAAATAGAGAGACACATTTACAACAAGAGGCAGAGGTCAAGACTGAAGACTCACAGGGGGCTGGATATGATCAACTAGAAGAGCAGGAACCCCTTGTACAGATGCCACAGTCCTCAGTAGATTTTTCACAGGTTCAGTTCCCTGCCCTGGTGCTGTTTACTGCATGTAATCCCTCTCTCTCTGTTCACAGGTTTCCTGTCTCTCTTGGGCTGCCCTATCAAACAAAGGCAAATAGCCCTAACAATAATCTTAAGAAGAGTCAAAAGACTGAAGAATCTCCTGAACCAGAGCATGAAAATAGTTGTAATGACAGGTCAGTAAACATAGATCATATGCCATGTTTTAACTCTGGAGAAAACTTTAAAAATAGTACATTGGAGACTGATAAGAAATTACATCATTGCTCTGAGTGTGATAGAACATTTAATACTAAACGTCATCTGACACAACACATGAGAATTCACACAGGGGAGCAACCCTTTAGCTGCTCTGAGTGTGGTAAAAAATTCAATCAAAAAGGTAATCTGACCACACACATGCTAGTTCACACAGGAGAGAAACCCTTTAGTTGCCCTGTTTGCAGTAAAAGCTTTATGTTAAAAGGAAATCTGACCAAACACATGATTATTCACACAGGAAAGAAACCCTTCAGTTGCTCTGAGTGTGGTAAAAGATTTTACCAGCAAGGAAATCTTACTTCACACATGTTTATTCATATGGGAGAGAAACCGTTTAGCTGCTCTGTGTGTGGGAAACAATTTCGGGAAAAGGGCAATCTTAATAGACACAATAAAACTCACACAGGGGAGAGGGCCTTACAAAAAAGTCAGATTTGACACATCTAAAGTCAAATCTTGGGAGACTGGCCCCCAAGACCCATTTCTTTGTGGCCAAAGAGTCACATAACCCTCCCGTGTATAAAAACAGGAGCTGGTGGAGAGGACTGCAGTGGAGCAGTGCCACTAGGCACTCAGACAAAGAGAGACTTTTACAACTAGAGAGGGAAGTCTGGACTGAAGAAAATTCTAGAAATATTATCAAGAGGGCTTGAGAAATTACTTTTTTGGGTCAAGGATGTGGGATGTAGCATTTGGAAGACACTATGCAAATACCCTGGAAGGCAGACATATTTACATGGGCTAACTTTCTGAAGGGACAAAAAATGTTGCACATTAGAAAACCGTTTAGTTGCTCTGTCTGCTGGGAACAAATATACAAAAGACAGCTGTTGTAACAAGAGATTAGTTAAATAGCCAACACCTGATAATAGAGATCTTAATTTTAAATGTTTGACTTCTGTTCTCAGTTATGAAACTTAGACCAGAGTCCTGTTGATACAAGTTCAAAAAGATTTATAGTAACAGAAAAACAGTGATTGCTTATATTCTATAACTTGAGCTAATGATACCTCCTTTGCTACTGTTTTTATATTTTTTGCACATGATTATAATGACACCAGTTAGGTTTTTTGGGGTGTGGATGGTAATAAAGTATCAAATCAGTCCAAAGTGGTGTACTCACTGTTTCCAAATGTTTGTTGGCTTTGCATTGATGAATTAATTTGTAGGTGTGTGACCATTGGAGCAGGACTTAAGTCCGAGACTCAGACTCAAGTCCGACTTGAATTCTGTTTTTTTTTTTTTTTGTTTTTTTATATGTAGGATTGCTTTTAGACTCAATAAAAATTTTGTTTGAGGTGCTCTCTAGAAAAGGGATTCATGGAGTCATTGAATAAACAAAACACTCCAAGGCATTCTCTACAAGTATTGAAATGCTTTTATTTTCACAGCATGGTCATGTGAAACCTTAAAACACATTTCAACGTGTTTCGCCATCAAGCCTTGATCAGGAAGTCAAACGTTTGACTTCATCAGAAGGCTTGATGCTGACCCCGCATTGAATTCTGTTTTGTAAGACTTGTGACTTAACCTAACACGCCAGATGGATTTGTTTCACTCATCCATCTGGAAAACCTCCCAAAAACGGTGTTTGGGAAAGGGCAGAGCCTTTGAAAAACTCGGGAGGGTAATTGGATGAACGTTCTGTCTGTCACATCTTTATGGGACAATCAGAGCAACAAAATACGTCACATCGTAGCTGCTACTGAGGTGCGCCGCTACTAGGAAGTAAACTCCATTAAGAACTACAAAACGTGAACCATGGCAACTGTAAACATGTCAGTACACAACTTTCATCGTTTTTGAAAAGAAAACAACTCACTGCTGTTCTTCGTTCTTCCTTTAATGAAGAAATGTCATGAGGTTCTGATAAAACTGGCGCTTTAGCAGCATCCATGCTAATCTCTTCTGCCATAACTGCACGGGCCTCTTGTTGCTGCTTGCTTATGTCACCACTCCGCTGCACCTGAAGGCACCGCCCCTTGATGCTGATTGGTCCTATCACTTTCTGGCCCAAACAGTTCAGACGGGAGCTTTGCAAGATGGATGTGCCAGAGAGAAACACGGAAATGAGCGAATCCATCTGCTTTGCAAGGTTACTTGTGACTTGTGTCACGGCCTCTTCAATGAATGAAATGCTGTCCCCAAACAGTTCTCAGTTCTTCTTCTTCTCTGCACTGTTTCCTCTGTCAGTGACATTCCTGCAAACATGGAATACATTTTAAATCTGCCAGGAATGACTTTATGAATTACACTAAAGGAAGCAGATGGAAAAGTTCCCGTTTATTTTAATATAGACGTGATGTTTGAAGTCATGTTCAATTTTAGGAGATCCATTGGCAACCAGTTTGGCTCAGTTTGTAGAGCAGGGCCCATATTCACAGGCTTGAGCCCTCCATTTCACAAAATGTTAAAAGAGCTTTTCAAGGCAGTAGTTGAAAATATATTCTTTTGATCTCACAATGTACAGAATAACACAGATTTAATACACAACCCCAATTCCAAAAAAGTTGGCTAGCTGTAAAAACTGTAAATAAAACCAAATCTCAGAAACCCATATTTTATTTACAACAGAACATAAACAACATATCAGATGTTGAGACATTTTACCATCTCATGAAAAATATTAATCACTGAATTATTTATTTATTCATGGCATGAAACATCTAAAAAAAAAAGTAGGGATGGGCCATGTTTATTATTATGTAGCATCCCTTCTTCTTTTATCAACAGTCTGTAAATGTCTGGGAAGTGAAGAGACCAGTTGATGGAGAGGAATGTTGTCCCATTCTTATCTGATGTAAAATTCTGGGTACTAAACAGTCCTTTTCTATTAGTGAAAGGTCTGGATTGCAGGCAGACCAGTTCAGGACCCAGACTCTTCTCCTGTGAAGCCATGCTGTTGTGATGGATGTGGTCTGTGGTTTAGCATTGTGTTACTGAAATAGTTGAGGCCTTCCCTGAAAGAGACGTTGTCTGGATGGGAGCATATGTTGCTCTAAAAGCTCTCTCTACTTTTCAGCATTGATAGTTCCTTTCTAGATGTTAGAGCTGCCCATGCCAGAGGCACCAGTACAACCCCATACCATCAGAGATGCAGGCTTTAGAACTGAGCCAGGAGAACAAGCTGGATGCTCCCTCTCCTCTTTAGTCCACAGGACACGGCAAAAAATATTTTCACAGTCCCAGTGGTTTCAACAGTTTTCCATGTTACCATTCTAAATGAACTTTGGTCCAGAGCAGATGGCGATGTTTCTGGATCCTGTTCATATAGACCCTGACCCTAGTCCACAGGAGGCAGTGCCCATGGTTTCCTAAAAGCATTTCAAAATTTGATCAAGCTGATCACAGAACAGTTTTACCTGTTGCCTCAATTCATTTTAAATGAGCTTTGATTCCTCTGACCACAGAACAGTTATCCATGTTTCCTCAGTCCATGTTAAATGAGCTTTGGTCCAGAGAAGACGGCGGTATTTCTGGATCCTGTTCACATATGTTTTCTTCTCTCCATGATCCAGCTTTAACTGTCATTTGTGGATAGCACGGCCAACTGTGGTAACAGACGATGATTTCTGGAAGTGTTCCTGAGCCCATCATGCCTGTTTTTAACACAGTGCAACCCGAGGACCCCAAGATCACCAGAGAGGAACCTTCAGCCTTGTTCCTTGTGCACAGAGCTTTCTCCGGATGCTCTGAATCCTTTGACGATATTATGGACTGTAGGTTGTCGGATATTCAAAATCTTCACAAGTTTGCATTGAGGAATATTTTTCTGAAATTGTTCCACCAATTTTTTAACAGTTTTTCACAGATTGGTGAACATTCGCCCCTCTAAGATGCTCCTTTTATACCCAGTCATGTACCTGCCCTGTTGGTAATTAACTTAAATAGTAGTAAAATTCTCTTCCAGCTATTTTTCATTAGTACCACTTACCTTTTCCAGCCTTTTGAGGCCTGTCCCTACTTTCTGAGATGCATTGCTGCCATAAAATTGAAAGTGATCTAATATTTTTCATGAAATGGTAAAATGCCTCAGTTTCATCATCTGATATGTTGTTTCTGTTCTATTGTGAATAAAATATGCATTTATGAGATTGTCTTCTGTTTTTCTTGACATTTTGCACAGTGCCCCAACTTTTTTGGAAATGGGATAATACATGCAACATGTACACATGAACACAAACAGATGACATTGGCCTATGCTGTCTATCTTAATACAGGTTATGGTTTAGCTGAACAAAAACAGAAAATTGATTTTTGGGAAAGTATCACA
Organism: Cheilinus undulatus; assembly: GCF_018320785.1. Taxonomy (NCBI): domain Eukaryota; kingdom Metazoa; phylum Chordata; class Actinopteri; order Labriformes; family Labridae; genus Cheilinus; species Cheilinus undulatus. The sequence goes on from NC_054878.1 coordinate 2,229,762, forward strand.
CATTTTAGCCTGTGGATGTCATGAGATTCTCACTAACAGCTCACTACTCACCCTTGTAAAATATGTGAGAAAAAAGAATTACAGTGTGCTACTTTCATTAATTATTTCTTAAGTTTGATCCACTGTATAAAAGAAAAACTTCCTTTGGCAGCCATACACTTGGAAAAGAACAGCAGTTATTGGCATCTTCCAGGAGGACGAGGTGGTAAGAGAGGAACTCTGTCTGTCCTATTTAAATGAGAGATCAACCATTCAGAGCAGCGGCATAGCTCCCTTTCACTCTCTCTCAACAAAACTTTGATTTTTAACACTATAGTCATGTGTCATGTGGATGACAACTATGGAATACCATGATAAAGGCCAAAGTTTTTACTCACAATCACTAGACACAGAGACCGAATTGAAAAGTTGTGCTCTGTCTCCCAAACTCAGCACAGCACTGACACATTAACTCACAGCCTCAATATATGAGGATCTCCGCCAGAATGGATGGACCTGATATCTTTCAATGAATGAAAGAGCCACAAAATCACTTCTTTTTACCTTTGCTGTGAGAGATCATTTGACCTATTCTGTACATTTTCACTAATACACAAGTACATGAACTGGACTTGTGCAAAGTTTGAGTGCATTACATCTGATTACATTACATCAGATTATAGATTAAAAATGCATCTGAAAATAACAGACCCAGTGTGCAAAGACCTTTACGGTATGAGAAATTGAACATTAGATAATTATGACCCAAGGTGACTGATTCCTAGGGGTTTTTATAGATAGATAGACAGACAGACAGACAGATAGATAGATAGTCATTTATTGTCATTGCATTGTGAAAAAAAAAAAAATTATCAGTCTCCTCTGTAGCAGCAAACACAGTCGTCCAAGTGGTGGTTAGAAATCCTCACGTCATCCATCTTGCTGGGGAGAGAGTGGGCACCTAGGAGAAAGAAGCTTGGCAGGGCAGGTTTGTGTGGGGCCACTCTTAGCCTAGCCTGCAGCCCAGCTTGTTTTCCTGCTTCCACCTTCTCGCACAATGCCGTCTCTGCCTCCTCCCCACTGGCTGTAGGTGTCATGCTGCTCCTCAGATGTAAACTCCGTGAGCACGCTGTCAGTTCTGGTGTAAGTGTAGGGCTTTGTTTTGCTACTGGTGATGGAGTGCCGGGCCGCTGCGTTCATACGCATTGCCATGCTATCTCAGTAGGTAGCATTCAGTAGTCTCCTGTTGATCAGGCAGTGTTCGGTAGTAGTTACTGGCAGTTGTTAGCTTTTAAGCTAGCTAGGAGTTGTAGTTGAGACTGAGGTCTTCTTTTTCACCTTTTTGGGCTTTTCTTGTTGAAAAGTCCCTGTTCTTTCTCTGAAAGGTGTCCTAGACCATCCAGCTAAGGACACAACTGGCAGGGATTTCTTCATCTTTTATTGCAGATGGATTCATTTGGGTCCCCTGCTAAGTTATTTCACATCAACAGCCTGCAAGTTATTTACAAACAATAGATTTCGGTTATTATTTTTTACATATGTTGCATAAATTATGTAGGGAAAATGCTGTTTCTCTTGTGTGAGTTTATGAAACGTTTCACACCTGTCACTGACAGTAATGTCATTATTACTCAGAGTTTAAACCTGGTTGATTTATAATTACTATTGTTGTCCTCAGTCTCAGGTTCAGAAGAGTCTTCAGTCTTGATCTCAGTCTCTGGCTGTAAATGTCTCTCTGGATCTGAGTTCCTGGCTGCTTCTGCTCCTCCACAATCCTCTCTATCAGCTCCTGTCTTTCTTCTCTCCTGTTTATGAAGCCCTGATGCCTGACCTTCAGCACACTTGTGACTTTGTAACTGGGCATGCCAAAAGAATCTTTGGTGACACACAATGCAGTTGTAGCGTTTCTCCCCTTTGTGGCGGGCCATGTGAGTTGAGAGGTAACCCTTAAGGCAAAATCTTTTACCACATTCAGAACAGCTGAATGGTTTCTCTCCTGTGTGGATTCTCATATGTCGGGTCAGGTCTTGTTTATCTTTGAATGTTTTACCACACTCAGAGCAGCTATGTGATTTCTTACCTGTCTTTTGCCTCTTATTTTTAAAATCTGACTGATTCTGTCTGGCCTCCCTCCATTTAACACTGTCATCAATCTCTGGTTCTACATGTCTCTCTGGGTCTAAAGTCCTATAGGGTTCTACTCCTCCACAGTCTTCTCGTTTTTTTTCCTCTCCTGCCTCCACATTTTGGTTTTGATGAAGCTCTGAAGTCTGCCCTCCAACACATTTGTGTTGTTTTAATTGTGAACGCCATGAGAATCTTTTGTCACACAGACTGCAGCTGAAGGATTTCTCTCCTCTATGATGTGCCATATGCAGTTTTAGATTAGCTCTTTGTTTAAATTTTTTGCTGCAAACAGAGCAGCTGAAGGGTTTCTCTCCAGTGTGAACTAACATATGATTGGAAAGATTTCCTTTATCATTAAATTTTTTATTGCAAACAGAGCAGCTAAAGGGTTTCTCCCCTGTGTGAATTCTCCTGTGTCGGGTCAAATCATGTTTCTTTTTAAATTTTTTCCCACATTCAGAGCAGCTATGTGATTTCTTATCAATAACTGGTCCCCTGAGTGTTATATTTTTCACAAAGGGTAGACCTGACTGTTGTTCTTTTGTCTCCATCCAGTCATCGCTGTCATCAGTCTCAGCTTCTGAGAAGTCTTCAGTCTTGACTTCAGTCTCTGGTTGTAAAATTATCTCTGGGTCTGAGTTTCCGGCCTGTTCTGCTCCTCCACACTGCTCTCCATCAGCTACTGTTTCTGCTTCTCCCTTCTCTCCAGTTTGGTTTTGATGAAGCCCTGATTCCTGAACTCCAGCACACTTAGGGTTTCTTAATATGAAATACCAGGAGTAACTTTGGTCACAAATAGAGTAGACGTATGGTTTCTGCTCCCTGTGAAGCGCCATGTGACGTGTTAGATTTGACTTTCGACTAAATCTTTGACTGCATTCTGAGCAGCCAAACAGTTTCTCACCTCTGTGAGTTGCCATGTGTGAATTCAAAGTACACTTTTGGTTAAATCTTTTACCACACTCAGAGCAGCTAAACGGTTTCTCTCCTGTGTGGAGTAGAATATGCCTTGTCAAATGGTCCTTTAGGTTAAATCTTTTACTGCAAACAGCACAGCTGAAAGGTTTCTCTCCTGTGTGAATTTTTATGTGTCTGGTCAAATCTTGTTTCCTTCTAAATGTTTTCCCACACTCATTGCAGCTGAAGGGTTTCTCTCCTGTATGAATTCTCATGTGTCTGGTGAGATCCTGTTTGTCTTTGAATGTTTTACCACACTCTGAACAGCTGTGTAATTTCTTACTAGTCTTTGGTTTATTATTTTCTATGTTTTCTGCAGAGGGTGAGCCTAAAGGGTGTTCTCTGGTCTCCCTCCATTCGTCACTGTTTTCAGTCTTAGGTTCAGAAGAGTTTTCAGTCTTGCACTCAGTCTCTGGCTGTAAATGCCTCTCTGGATCTGAGTCCTTCGCTGCTTCTGCTCCTCCACAGTCCTCTCCATCAGCTCCTGTTTCTATCTGTTCACTTTGTCTCTGATGAAGCTGTGAGACCTGAGGTTTCTCTTCATTATCTTCACTTTTTACAGTGACAAGGGTAAAGGAGAACTTGGTCGAATCAGCCTCCTCTAGTCCTTGAAGCTGCTGTCCCTCCTCACTGCCCTGTTCCTCTTTAATGTGTGGGAGCTCTGAATCCTTCTGGTCCAGATTGGGGCTCCACACCTGCTGCTGTTTGCACGGAAGTTCTTCTTTACTCTTTAATGGTGGCTGGATATCTGCAGGAAACATTAGAGAAAATCACATAATAAAATTAATTATTTCATTTTCAAGGAAAATCCAAAGCACTGTGACAAACATTGTGATAAATTTAGCAGGAAGAGAACATGCCTATCATTGGTTACTTTGTTGAACTTTAGCATCATAACACTGTTAGAAAGGAGGGATTGAACTGTTTCTGTTTGGAGGGAGATAGATACAGCCCGTTTCTTTTAATCATCCAGAGCTAAAGATAAGTAAAAAGTGGATTAAAGCACGGCACAGGTGGCCTAGTGGTTTAAGGCGTGGCAAATGTACATGGTCAGCCTGGGTTTGAAACCGGCCTGTGGTACTTTCTGTTCCGTACTTTCTGTTTTAATACTATTTCCGATTCTACCCACTGTCATCAGCTATCAATAAAGGCATTAAAAGCCAAAAAATAAATCTTAAAAAGAAAAAAAGATTTAAACACACCTTGAAGAGGTACGATGTTTATTTCTGCTGTATCGAGTTCAAGTAAAAAATAGACAAGCCGTCCAGCAATCCCCCCTGACCTTACACTGAACTATGGCCCAAGCAAGGCTTCCTGGCACTGGGGAGTCACGGATTGATTTTACAGTTTCCTGTCAAATATCTCCTTGTTATGATGTTTTCAATGACTCATAGGCCACTGTGGCTGATAGATTTGGAAAATGCACCTCACAATAAACAAAGATACAGCATTGAGCTGAACATTAATTTTAGATGAAGGCAGTGACATCAGCAACACTAAACTCAGAGCTGGGTGATATGGCCTAAAATTGATATATAGCAATATATTTTTGATATATCCCAAAGCATTATATATGTCGCAATACTTTGAAATGTCCTCTAATTGTCTGTATAATGTTTAACTCAGCTCTAAATGGCACTAGTTTGGTGATTAAAATTGACTGTTCTGTTGGATTTTTATATAATATTGTTTGCAGAAAGAGGAAATATTAATATAAAGTAAAATTTAGCCATTGTATTTTGAAAAGAACTTCATTAAAACTTTTACTAATAAACTAAAAAATACCTAAATCATGAAATACTCTGTCTTTTACAGTGTATGGGCAGTCCTGAACTTTTTTCTGTGTTATGTTTACTATTGCTGTTAATAAAATGGTTATTTTCCTCATTAAGGGTAAGCAAAGCTACACAAACCTCACCAATCCTGCAATCTAGTCCACCATTCAGACCAAAATGCTGCAGTCTAGTCCACCATTCAGACCAAAATGCTGCAGTCTAGTCCACCATTCAGACCAAAATGCTGCAGTCTAGTCCACCATTCAGACCAAAACCCTGCGGTCTAGTCCACCATTCAGGCCAAAACCTGCAGTGTAGTCCACCATTCAGACCAAAATGCTGCAGTCTAGTCCACCATTCAGACCAAAACCCTGCGGTCTAGTCCACCATTCAGGCCAAAACCTGCAGTGTAGTCCACCATTCAGACCAAAACCCTGCAGTCTAGTCCACCATTCAGACCAAAACCCTGCAGCCTAGTCCACCATTCAGACCAAACCTGGCAGTCTAGTCCACCATTCAGACCAAACCCGGCAGTCTAGTCCACCGTTCAAACTCATAGCTGTAGTTTGTGCTGATGAACGCTGGACCAGTTTCTGACAAGTTCATAACATGAGAGCGTCTTTAGAGCTTATTTAAGAAACTCTCCTGTGTGACCATGGGGGGGGGGAGCTCATATGGAGGGAGGAACTTTTTAACTCCTCATTGTTGCTGTTTTGAGCTGTTAGGCTGAGATAAGGCTATGTTGTTGTGGAGAAGTAGATCACTTTTTCTGCTGCTGGGCTGTCTTCTCTCTGACATGTACGACTCTGGCAGAGTTTTTAGCACAGTGCCTGCGCCCAGGCAAATCAAGTATTCTGGGTGGAGTGTCTCTGTGAGATTTTTAAACCATGGCTTTTCCGCTAACTCGCCACACTGCTCCATTTACCCATAGTGTTTACCTCCTCTCTCCTCCATTGATACAAAAACACACATGTGAGGCGGAGGTTTCTGGATGGGCGGGGGACAAGCGCTCTGCTGTGTTCAGGGACAATGGGAGAAGGGAAACTCCAGTGAGAAATACACGCTGACGGCTCAAAACTTCCACATAATTTATACTCGGATGTTCGCGATATAGCCTTTTTATACATCGTGTGTGGCAAAGGCCGCTATATGTCAAGTATACTCGATATATCGCCCACCCCTAACTAAACTGTTTTTAGATAAATTGCTACTGAGGAGTTTATCTAGCAGCCCTCCTAACATTGCGATGATTTATATCGTTGCAGCATCAGGGTGCAGGATAATTCTCTCAGCACCTGGTAATGTCATATATTCGGCCCTGTCCAAATAAACCTAGCCACAAAAGTGGGGAAAAACTTCTAAAGTTCCAATTCCAAAATTCAGACACACATAGATCTGTGTTTTCACATACAGTCGGTAGAAAAAGTATGTGAACCCTTTGAGATTTCTTGGATTTCTGCATAAATTGGTCATCAAATGTGTTCCGATCTTCATCGAAGTCACAACAATAGACAAACACAGTCTGCTTAAACTAATACTGCACAAAAAAAATGATGTTTTCATGTTTTTATTGAACAAAACATGTAAACATTCACAGTGCAGGGTGGAAAAAGTATGTGAACCCCTAGGCTAATGACTGGTTGACCCTCCGTTGGCAGCAATAACCTCAACCAAACGTTTCCTGTAGTTGCAGATCAGACCTGCACAACAGTCAGGAGGAATTTTGGACCATTCCTCTTTACAAAACTGTTTCAGTTCAGCAATATTCTTGGGATGTCTGGTGTGCATCGCTCTCTTGAGGTCATGTCACAGCATCTCAATCGAGTTGAGGTCAGGACTCTGACTGGGCCGCTCCAGAAGGCGTATTTTCTTCTGTTGAAGCCATTCTGTTGTTGATTTACTTCGATGCTTTGGGTCGTTGCCCTGTTGCATCACCCATCCTCTGTTGAGCTTCAGTTGGTGGACAGATGGTCTTAAGTTTTTCTGCAAAATGTCTTGATAAAATTGGGAATTCATTTTTCTGTCAATGACAGCAATCCGTCCAGGCCCTGAGGCAGCAAAGCAGCCCCAAACCATGATGGCCCCTCCACCATATTTCACAGTTGGGATGAGGTTTTGATGTTGGTGTGCTGTGCCTTTTTTTCTCCACACATAGCGTTGTGTGTTCCTTCCAAACAACTCAACTTTGGTTTCATCTATGGACAGAATATTTTGCCAGTAGTGCTGTGGACGGTGCTCCACCTTCCAGGTGCTCTTTTGTAAACTTCAAATGTGCAGCAATGTGTTTTTTGGACAGCAGTGGCTTCCTCCATGGTGTCCTCCCATGAACTCCATTCTTGTTTAATGTTTTACTTATTATAGATTTGTCAACACAAATGTTGGCATGTGCCAGAGGTTTCTGTAAGTCTTTAGCTGACACTCTAGGAGTCTTCTTCACCTCATTGAGCATTCTGCACTGTGCTCTTGCAGCCATCTTTACAGGACAACCATGCCTAGGGAGAGTAGCAACAGTGCTGAACCTTCTCCATTTGTAGACAGTCTGTCTTACCATGGACACATGAACATCAAGACTTTTAGAGATACTTTTGTAACCCTTTCCAGCTTCATGCAAGTCAACAATTCTTGATCGTAGGTCTTCTGAGAGCTCTTTTGTGCCAGGCATGGTTCACATCAGGCAATGCTTCTTGAGAACAGCAAACTCAACACTGGTGTGTGTTTTTTATAGGGCAGGGCAGCTTTAACCAACACATCCAATCTCATCACATTGATTGGACTCCAGGTTGGCTGACTCCTGGCTCCAATTAGCTCTTGGAGAAGTCCTTAGCCTAGGGGTTCACATACTTTTTATACTAAGGGTAATTTCTACCCTTTTCCGTTTTAGTCTAGTTTTAGTTGACGAAACTCAAAACATTTTAGTCTAGTTTTAGTCCATGAAATGTCCTCACATTTTAGTCTTTACTTTTAGTCCAAGCATTTATTTTCTTGCCTAAATCTGGTACCAAATCATGGTAGTGTGTTCTCTGCACTCCGTCTAACCTGGGGTCCCTGCTTTCTACAGCTGAGAGGCAGAATAGTTACAGATAATTACATTGTTTTTGACAGATTTACCCACAGTGGAGAAATATCGGGGACTTTGAATGTTTGAATGCATTACATTTTAGTCTAGTTTTAGTCATTTTGATGAAAACTAAACTTAGTTTTTGTCAGTTTCAGTCATCACTGATCTACTTTTGTTTATTCTAGTCTAGTTTTTGTCATGGAAAAAAGGCTGTCGATGAATAGTTTTAGTCAATGAAATTAACACTGCTTGAAAAAAAAATAGAGATCTTTTTTTCCCTAAGAATTTGTAAAAACAGCACCGTCTTGCATTAAAAAAAAAAAGAATTCTGATTTTTTTCCCTCAGAAGTTGAAAAGATGGCTCTCTAAATTATTCTGCTCATTGGCCCTGATCCTATCCATCAAACCTGAGTCAATGTCTCAATAATGTCTCAATAATAATGGGAAGCTCCGTCAGACATCATACAAACACAGCCATTATATTTAGTTTGGTCTGGAATCATCGTTTATCTGTATTTTTATGCCTTCAAAGACTCTTTAAGTCCAGTAAACTCGGTGATGTTCTTCTCAGGAGCTAGCTGCGACTAACACTGAGCTGTGTCCGTCTATGAACGGCAGCTAAAGGCTAAAGCTAAAGGCTAAAGCTAAAGGCCCACTGACACTTTAAAAGGAAACACGTTTCCTTAAGTTTAAATTAAACCCACCTGCTCTCTGCTGCGTTATTTCAGGTGTTACACCCACATCCAGCAGTTCTCTCTCTTCTTCGTATTCAGGTCTTGTTGCTAGTCTTCCCAGGTCTCTGAGAACCGGAGAGGGTGATTCTTTCAACCAGGACATTTCCAAACCTCTGAGTCAAAGAAGGGAAAGACAACTAAGCTAAAGCTAGGAGCTTTGATTACATTACTACTGACCTCATGTGAGCTAATCTCCACATACTAACGGAGCTCTGAGGGCGTTCAAACCCGGAACGACTTCGTTGCTTTTTCCGGTGATTTAAAATACAAAATGTTGCAACTCCGCCTCCGTTTTGATTTGAAGTGGTACTGTAGGTTTTATATTCCACTTCTATCAAAGCTCAAGGAAATGTTTTGTAGTTTGGAAGAGAAGAACCACCTTCTGAATATAACACCAATTTCATTCAAAGACAAATGAAACCCCTAATATATTCAAAGATGAAACCTCTAATCTTTTAAGAAAGTTATCAGAAAGAGGAATAATTTAATAGAAATATAGTCAGGTAAGTTAGAAAGACATTTACAGATTCATCCTTCCTGGCCCAAAAACAGTAGAACATGACAATTACAAAAACCCACACTTCTTTTCAATAATTCATGAGATATGAGTTCATGATCTAAATGTCTACTAATGTACTGAATGACTGTAGTGACATCAAGACACAAATCACATTGATCATAGCCTCTAGTCTGTATGACAGTCCTTTGAAAAAACTCTTTGATGTAATTTTCAGGATATTAAATCATGTAAGACATCATCAGTTATACCATCATCATACATTGTTTTGACACCAAAATTACATTGAACAGTAATTATGGCCTCTAGTTTATATGACGGCACTTTGAAAAAAAGTATTTAATGTACTTGTCAGGATTTTTATATATTTGACCATTAAAATGATCATCAATGACTTCAGTGTTATACGTTCTAGTCAATAAAGAGCAGCAGGGGATGGGCAGCCCTTTCTGCTGTCCCTAGCCAATTGCCAATCCTCATTCTGAAGCTCTTAAATTACTACCATTACCATCGTAAAATCTAGTAGGGCAAAAGGCATAGTCTGCCATAATTCCTACTTCTAGTCTCTTCCCATCTGTAAGGAAGCCTGCAGTACTTAAAACACATTCTAAGACCCTCACAGAATGCTTTATGAAAAAAAAATCCCACAGCTCATGGCTGCCTTCTCTCCCATGCAAACTTAAATGTGTGAGGTCGGATGACATCTTTATTGCTGTTGAGAGAGCACTATAGATACAAATAAAGGTGTGGATACAGAATGGTGAACAATAGTATACATCAAATACTCTCAGGTCCAGGAGTCGATGAGGACTGTAACCCTTTGTATGTGTAGCATCTGCTCTACTAACAGAGCTTATCCAGCCGCTTGATCAGAAGTGCTTTAGAGCTCAGTCAGAGGAGACTTGGGGTTTCTCTCCTCTGTGTTGTGCCAAGTGACGTTTCAAACTAGACCTTTGGTTAAAACGTTTGGTGCAAAACGAGCAGCTGAAGGGTTTCTCCCCTGTGTGAACTATCTTGTGTCTGGTCAGACTTCCTTTTCTGTCAAATCTCTTACCACACTCGGAGCAACTGAAGGGTCTCTCTCCTGTGTGACGTGTCATGTGTTTGGTCAGACTTCCCTTCACATTGAATCTTTTACTACAAACAGAGCAGCTGAAGGGTTTCTCTCCTGTGTGGATTCTCATATGTTGTTTCAAAAGCCATTTTGTTTTGAAGGTTTTACCACACTCTGAACAGCTTTGTGATGTCTTTTGAGTTGTTTCTCTAGCATGGTCAGAGTTTTCTACAGATTTTAAACTTGGCTGCCGTTGTCTGGTCTCTGTCCAAAAATCACTGTCCACACTGTCATCAGTTCCAGAAAAGTTTTCAGTCTTGACCTCAGTCTCTGGTAGTAAATGGCTCTCTAGATCTGAGTTCCTGGCTGGTTCTGGTCCTCCACAGTCCTCTCCATTAACTCCTGTTTCCATCTGTTCACTTTGTCTCTGATGAAGATGCAAGAACTGAGATTTCTCTTCATCAGCTTCACTCTTCACAGGAGTAGGATTGAATAGGACCTTCAGGGTATTGGCCTGACTGATATGGACCTCTTCCTGTTCCTCCTTAATAAATGAGGATGCACTGTCCTCCTGCTTTGATCCTCTGTGTCCCCAGATGTCATCGATTTCATGGGCCACCGTTCCATTTACTGTAACCTGGTTCAAACATCCTGAGCCACTGACAAACATTCTATCTGTGTGTTTTCTTCTGTCAGAGTCAAACGTTGCTGCAGCCTGGCAGATGTCATCGTTTCCTGGAAAACCTAAACGTGATGGATGTTCTCTGGTCTCTTTCCAATCATCACTGTCATCAGTCTCAGCTTCTGAGGAGTCCTCAGTCTTGAGTTGTAAATGTCTCCTTGGATCAGAGTTCTTGACTGGATCTGCTCCTCCACAGTCTTCTCCATTAGTTTCTGTCTCTCTTGTCTCCTCAGGATGGATTTGGTGAAGCTCCCCAGCCTGGCATCCAAGACACTTATGTCTTTTTAACTGTTTAGGCCATGAGAATCTTTGGTCACAAATACTGCAGCCAAAGGGTTTCTCTCCTCTGTGATGTGCCATGTGAAGTGTCAGAACAGACTTGTGGTTAAATCCCTGACTGCAAACAGAGCAACAGAAAGGCTTTACTTCTGTATGAACTACCAAGTGTCTGGTTAGACTGTCTTTACGGTTAAATCTTTTATCACACTCAGAGCAGCTAAAGGGGTTCTCCCCTGTGTGAATTCTCAAATGTCTGGTGAGGTGTCGTTCTTGTTTGAATCCTTTCCCACATACAGAGCAGCTGAACAGTGTCTCTACATGAATTCTCGTGTGTTGAGTCAGAAGTTGTTTCGCTGTAAATACTTCACCACACTCATGGCAGCTATATGGTTTCTCTGATCTCTCATTTTCAGTGTTTTCTACAAAATTTAAAACTGACTGAAGTTCTCTGCTTTTTGTCCAGTCTTCACTGTCATCAGTCTCAGCTTCAGAATAGTGGTGAGTCTTGACCTCAGTCTTTAGTTCTAAATCTCTCCTTGCATCCGAGTTCCTGCATGGCTCTGCTTCTCCACAGTCCTCTCCATCAGCTCCCACAGTGCCGTGAGGACTGAGGTTTCTCACATCATTTTTACTGGTCACAGAAACAGGAATGGTAGTGTCAGCCTCCTCCAGTCTGTGAAGCTGCTCTGCGTGCCAGCTGCTCCTCAGTCCATCATTTTCCTCTGTCATGTCAGGGGGGCTCAGTGTCCTCCTGGTCCACACTGAGGTTCCACTCCTGCTGCTCAGGGGGAAGCTCTTCTTTACTCATCAAGGATGTCTGCAGAACACAGGTAATCAATATAAGATATATGCAAAGAAAACCACTGATTAACATTTTAGCTAATTAAGAACCCTAATCTGGAACTTTATCCTCCTGCTTACAGTTGGTGCTTATCTCTAAAAGAGTTCTACTGTCAGATCAGTGTTTGAGTGAATTTATCATTCTTTAAAGCAGTGATACTCAACATGTGGCTCTTTTGTGATTATTTGTGGCTCTTTTCTGTCTTTATTTTAAATATTATTACCCCGAGAAACCTTAAAAAGGCGAGAAATTTTGCTCTTTCCACCATTTTTGCCAATAATTGCCACTTTTTTCCTACCTTTTTGCCCATTTTTGCCACTTTTTTTGTGACTTTTACCCCTTTTTTGTCCAATTATTACCACTTGTATCCCATTTTTGCCCTTTTTCACCATTTCCCCCCACATTTCACCCATTTAAGCTACCTTTTGCCATTATATATCACTTTCTTCCTATTTTTTGCCAGTTTTTTCCACTTTTGACTGCTTTTTGTCCATTTTCGTCACTTTTCACTCACTTTTTTGGCCAGTTTTTTCCACTTTTAGACCATATTTTGCTACCTGTAACTAGTTTTTTTTGTCATTTCTCAACCAATTTTGCTACTTTCTGGCCCTTTTCCACCTTTTCCTCCCCATTTTTTGCTAATTTTCACCCATTTCTGTTGCTTTTTGACCATTTTTCCACCTTTAACTTATTGTTATTGCTACTTCAAGCTGTTTTTTGCCACTTTCACCACTTAGATTGTTGCTCTTGCATTGGTATTTTCAACAATTGGGGTCTTTGGGTGAGTACAGTTGAGTAACACTGCTCTAAGGTCTCTCCTTGTATCAAAAGAAGGAAATCTGAGCCCCACTTTTATCAGTTTGTTGACTATGGATGTTTGACTAATTGCTTACCAAGCTGTGATTTATTTACTCTGTTAAAAAAATCCATGTAGATAGATCAGTTACATCAGCAAATGGCTTAGGTAAAGCACTGTCTCTTTTTTTTAATTATCAGTCAGTTTGATCACACTTTCTAAATACATTTACATTCAGGATACACAGCATATTTGACAAGATATCAGTGTCAGTAGGTAACAGCTTAAAAAAGTTGCTTATTCAGATATGAACTTTTCTGCAAAAACTTATAACCAATTTAGCAGCTTTTAAATACTGCCATATGTACAAGTCTGTGACGTTTCGAGCCAGCATGCTCTTCAGAGTCAACCAGAGCATGCCGGCTTGAAACATCACTTGATGGATGATATGGGAGCTCCTTGGTATGCAGACCTTTTCTCTTTGCCTTCGCTTTATTGTTGGATCCAGCACCCTGTCAGTCTACAGACATGAGTGTTTCACCTTTGATTTTTCTAAGTCTTATTACTTTGCATTTCATTATTATCATTAGTCTGTCTAATTTTTGTATGTGATTAGTGTCTCTTTCAAAATTATCAACCACTTCTGGGTGATTGAAGATCATTGCTACTTAGGTAAAAGTAAAAAGTATTTAATCTAAAGTTTACTTTGAGTACTGAGTAGCTACTGGGGAGTTGTACGGTAAAATCTAATCTTATTGGCAAGAACATCAAGAGAATAGATCTCCAACCAGGTTGTTCAGGTTAAGTCACATCTCTTATAATGAAGTCAAATGCACAGGAAAATGACAGCGTTAATTAAACTCATATAGAGTTAAATTTAATGATGAAGAGGAAGTCTCTTGTACTTCAGCCCCTCCACTGGTGGAGGTCGATGCCCACAGAAGGCACCAGTACAAAGGTGTTTCAACAGATCTATCTCACAGGCAGATCCAAAGAAGAAACTGGAGTAAAGTAATCATGCATTGCAATTAATCAGGTGCAGAGGACTTAGGTTTTAACGCGCATTGCATCTTCATTAGAGTTAAACCCGTTAAACTACACTTTAAAGTGTTTAATATCTTACAATATGACAGAGTTTCAGCTACTCTTGAAAATCGGTGGCAAGGTGGGTTTGCTATCACTAGAACAACGCAGAGTCAGCCTCAGAGCAAGACGATGCAAACTGATGAAGAATATGCACTCTTTGAGGAGCACCTTCAGTCACAGGCTGGAACTCTAACTCTGTGGATAACTTCACTTATGGAGCAAACACTGTACAACAGGCAACATCCAAACACGTCTAAACATTCTGCCCAAGGGCATGATGGGGATACTACCTACATCTCCCCTAACCTTACAAAGCAGATGGATACACCCATTTCCTTGTTTCTCACTGGCGGATCCATCTTGCAAAGCTCCCATCTGAACCACTTGGGCCTGGTTAGAAAGTGACGGGACCAATCAGCGACGAGGGGCAGTACTTTCAGGCACGGCAGAGTTGTGATGTAAACAAGCAGCAGCAAGAGGCTGGTGCAATTATGGCGAAAGAGCTTAGCGTGGATGCCACTAAAGCGCCAGTTTTATCAGAACTTGATGACATTTCTTCGTTAAAAGACAAAAGTCGAGTACTGACATGTCTACAGTCGCCATGTTTTGTGTTATTCCCCGTAGCTGCGCATGTGCAGCTCAATAGCTGCTACTTCACGTGTTTTGTTGCTCTTATTGGCCTGTAGAGATGTGACAGACAGAATGTTCATACAATTACACTCCGAGTTTTTTTCAAATCCTCTGGCTTTTCTCAAACGTTTCCTGTTGAAGCTTTCCCAGATGGATGTGTGAAACACATCCATCTGGCGTGTCAGGTTACATCTCCCCTAGGTAACTCTGAGATTTCAACACTTTAATTTTGCCGTGTCCCACAGCTGTTTACGGATGTGATGTAAAATCATTCTCTCTCTCTGTGCTACTGTATAGTCAATAGAAGTGGAAAAAGCTGAGGACTATTGTGCTCCAGTAAAAGTACTGTTACTCTGGTTAAAATAAACTTTAGTAGAAGTAAAAGTGCTGATTTCTAAATATACTGAATAGAAGAAAATGGATCTGAAAACACTACTTAATTACAGTATTCTGAGTAAATGTAATTAGTCAATTTCCACCCCTGTTGAACAGATTTCATTTCAGATGTTTGATTTTTTACAGAGTATTGTTGAGCATTGGTAGTATGAGAAGTGTCTAATTTGTGTTAATTTAAAAATTAAAAAGTATTAAACATTATATGAAGAACAATAGTTGAATGCATCAGTTTTCAACTGATCATATATTCTTTATGTTCATATTTCTTTAAATGTTCTTGATGCCCTGGTTCTAACTCTGTACAGCTCTTTGAATTATTAAATATGAATGCTGCTTTGTAATAAAACTTGCCTTGTTAAAACAGACTTTTCTACAGTTCGTCATTAGATTCATACCAATATTAGTGGACTCTGACCTCAGATTTTTATTGATAATGTGAAGCTCCATCAGATATACTATGATCGTTACTTAAAAGCCTTTAAACCCCCAAACTCGATGATTTTCTAATCATGAGCTAGCTGCGGCTAACACTGAGCTGTGTCCGTTTATGAATGCTGAGCTAAAGAATCCCTGAAACATAAACACAGCACACGTTTCCATGAGTGTAAATAAACCCACCTGCTCTGTGCAGCTTTATCTCAGGGATTAAAATCACATCCAGCAGCTTCCTCTGGCGGTGGAGCTCCTCTTCGTATTCAGATCTGGTTTCTCGTCCTCTCAGGTCTCTGATAACCGCAGCGAGCAGCCTCCGTCCGAATAAAGCTTTAAGATCCTCAAAGCCGGACATTTCCACACATCCAAGAGTCGAAGAAGGAAAAGAAAACTACAACATTACTCTGCTAAACCACAGCGTTAGCACTGCCACACATGCTAGCTGAGCCATGATGAAGAAAGAACCGGAAACTCGAGCACTTCTTCTTCTTCTTCTTCTTTTTTTTTTTTTTTTGGCGGGTGGCAACCAGCGTTAAGGTGCATTACCGCCACCTACTGTGTTGGAGTGTGGACCAGAATAACTACCCGTGTTCAACCAACACTAATGAAAATAATAGTCTTAATTTAAAAAAAAAGTTAATAAATAAATAAATAAAATAATAAATAAGTAGAACAAAACAATCCTAAATTCTGTGCATTAAACCTGTCTCAATAAGGTACTTGAACAGCCATTTTTGTCCAACAGTAAAAAGACTTTTAAGTGTCATCTCAACTCCCAATTTCCTGAGTTCTCTTCCTAATATTTCTTGTTTATCTTCATACTTCTGACAATGAAATAAAACATGTTCAACTGCTTCCTCAAGGCTGCACTGTTCACATAGTCCTGTTGGATGCTTTTTATCTAGTGAAGTGTCTTGTTTAAACCTGAATGTCCTATTCTTAATCTTGTTAACTTAACACTGCTGATCCATGACATAGATAACACAGCCGGATTACTTGGACGTGTCTAAGTGAGCGCCATCTTGGAGCGGGGTTGAGAAAAAAAAAAAAAAAAAAGTTTATTAAAAACTTGATGAAAATACAAAATAGTGATAAGGAAAAATAGACAGAAAAATACTAAAATTGGATATGAACAAGGAAAAAAGGTTAAAAAAGAAACTGAAAATAAGCTGGGGGGGTTGAATAACAGAAATAGACATTACATTACAGGAATAAATGCAAATATCCTTAAGTTGGCCATACAATAAAAACCAATGCTGCTTCAGAAAACAATAATCTTTTTTTTTTTAATTAGCACAAACTCTGAAAAGTTAGCACTTATGAGATAAAACAGCTTTTCTCAGGAAACACTCAGCCAGCCGTGACCAGCAGGAAATAGAGCAGTGGTGTAAAAGTGCCATGGTGCGCCTCGCGGCCAGTGGTGTGGGTTTGAAAACAATGAGGGCGATCGTTTTGACATTAATTTGTGTGTTTTGAGCTTCTCATACAATAACCTTTATGTGAACATTCACCAAGAGCATAACGATCAGATGGTGTCTCTCCTGTTTAAGGAAGGTTAATTTCCTGAGTGTTTTCTCATCAGTAAGCCATCTCATGTCACTGAAATAAACTTCTTTAGTTCTCAGTCTGACCCTGAATGATGTTCTCTGGTCTCCTACCAATCATCATGGCTGTCTTCAGTCTCAGGTTTCAGCCTTGTCCTCAGTCTCTTGTTGCAAATGTCTCACTGGATTTCAGTTCCAGGCTGGTCAACAGTTCTCTCCAGCTCCCTCTCTCTCAACTTCTGTTTCTGCTTCTTTTTTCCCCTGTTTTGGGTTTTGGGATGCTCTGAATCCTGACCTCTGACACATTTGTGTTTTTTCAGCTGCGAATGCCATGAGAATCTTTCTTTACAAACCCTGCAGCTGAAGCGTTTCTCTCCAGTGTGAACTGCTAAGTGACACTTCAGATAAGATTTGTCAACATATCTTTGACCACACTCAGAGCAGCTGAAGGGTTTCTCTCCTGTGTGAACTCTCAGGTGTTTTGTCAAATTTCCCTTATGATAAAAACTTTTAGTGCAAACAGAGCAGCTGAAGGGTTTCTCTCCTGTGTGGATTCTCATATGTTGTTTCAAAAGCCATTTTGTTTTGAAGGTTTTACCACACTCTGAACAGCTTTGTGATATCTTTTGAGCCATTTCTCTAGCATGGTCAGTGTTTTCTACAGATTCTAAACTTGGCTGCCGTTGTCTGGTCTCTGTCCAAAAATCACTGTCCACACTGTCATCAGTTCCAGAAAAGTTTTCAGTCTTGACCTCAGTCTCTGGTAGTAAATGGCTCTCCAAATCTGAGTTCCTGGCTGGTTCTGGTTTTCCACAGTCCTCTCCATTAGCTCCTCTTTCCATCTGTTTACTTTGTCTCTGATGAAGATGTAAGAACTGAGGTTTCTCTTCATCAGCTTCACTCTTCACAGGAACAGGAGTGAACAGGGACTTTGGGGTATCGGCCTGACTGATCCAGACTTCTTCCTGTTCTTCCTTAATAAATGAGGATGCACTGTCCTCCTGCTTTGTTTCTCTGTGTACCCCGATGTCATCGATTTCATGACCCACAGCTCCATTTACTGTAATCTGGTTCAAACATCCTGAGCCACTGAAAAATGTCCTTCCTGTGTGACAGATTCTGTCAGAGTCAAAAGTTGCTGCAGTCTGGTAGACGTCATCATTTCTTAGAAAAGCTAAACGTGATGGATGCTCTGTGGTCCTCTGCCAATCATCACTGTCATCAGTCTCAAATCCTGAGGAGTCCTCAGTCTTGACCTCAGTCTTTAGTTGTAGATGTCTCTCTGGATCTGCGCTCCTGGCTGGTTCTGCTCCTCCACAGTCCTCTTCATCAGCTCCCAATGAAGCTGTGAGGACTGAGGTTTCTACCATCATTTTACTGTTTAAAGAAACAGGATTGGTGATATCAGCCTCCTCCAGTCTGTGAAGCTGCTCCCCTTCCTGACTGCTCCTCAGTTCATCATTATCCTCTCACAATGTGGGGGGGCTCAGTGTCCTCCTGGTCTAGACTGGGACTACACTCCTGCTGCTCTTCTTTACTCACCAAGGACGCCTGCAGAACACAGCAAATACAAATTAAATACATGCCAAATAAAACCAACAATAAACATTTAGCTGATTTAAAAAATGTCAGGATTATTGACGTTTTGTACGTCACGTTTCTTTAATGTAATTTCTTTTCTATAAAGCTCTAGAACTGTCAAAACTATACCAAGGTTAATGAACTTTCACCTCTTATTTAGCAACAATTTGAAGCTTCATCGGATAAACTATAAATATTACACAAGCTTCTTTAATATCAATAACTCAATGATTCTCTGTAAGGAGCTAGCTGTGGCTAACACTGTGCTGTGTCTGCCTATGAACGTTAGTTGAAAGCTAAAGCTACAGCTATTTATTTATTTATTTATTTAATAAACTTAAGTGACATTACATGAAGGCATACATAAAAACATAATGTTGACAGACTATAAAAATAACTTAAAATAAACCAACGTAAACAAAGGTACAACAGAGACATAAGGCTAAAGCTAAAGACTTAAGATCATCACCCCCAAAAATTGAACTGGAAACGGAACTTTCCAGGAGTATAAAGGAAACCAACCAGCCTCCTGCAGCTTTATAGCAGGTCTTAAAGTCACATCCAGGATATTCTTTGGTGGTGGAGCTCCTCTTCGTATTCAGATCTTGTTTCTCGTCCTCTCAAGTCTCTGAGAACCGTCAAAATAAAGTTTTAAGATCCTCAAACCCGGACACTTCCACACATCCAAGAGTCGAAGAAGGAAAAGAAATCTACAACATTACTCTGCTAATCTACAAAGTTAGCACAGCCACACATGCTAGCTGAGCCATGATGAAGAAAGAACCGGAAACTCAAACACTGCTGATCCATGACGTAGATATCACATCCGGTATAGACGCGTTTAAGAGCGCGCCATCTTGGAGCGGGGAAATGTAAGCCGATGACAATGCGCTGGATTTAAAATGCCCCCTATCATCATTTAAAATTCTACCTGCCGACTACAACTCCCTTACAGAGGTCGACTCTATCTACCAAATCTAAGGCGGCATGTCTGGGCAGTTAAAATCAGATCTTCTGTTTTATAAAGAATAATTTCCGATCAAGAGTTACAATAGGAGGATGAACGAGGATAGTGTCCTCAAGTTAAAGTAGCCATTCTTTAAATTTAAAAGCACTGGTCTAAAAACAGTAAAGCTGGGCTCTTCAGTGTGTGGGAGAGTGAGCCTCCCTCAAGAGAAAATAATTTATTGCGTGGATCCACCCCCCCATAAAAAGTATGGTTTTAACAATTATATTTTTAAACATTTATGTCTCAACCTTAAGCATTTTTCTTTTAACACTTTTATATTTTTGATAATTTGGTCTGCATTTCTTTTATATCACTCTTTTTCCTGGGCAATCAGATATTTGGTTTCAGTAATGAACTTTTTGCCAATACTACCTGATCTTTATGGTCTAGACCAGGAGTGTCAAACTCAGGCCCGGGGGCCAAATCCGGCCCGTGGTGCAGTTATACCCGGCCCACAAGATCATTAATATTTTTGCTACAACTGGCCCACAAGTATGAGGTCTGCAGATTTCTTCAGTATAAAAAAATTAAACTTAATCTCAATGCTTTAAAATATCTTTAAGTCATAAAAATGTGAAAAAGTTAAGAGTAGAAATAATTCTTACTATTTATTATATATACTATAAATATTACTTTGTATGTAATATTTTGACCTTTTAGATTCATAATTTTTATTTCTGTCATATTTTCACCCTTTAAATGTGATTTAAATGTATTCTCAAATTTTTACATTCAAAACTCATGATGTCCAATTTTATTTTATATTTTGACCTTTAAAACTCATGATTTTGACTTTTTATCTCATACCTTGAAGTTAAAAATGTATTATTTTGAATTTTATCTCATATTTTGACTGATAGAACTCATGATTTCCAGTTTTATCTCATAATTTGACCTTTAAAATGTATTACTTGATCCATCTCATATTTGAGTTGTCTCATATTTTGAAGATTAAATGTATAATTTTGAATTTTATCTCATATTTAGACCTTCAAAACTCATGATTTTGAATTTATGTCATGCTACTGCCTTTTAAAAACTTTCTTCGACTTTTAATTTCACGTTCTGAACTTTTGCTCTTATAAGTTTGACTTTTGATCTCAGATTTTGAGCCTTTATTTTTATCATTTAGACTTTTTTAAAATCTCAAAATAATCATTTCATCAGCTTAGTATTTTTTTTCCCACAATTCATTACTGACACTATGAAGATGACAGTTTCTGGTTATATGTTGACCCTGTTCATCCCTCAGATTAGACCTAAATTCAGAATCCGGCCCCTGCTGTGACTGACCTTGACACCCCTGCTCTAGACTTTCACTAGTGGGAACTATGAGTTTGGGTCTATGCAGTTAACGCAGTATTGTATAACAGCAGATCATCCTCCACCTTCAGCCTTGCCTGGTGCTCACATTTGATCATTTTCAGTGCCAAAAAAAAAAAAAAAACATCAGCTGGGCAGGCTGTCTGAGCATTTACGGCGCTAAATGTCTCAGTTACCTTCAGTGACTAAAATTCCTTTTACTTCCTGTCAAAAAAATTCCCTGGTTTTGGTCATTAGACTTAGTGTTTGGTTTCCATGTGACCCCAGGGTTTACACAGCCTCATGCTGTCATTAGCTGTACATCTCTGCTAATTAAACGCTGTTGCAAATGAGCATCAACAGGACCAATGCAGGGAAATCCTAACTTCAATAGTAGACTCTAGTGTAGTCTCTGCATTAACGAAATCTGTCCAATTTGCCTCATGCACAGCAGAAGTTAGAAAAGCAAATCACCTCTTTTGTGGATTATAGTTCCACACCTCCCATGTAGTCCTGTGCAGTATTGGGTAGTGTTACTTTTGAAACTAACTCATTAGATTACTGTGTTACATACTGAGAAAAATAATGTTATGTTACTGCGTTACCTACTTCTAAAACTAACGCGTTAGAGTACTTTTGCGTTACTAAATACCAGAACCCTTTAGCCACTCATTCCACTCAGTGGTTGTAAAAATGACAGATAACGACCGCACTTCTGTATTTGAATGTGCAGACTCTAATGCCGATGTACAGCTTAATTTATAGCCCATAATCTGTATCTGTGCTGCCTGAAAACACCACCTATAGACAGGAAAACATTTACAGCTCTTTAACATGCTCACAATCTGACAACAAGCTGAGCAGAGGTAGACAGAATCACTCCAAGGCTGTGTGTAATAACAGCGCGTAAGTGGAACAGCTGCACAGCTGATTCAATGAAAGCAAACAGGGCGTTTAAACTTACGTTTCACCAGGATGCTGCTCTAGTCCCTTTTATCCAAAAATCCATCATAATGGGATAATTCCACAGTGGCCTGCTGTCCTCTCTGTCATCTCGCTGGTTCAACAAGCTAACAACGTGGGCATACTGGCACAGAATGTTTACCTTCCGCTGGCACGTGCCAACGTGACTACAGGAAGAGAGAAGGACAAACAGAGTAGATGCTTCAAGGAGCGTCCTTTTTTTCTTTCTCTCTTTTTGAAGCCAAGGAAGAGAGAGGAAATTTGGGATTTTTCTTTCAGTAACGGATTACTTTTATGAAAATGTAACTAATACCGGGATTACTTGAATTGTAAAACTAACGCGTTACGTTACTTGTTACTCAAAAAAAGTAATCTGAGTACTCTAACAGATTACTTTGTAACACGTTACCCCCAACACTGGTCCTGTGGCGCCCCCCAGGGGGCCCCCCCTCAAACTTTGAAAATTGCTGTACTGAAGTCAAAGAAAAAAGTAACTCATTTAAAATCTACACAAAGTACTGACTACTAAATATCTATTTTGATAGTGGTATGGTATAGCACTCACACATTTAGGAGAGGAAAAGAAGAGGTTTGACTGTTTATAGAGCAACCTTTCTTCTTTATATTTATTTATTTATTTTGCTTAGTCTTGTTTGTCCGGTAGGTTCACAGAATATTTTCCCAGAAGTCTTGGGGATCATCAGGATGTTTTTAGTCAATTGTGAGACGAGTGGTGGTGTTTTTTTGTTCAGCAGTGGTTTTGGCCTTGGAACTTTCCCATGATGCCATTGTTGCCCAGTCCCTTTCTTATTGTTGAATCATGAACTCTGACCTTAACTGAGTCAGTGAGGCCTGCAGGTCTTTGGCTGTTGTTCTGGGTTTTTTTGGGACCTCCTGGATGAGTCGTCTATGCGCTCTAGGAGTCATATTGGTAGGCTGGCCACTCCTGGAAAGGTTCACCACTGCTCACAGTTTTCTGCATTTGTGGGTAATGGCTCTCAGTGTGGTTGGCTGGAGTCTCAAAGCCTTAGAAATGACTTTGTAATTCCTTCCAGACTGATAGATGTCTGATTTTGTTTCTTATCTGTTCCTGAATGTCTTGAGATGGCACCCTGATGTGTTGGAGATCTTTTTAGCCTACTTCCTTTGGTCAGACAGGTTCTATTTAAGGGATTTATTCCTTCAGCAGATCTTGTAGTAATCAGGTCTGGGTGCGTATAGTGAAACTGAACTCAGCTTTCAAAAACTGTGATTAATTAGGGCCACGTAGTTTTGGATGTCTTTTTTCTCCTTGATAAATGAAATCACCATTTATAAACTCACTTTTTAGTTACACCGGTTATTTTTTGTCTAATATTACAATTAGTTAACCTTGCAAAGCAGAGAGATTCGCTCATTTCCGTGTTTCTCACTGGCAAATCCATCTTGCAAAGCTCCCATATAAAATGTTTGGGCCCGGTTAGAAAGTACCAGGACCAATCAGCATTGAGGGGCAGTACTCTCAGGCATGGCGGTGACGTGACGTAAGCAAGCAGCAACAAGGGGCCGGTGCAATTATGGTGGAAGAGCTTAGCGTGGATGCTGCTAAAGTGCCAGTTTTGTCAAAACTTGACAACATTTCTTCATTAAAAGAAGAACAAAGAAAAGCAGTGAGTTGTTTTCTTTTCAAAAACGATGAAAGTCGTGTACTTACATGTCTATAGTCGCCATGTTTGGCGTTATGCAGTTCTATATAGAGTTTACTCATCGTAGCAGCGCTCTTCAGTTTGGGACGACAACGTTACATGTATTGTTGCTCTGATTGGCCCGTAAAGATGTGACAGACAGAACCTTCATGCAATCACCCTGAGTTTTTTTTCAAAGCCTCTGCCCTTTCCCAAATGCTGTGTATGAGAGGTTTTCCAGATGGATGTGTGAAAGAAATCCAGCTGGGGTCAGGATAACAATTTGTTTTTGATGACCTGAAACATGTGTGACAATTATGCAAAAAGTAAGAAATCACAAAGGGGGAAATTATTTTTTACAGCGCTATAAGATACTTACCATATTTGTCAAGGGTTCTCAAGATTGTCGGTGTGAACTATCTACCATTGGGGATCTACCTGACTGCCAACCACAACAACTATCAATACCAGCTTTATTTCTACAATTCCCTATTATAAATGTTAAATGGAGTCTAAGGGATGCTGGATTTGAACTGCATTAGTGTTCAGCTAA
The DNA here is from genome assembly GCF_018320785.1 of Cheilinus undulatus. NCBI lineage: Eukaryota > Metazoa > Chordata > Actinopteri > Labriformes > Labridae > Cheilinus > Cheilinus undulatus. The sequence goes on from NC_054878.1 coordinate 2,253,721, forward strand.
TACCACAAATACTGTTACCATCATTGCTCTCACTGTAGCTATAAATCCATCCTTTCACTGTTGTTGCTGTTGTTTGTCTCTACCAGTCTCTCTCTTTCTGATCTTCCTCTGTCCCCTCACAATTCCATCAAGGTTTTGGCTGTTCAACACGAGTCTGGTTCTGCTCTGGGATTCCATCTGTTAAGGTAGGTGGTTTTCTTTGCTACTGTTACTTTGCAAAATGTTGCTTAGTGCCGAGCTTACAGTAGATCACAGTTTGTTTTTGTAAACCAAATGAAGAGTAAGGTCTAGTTCTGGTTTTTAAAAAGTGTCTCGAGATGTCATCTGTTATGAATTGATGCTATGCAAGAGATAGCATCTACTTCTATTAGTTTGTATCAAGTGTCTAAAGTAAAAAAAGGAAGTTTGGCAGGTGTTGCTGCAGAACTACAACAGTCAGATTAGGTTTATTTCATAAACTCCTTTATCCCAAAAGAGGAACCCTTCAGTTAGAAGACAATGTAAAAAATATCACAGAGAGATAATAAGTTAATCAATCTGACCTCAGCTTGGACACATCGCCAAAGTATTTTTATCATGTTAGCTGGATAAAAAAAGCAAAGACATCAGGTTTAGCTACAAGAAAATTACTTACATGAAATAAAACCAAATTCAGTATCAGCCACTACAGTAGTCAACGCACTGATCTTATTCTATTATCTTTGGCCAACTAAACCAAAAAGTAAACTTGAAGAATGATAACTATTATGTGAATATTGAACATTACTGTGATACCGAGAGGCTGTAAAAATTGAGTTTTCATCTACTTTTACATAAAAAACATTGCTTTACACACAAAACCTCAAGATGAGATAGCATAGTATGCACTGGGAACTGAAATATGGCCCAATAACACATACTTTGTAGAATACTACAAATTAGTGCTTTTGTTAAGCCCAGCACACTTCGGTGATAGACTGTCGCGCTGCATCATGATGCACCTTAATTGCAGTCCTTAGCACACACTGGCAGCAGGCAATGGTCAAACTCTGCACCAACCAGTGCAAGGCCAGGAGCTTGATATCAGAGGCAAAAACCCACTTGGCACTCTCCTCCACAAATAAATAGGCTCTCTCACACAGAGCTGGTACTAAAGCAGCTGAGATGGACAAAATAGGTTTTGTGGAAGATTAGCTCCAACTGAAGGTATTACCACTGTCAGAGCATCTGAGTGTTTTCTCATCAGTAAGCCATCTCATGTCACTGAAATAAACTTCTTTAGTTCTCAGTCTGACCCTGAATGATGTTCTCTGGTCTCCTACCAATCATCATGGCTGTCTTCAGTCTCAGGTTTCAGCCTTGTCCTCAGTCTCTTGTTGCAAATGTCTCACTGGATTTCAGTTCCAGGCTGGTCAACAGTTCTCTCCAGCTCCCTCTCTCTCAACTTCTGTTTCTGCTTCTTTTTTCCCCTGTTTTGGGTTTTGGGATGCTCTGAATCCTGACCTCTGACACATTTGTGTTTTTTCAGCTGCGAATGCCATGAGAATCTTTCTTTACAAACCCTGCAGCTGAAGCGTTTCTCTCCAGTGTGAACTGCTAAGTGACACTTCAGATAAGATTTGTCAACATATCTTTGACCACACTCAGAGCAGCTGAAGGGTTTCTCTCCTGTGTGAACTCTCAGGTGTTTTGTCAAATTTCCTTTATGATGAAAGCTTTTAGTGCAAAAAGAGCATCTGAAGGGTTTCTCTGCGACGTGAATTCTCATGTGTTGTTTCAAAAGCCATTTTGTTTTGAAGGTTTTACCACACTCTGAACAGCTTTGTGATGTCTTTTGAGCCATTTCTCTAGCATGGTCAGTGTTTTCTACAGATTCTAAACTTGGCTGCCGTTGTCTGGTCTCTGTCCAAAAATCACTGTCCACACTGTCATCAGTTCCAGAAAAGTTTTCAGTCTTGACCTCAGTCTCTGGTAGTAAATGGCTCTCCAAATCTGAGTTCCTGGCTGGTTCTGGTTTTCCACAGTCCTCTCCATTAGCTCCTGTTTCCATCTGTTTACTTTGTCTCTGATGAAGATGTAAGAACTGAGATTTCTCTTCATCAGCTTCACTCTTCACAGGAACAGGAGTGAACAGTGACTTTGGGGTATCGGCCTGACTGATCCAGACTTCTTCCTGTTCCTCTTTAATAAATGAGGATGCACTGTCCTCCTGCTTTGTTTCTCTGTGTACCCCGATGTCATCGATTTCATGACCCACAGCTCCATTTACTGTAATCTGGTTCAAACATCCTGAGCCACTGAAAAATGTCCTTCCTGGATGACAGATTCTGTCAGAGTCAAAAGTTGCTGCAGTCTGGTAGACGTCATCATTTCTTAGAAAAGCTAAACGTGATGGATGCTCTGTGGTCCTCTGCCAATCATCACTGTCATCAGTCTCAGCTCCTGAGGAGTCCTCAGTCTTGACCTCAGTCTTTAGTTGTAGATGTCTCTCTGGATCTGCGCTCCTGGCTGGTTCTGCTCCTCCACAGTCCTCTTCATCAGCTCCCAATGAAGCTGTGAGGACTGAGGTTTCTACCATCATTTTACTGTTTAAAGAAACAGGATTGGTGATATCAGCCTCCTCCAGTCTGTGAAGCTGCTCCCCTTCCTGACTGCTCCTCAGTTCATCATTATCCTCTCACAATGTGGGGGGGCTCAGTGTCCTCCTGGTCTAGACTGGGACTACACTCCTGCTGCTCTTCTTTACTCACCAAGGACGCCTGCAGAACACAGCAAATACAAATTAAATACATGCCAAATAAAACCAACAATAAACATTTAGCTGATTTAAAAAATGTCAGGATTATTGACGTTTTGTACGTCACGTTTCTTTAATGTAATTTCTTTTCTATAAAGCTCTAGAACTGTCAAAACTATACCAAGGTTAATGAACTTTCACCTCTTATTTAGCAACAATTTGAAGCTTCATCGGATAAACTATAAATATTACACAAGCTTCTTTAATATCAATAACTCAATGATTCTCTGTAAGGAGCTAGCTGTGGCTAACACTGTGCTGTGTCGGCCTGTGAACGTTAGCTGGTGGTTAAAGCTAAAGGCTAAAGCTAAAGACTAAAGATCACTGAACTGGAAACGGAACTTTCCAGGAGTATAAAGGAAACCAACCAGCCTCCTGCAGCTTTATAGCAGGTCTTAAAGTCACATCCAGGATATTCTTTGGTGGTGGAGCTCCTCTTCGTATTCAGATCTTGTTTCTCGTCCTCTCAGGTCTCTGAGAACCGTCAAAATAAAGTTTTAAGATCCTCAAACCCGGACACTTCCACACATCCAAGAGTCGAAGAAGGAAAAGAAAACTACAACATTACTCTGCTAATCTACAAAGTTAGCACAGCCACACATGCTAGCTGAGCCATGACGAAGAAAAAACCGGAAACTCGAACACTTCTTCTTCTTCTTGTATTCCCGGCAGTTTCGACGCTACTAGGCGTATTACTGCCATCCACTGGTCAGACTAGGTGTCACACTCTCGTCTCATATCCTCGCACACAGTCGTGTATCGCGCAGGAACTGTAAAATTGCTTTCATTATCTGCTGATGGTTGTCTTGGAGGCCAAAGAGAGATTTAATAGAGAATGAAACTAATCCCAGATCCTATAGTGTCTCAAACAAATCTCTCCTCTCAGCATTATAGTTACTACATTCAAGAGAAAATGTTTTACTGTTTCAGGGCGGCCACACCCACATAGCCCTGCACTATGTTTCCCAGTAACATACAAATCATGATTTAATCCACAGAGTCCCAGTCTTAATCTGCATAGTTTAACAGAATCTTTCCAGTTTCCTTGATAATAAACAACTTTTAAAATTTTGGGGTGAAAAGAGAAATAGTGTCCTCCCTTGTCTTCTATTTCCCATTCTCTTTGCCATTCATTCTCCACATCCGCTTTAATTTTTGCTCTCAGCTCAACTCTGCTCATAGGGATCTTCACATTTGTTTCCCCTTTCAGCTCAAACACTGCTGATGCATGATGTAGACATCTGGCTTAGAAGCTTTCAAGCCATAGGCTGTTTTCTTTATTTTATTTTTATTTTTTAATTGATATATGTGAAGCACATACAACCATATATACAGACATTTACATTATTCACCTGTGTATATAAAATTATTCACTATATACATATATACATATACATGGGAAATCTCAGAATTGAATAAACATATTTAGGGATTCCATTATGTCCAGAGTTTTCTTTGCTCTTTTGTCTTTCATTTCTTTAAGTGACCTCATTTAAAATTTTATTTCCTTTTTGAATTGTTGTATCTTTGGTATTTTTTGTGTCCATTTACACTTATGAATATAATATTCCCCATACAATATAAGTACATTCAAAAATACAGCTTTTGACAGTTTTAATTTCCACAATTGTAAAAAATAAAACATCCTTTTTCTGTTTAATTGAATTTTGGAACTGGTCTGTAGATTGTAGAACTGCTCTACATCTAACCAAAATAAGCGACTCTCAGGATACTCAAAAAACAAGTGGCAAATAGTAGTAGATAGATGTGTGAAACACATCCATCTGGCGTGTCAGGTTAGCTTCTTCTGGGACGGGCTGGTTAATCTTCATTGATGATGTAACACATGATGGCAGCAGCAGCATGAACTCAGAAGTCTACAGAAACATTTTATTTGCCAGTTTAAGGAAAGATGCAACCAAACTGATTGGGAGATCCTTCATCATGCAGCAAGACAATGACCTTAAACACACTGGCAAAACTAAACAAAGGAGTTCATCAGGGGCAAGAAGTGGAAGGTTTTATGGCCAAGCAAATCTCCAGACTTAAACCCTATAGAGCATTTAACCTGCTAAAAAGGAGACTGAAGGGAGTAACCCCCAGAACAAACAACAACTGAAAGAGGCTGCAATGAAAGCCTGGAAAAGCATCACAAAAGAAGAACGCTAAAGTTCGGTGATATCAGTGGGTCACAGGCTTGATGCAGTCACTGCAAGAAAAGGATTTACAACTAAATATTAAGTCTGATTCACTTTAATCTGTTTTAAATCTCTCTGTTTCAAAACTTTTGCTCAACTAAAAATGTAGTGTTCTGTTACAAATAAAGCTATCTCCTAAGCTGTGTATCAGATCAAGATGTAAATACCTAGAAATAAAAGCTGAAATGTTGATCTGTTGTCTCACAACCATCTTTTGATGTCAAACCCAAATGTTTTCAGTCTACAACAAAAGTAAAGGAAATGGGCCAATACTTTTGGAGGGCAGTGTATTGGGAACTGAGATATTAAGCATTAAAACAGATTTTTTAGAATCATCCAAACTAATGTTTTGTCACATGCAATTACCTTTATGTGAATCTTCAGTAAGAGCCATCATATGGTATCCCTCCCATTTTAGGTTTTGTCTTTTGAAAGGTTAATTCCAACTGAAGGTATTACCACTGTCAGAGCAGCTGAGTGGTTTCTCACCAGTAAACTATCTCATATCACTGAAATAAACTTCTTTAGTCCTCAGATTGACCCTGAACGATGTTTTCTGGTCTGCTACCAGCCTTGATCTCAGTTTCTTGTTGGAAATGTCTCAATCACCAATTTAAGCTCCAGATTGGTTAACACTTCTCTCTTTTCCCCCTCATTTGGTTTTAAGGAAGCTCTGAAGCCTGAACTCTTAGACACATCTGTGTCTTTTCAACTGTGAAGTTCATGAGAATCTTCATTTCCAAACCTGCAGTTGAAGGGTTTCTCACCTCTGTGATGTGCCTAGTGATGTGCCATATCATATTTTTCATAAAATCTTTGACCACACTCAGGATGACTGAAGCGTTTCTCTCCTGTGGAAACTCTGAGGTGTTTGGTCAAATGTCCTTTATGGTGACATTTTTTTACTGCAAAAAGAGCAGCTGAAGGGTTTCACTGCTGTGTGAACCCTCATGTGTTGATTAAGATTTCCTTATGGTTGAATTTTTTTACCGCATTCGGAGCAACTGAAGGGTTTTTCTCCTGTATGAAGTCTTGTGTACAACCAGGTCCCTCCTCGTTTTAAACGTCTTTCCACACTCAGGGCAGCTTGAATGTTACTCCCACTCATGATGATCCATGTGGCTTGCCAGAGCAGGCTTTTTATCAAAACCCTTATTACAAACAGAGCAGCTGAAGGGTTTCGCTCAATGAACTATATACTATACTATACTATTATATGTCTGATCAAATGACTGTTACTGCTAAATCTATTCCTGCATATAGAGCAGCTGAAGGGTTTCACTCTTCAGTGACATACCATGTGACTATTCAGATTGGACTCTCCAGAGAAACTTTTTCTGCAGACAGAGCAGCTGTAAGGCTTCTCCCCTGTATGATTGAAAATATGATGGGCAAGACTAGTTTTGTGGTTTTATTACACTAAAAACAGATAAAGGGTTTTCTCTCCTGTATGAACTAAATGATCTGAGGTCAGATGCACTTTTGGTTAAATCCTTAAATGCACTCTGAGCAGATGAAAGGTTTCACTACAGTGTGAATTAAATTATGTTTAATCAGAGTACCTTCTCAGTTAAAACTTTTACTACAAACAGAGCAGCTAAAGTGTTTCTCTCCTGTGTGAATTAGCATGTGTATGTTCAGTACCTGTGGATACTTATCAGAGTGGATTTTAGAGTTAATCTTTTACTGAAAATGGAGCAGCAGAAAGGTTTCTCTCCTGTGTGAATTAGCATGTGTTTTGACAGATTCCCTTATGTCTAATCTTTTTATTGCAAACAGAGCAACTGAATGCATTCTCTCCTGAATGGGTTCTCATGTGTAGGAAAAGATCTGGTTTCTTTTTGAATGCATTCAGAGCAGCTAAGTGATTTCTTGCCCATCTTTGATTGTCTATTTTTATGTTTTTATTGCCTGACTGATGTTCTCTGGTCTCTCTCCAGTCAGCACCACTGTCATCAGTCTCAACTCCAGAAGTCTTTACAGTCTCATCATCAGTCCCTTGTTGTAAATGTCTCTCTGAATCTGGGTTCCTAGCTGGTTCTGCTTCCCCACAGTCTTCTCCACCTGGTACTGTTTCTATCTGTTCACTTTGTCTCTGATGAAGCTGTGAAGAGGGAGGTTCCTCTTCATTATCACCACTCCTCAGAGTTAGGAGTGAAGAGGAATATGGTGGTTTGTCTTAATGTGTTGGGGCTCACTGCTCTCCTGGCTCAGATTAAGGCTCCACTTATGCTGCTCATGGGGTACTCTTCTTTACTCACCCTAACACAGACACAGAAAAAACAACAAAGATGTTCAGTTCAAGTGAATTCCGGTATTAGAAGACGAGATATGGCGGCGATTTTCCAACTTCCGGTGTGAAGCGGAGGTCCTCGGATGCATCCAGGTCCTCTTGATAACTCTTGGCTGGATGTTTCCCATCTAACTGAATCATTTTATTTAATAACATTTAGGTGACAATCTCACTTCCTATCCAATTTCATCTTGAATCTTCCTTTGAATGAGTGCCAAATTCCTCCTTAAAGCAGTGATCATCAGCCTCCCAAAGCTCCCCATTGGCCCCTCACAGAGGAAGAAGTGTTTTGTGGTATTTAGGGTATCTGTGTTTGAGCCCAGCAGAAATGAAAGGGAATCAAACTAAGGCACTCTTCAACACGCATAACATAGCATGGTCACCATTTTAATAACTGGTATCCTGACTAAAGGCTGACAGTTACTAAAAAAGAAAAATAAAATATTAAAGCAAATGTATGTTATTTAGGAGAGAAGACCTTCTGTTTTAAACTATAGGGCAGTCAAGCACCCTAAGCATTTGTACAAATACAGCTGTACTATGAAAACATAGAGAGACAACCATCACTGCAGCCCTCCACTCATCTGGGCTTCATGGCAGGGTGGCTGGACAGAAACCTCTGTACAGTAAAAAAAAAAAAAAAAAACAACACTGACCGTTTGGCTTTCATTAGGAGATTTTTGCAAAATACAATGAGTCTAATAAGGGTAGATTATTGAGAATGAAAATGAATTTAAACGACTGTAGTATTTGGCTGCAACATAACAAAACTGGAAAAAAAGCGAAGGGGGTCTGAATACTTTCTTAATAAGCTTTATACAGATATTTCAAAAATTCCTATTTTTTTACATGCACCTGCTTTAGCCTAAAAATACTCTCATATGAGTTTTGTATTGCAGAGAAAATACTTTGAGGAGATTTACATCAGAATGTGTTTAAGTCAAACAAAATACAAGACATACATGTGGGTATTTGTATACTTCGTGTAAAAATGTGTCTGTCACCATTTTAATACAGCTAATGTTAGCACATTTTGAATGACATATCAGTTTCTATCATTTACCTCCATGGGTGCGCAGCTTTCCATTTCTCAGTTTACTTATTATATTTTATGCAACTCTTCTGAGTCTGAAATCTGACTAGCCAGACTAAAAATGTCACACAAACACAGTGGAGCAGGAAGGTAGATTTAATTGCCTTTGAGATTAAGAAGTGAAATGCAAAGACACAGAAAAAGAGACAAAGCAATAACGAGTACGAGACGGCTACTTTAAACTTTTATGATAGTTCTACCAGAGAATGAGCATTAATTTTACCCACTCAGTCAGGAAATGCAACAAAGTAAGCTAGTGCTACCTAATTCAGCTAATAAAGCAAAGATTCTTTAACAGTCCACCTCAAACATGATTTGTATAGTGTTACTGTGACGTGGTTGCTGGTTCTACTTCATGTAGTAGGGCACTCTGTGATTATTTCTCCTGCAGCAGACGATACAGCCTGAATGATAGCCAACGCTAATATGCCATTGATCATTGCTGCTCTATGCCTACCTCAGCTGGAGTCGTTTAAGTTGCACACTGTGGCATAAAAAAAGGCAAGTCCACACATCAGCAAGTAAAGCACGCTGACATTTCTGAAATAAATAATAAAACGATGCAGAGACAGCAGGATGTGTCAACTAGACAACCCTAGGCAGAAGATATTAAAGTAAATATAATACAATAAAATGCTACAAATAGCAATACTATGTTGTTCTAAAGCAAGGGTGTCAAACTCAAGGCCCGGGGGCCTAATCCGGTCGGTAGTACAGTTACACCCGGCCCACCAGATCATGTCATATTTTTATTATAACTGGCCCACTGGTTTGAGGTCTGCAGATTTCCTTCAGTTTAAAAATGTAAATGTTAACCATGATGATCGAAAATATCCTTGTTAAGTCAAAAAAATTAGAAAAAAAGGTAAATTAATTAGAAAAAAAAGTCAGGAATGTGCTAAAATACATGTTTTCATTTCATATTCTTAATTTTGCACCTCACAGTTATGACCCAAAATCATAGTTTGGACTTTTTGTTTCATATGTTGACCCTTTCAATTCACAATTTTGACTTTTTATCTTATTTTTTTGAACTTCATATCCTCAATTTTAATTTTTAAAGTAATATTTTTACCTTTTAAACTCATGAGCACAAATTTTTCTCATGTTTTGACCTTTTTAGCACCTTACTTTGACTTTTATCTCATAATTTGACCTTCTAGATCCTCAATTTTAAATTCTAAGTGATATTTTGACTTTTAAATTTAAATATTTAAATGCTTTTCTCACACTTTGAAGTTTTAAATTTGTGATTTTGAATTGATCTCATACTTTGACTCTTAAGAATCATGATTTGAACTTTCTATCTCATATATTTGCCTTTTAAAAAATATATTTTGACTTTAAATGTCATGTTTTGAACCCTTTCAGCTAACAAGTTTGAATTTTTATCTAAGATTTCGAGCCTTTAACCTTATTATTTTGACCTTCTTCAATTTCAAAATCCTTTATCATTAGAACTATGGTTTTTTCCCCAATAATTCATTGCTTGTGAAAATGAGGTTGACAGTATATGGTTAAATGTTGACGCTGCTCGGCCCTCAGGTTGGACCCAAATTCAGAATTCAGCCTCTGCTGTAAATTGAGTTTGACACCTCTGCTCTAAAGGATTTATGTAAATTAGCTGGTTAGCAATGAACCAGGAACTACATGCATCAGTCATGTCACCTTCTTCCCTTCCTCCTTCATCATGTCAGATTGACACTGATCAAAATATTACACATATAATACTGACAGAAAAGGCATAGCAACAGAGACCTTCATTCTCTGTAGATAGTAGAAAATATATAAAATTATAAATTAGCAACTAAACCACTCTGAACCCAAGAAAAACTAACTGGTGTCATGACTGATAATCGTAATGCATGATGATGCCTACAGAGTGTAACATTAGTTAAAGTAGTAAAACATCAGTAATCGGGTTTGTACATCACTACTTTTTTAAACCATGCACACACTGAGCCAGCTGGAACTTAAACTATCTATCACACTCACTATCAGGAAGAAAAAAGGAATCTATTTTATTATGATTTACACTTCTGTTGTCACAACACAGCTGGTAGTGCAAATAAACTTAGCACAAAAAGTAAGGAAATTTGTGTTTGGTACATTATTTCTTTGTTGTAACAATGCTTCTTGGCAATAATTCTTACACATTTGGAAAGCCTGTTTATTTCCCTTTTAAATGATGCCACATTTGTAAGGAACATGCATTTGTGGGATGAGCAGCAGAGCTGAGTTAGTGGGTTGCGCCCATGAAAAATTTGCCAAATCTTCTCTGCTATTACCAAACAGGTTATTTTGCTGGTGCTACTGACTCGTTTTGAGCTTCTGGTACCCCCAGGTTCTGCCAGTCAGGTGTCAATCGAACTTGTGGGATCAGCTTGGGTGTGCTGTTAGTGCCAGAGTGACCAACACAACCACGTTGGCTGACTTGTGATAAATGCTGGTTGAAGAATGGGATGCCAACCCACAGCAGTGTGTGACCAGGCTGGTGACCAGCATGAGGAGGAGGAGCCAGGCTGTTGTGGCTGTGTTCGGTTCTTCCACATGCTACTGAGGCTCCTGTTTGTTAAATGAACAAATTGTTAAATTCCCAATATGTCTTGTTTCTTCAAATTTCAATCATCCAATCCACCAAACACCAAACAAGAGTCAAAGGCAGAATCAGCTGTTTGGCATTGGCAGAGAAGATTCGGCAAATCTTTCATGGGCGCAACCCACTAACTCAGCTCTGCTGCTCATCCCACAAAGGAATGTTCCTTTTGTCCTAAGTTTATTTCCACATATCAACAGAAATTAATAGATTTGATTTCTGCCCCTCAGAAGATAACTGAGGCCATGAATGTAGGGGATTTTTGAAAAGGTTTTTTTTCTGTGTTTTGGCCTTCTGTACATATGCAGGCAGCATAGTTGGTCTCTGAAAATGCACCTTTGGTAAAATTCCTTCCAGGGTGAAGATTTTCAGAAACTCCTATACAACATTTATGAGTAGACAGGAAAAAGCTGAGTTTTGGGCTGTTTACATCACACTGTGTGCCCATTCCTCCTCTGTTTGATGTGGCTGTGAGGGGTGTTATCATTTTCGTTTACATGGCAAAAACAGACGGAGGAAATTTGTGCCGTTTTTAACACTGCTGACTGGATATTTGACAAACAGATACACAGTTGGTTCCCCACAATACTGGTAAACAGAGATGCCTGAGTGGACTACAGAGGTCATTCCTCTTTCATGCAGCATTATAAACTGCTGCTAACTAAGTTTGGGTTGATAGAACAACTTTGAAAAAGACATGGCTATTGCAGAGAAAAGGTGACAAAATGTTTTTCATGGATATGCTTCTGCTTTGCCAGCACTAGAGGGACAGACAGCTGGTCACATGGTATGGTTGTTGCAGCACAAACAGTGCCTTTTTGCAGTTTCTTGTGGACAAAGAGGTTATCGAGAACATGGTGTGTGTGTGTGAAAGGCTATTTTTGAGAACATTGGGAAAACACTGGTTCTCAAAAATTACCTGCCCACTGGGACTGAATAGAATATAGAGCAGATGAGGGGTTTAATACCAAGCCAACATCTGAAATCAATGAGAATCAATCCAGTTAATCTCAAAACTTAACCTATCTGATGTTCCCTGATGTCAAACCAGTCTTCATGGTCTTCACTCTCTGGTTCAGAGTAAACTTCAGTCTTGATCTCAATCTCTGGTTGAAAATGTCTCTCTGGATCTAAGTTTCTGGCTGGCTCTGCTCCTCCAAAGTCCTCTTCATCAGCTTCTGGTTCTGCCTCATTTTGACCCTCAGTTTTCTTTTGATAAACCCCTGAAGCCTGACCTTTGGGACACTTGTGATTTTTTAGCTGAAATTTCAAAAAGAATCTTCTGTCACAGCCTGGACAGCCAAATGGTTTCTCCCCTTTGTGTTGTATCATGTGACGTGTGAGATTATACTTTGATTTAAAACGCTGGTTGCACTCAGAGCAGACGAATGGTTTCTCTCCTGTGTGAACTAACATGTGTCTGGTCAGATGATCTTTTTGGTTAAATCTTTTACTACAAACAGAGCAGCTGAATGGTTCATCTCCTCTGTGATGTGCCATGTGAAGTGTCAGATTAGACTTTTGGCTAAATCTCTTACCGCACTCAGAGCAACTAAAGGGTTTCTCTCCTGTGTGAACGAGCATGTGTCTGCTCAGGTGCTCTTTTTGGCTAAATGTTCTTCTACATGCAAAGCAACTGAAGGGTTTCTCTTCTGTGTGAATTCTAATGTGTCTGGTCAGATCTTTGTTGCTCTCAAATGTTTTACCACATTCAAAGCAACAGTGCGGTCTCTTACGCCTCTTATTTTTTGTGTTTACTACAGATATTAATCCTGACTGAGTATCTGTAGTCTTCATCCAATGATCAATATCCTCCATTTCAGGTTTAGAAATGTCCTCAGTCTCTGGTTTTAAATTTCTCTCTTGATCTGAGTTCCTGGCTAGCTCTGCTCTTCCACAGTCCTCTCCATCAGCTCCTGTTTCTGCCTCTCTTTTCTCAGTTTGGCTTTGATGAAGCTCTGGGGGTTGAGGTCCAAGACACTTGTGCCTTTTTAACTGATTAAACCAAGCAAATCTTCTGTCACAACCAGAACAGCTGTAGGGTTTCTCTCCTCTGTGATGGGCCATGTGAAGTGTTAGATAAGACTTATGGTTGAACCTTTTACCACACTCAGAGCAGCTGAAGGGTCTTTCTCCTGTGTGAACTAACATGTGTTGTCTCAGATCTCTTCTCGTTTTAGGGGTTTTACCACACTCCGGGCAGGTAAGTGATATCTTACCAGTCTTCTGTCTCACATAGTTATGTTTTTTTGCAGAGATTAAATTTAACTGTTGTTCCGTTATCCTTCGCCAGTCATTGCTGTCTTTCTTCTTTTCTGGATCTGAGTTCCTCGCTGGTTCTGCTCCTCCACCATCCTCTCCAGCAGCTCCTGTTTCTGCATCTCTTTTCTCCTCATTTTGGTCTTGTCGAAGCTCTGAACCTGGACCTCCAACACACTTGTGTTTTTTAAACTGTTTAGGCCAAGAGAATCTTTGATCACAACCAGAGCAACTGTAGGGTTTTTTCGACAAGTGACTTCCCAGGTGACGTGCAAGATGAGTTTTTTGGTTAAATCTCTTTCCACAGGCAGAGCAACTGAATGGCTTCTCTCCTGTGTGAATTCTCATGTGTCTGCCAAGATTCTGTTTATTTTTCAATGTAATACCACATTCAGGGCAGCTGTGAGATTTCTCATCAGTATTTTGTCTCTTATTTTGAGAGTTTTCCACAGAGTCTATCTCTGATTGATTTTCTGTGGCTTCCCTCCATCCATCACTGTCTTCAGTCTCAGCCTCAGAAAAGTCTTCAGTCTTGACCACGGTCTCTGGTTGTAAATGTGTCTCTGAATCTGAGTTCCTGGCTGCTTCTGCTCCTCCACAGTCCTCTCCATCAGCTCCTGTTTCCATCTGTTCGGTGTGTCTCCCATAAAGCTGAGAGGACTGGGTTGTCTCTTCATCATCTTCATTCTTTACAACAACAATTGTGAAGGGTAACTTGGTATCAGCCTCCTCTATTCCTCCAAGTTGCTCTCCCTCCTGACTGCTCCAAAGTTCCTCCTGTTCCTCTTTAATTTGTGGGGGCCCAGTGTCCTCCTGGTCCCAACTGGGGCTCCACTCCTGCTGCTCAGGGCTAGGCTCTTCTTGACTCACCAGCACCTCATGAGCACCTGCAGGACACAAAAAATAATCAAACTGTAGAAAACTACAAACAGAAAGTTTGCTGTCATAGGTCAGAGTTGCCGCTTAGCTCTCTCCAGGTCAGTTCTGTTGTCCAATGTGTGTGGAATTTACTGTGAGCTCCAACTAAGTCTGTCCTGTAATGAAAAAGACTGGACATTGGAAAACGCCCCAGTGGTTCAAATCAGAGAATTCTGCTGCAGTTCCGACTTAAAGAGATGCAGAAAAACGGCTTCTAAATCACAGATTGTACATAAAGTTGAGCAACAGCTACCCCTGAGTGAACCTGGAATATGTTCAAACTCCACCTCCTCAAGTATCTCAAACAGGACATGGTAAATGAACTTGAACTTGAGCTGGTAAGCCTTTTTGAGACATCTGATTGCCCCAAGAGGGATTTTAGAATAAAAACTTTCTGGGTGCTGAGCTTCTAAAGACACTGTGACATGTAGACATTTTAGAGCACAGGTGTCAAACTCAAGGCCCGGGGGCCTTGTTCTTGTGTTTCAAATACATGGGCCAGACGTGGCCATCGAACAGGCCGGGTGGATCTGGCACCATGTAGTTCCTAGAGCACCTCCTCTTTTTGCATTCTTCATATGGGATGGAAATAAAGTAACGTTGGTTCAGCACGTCAATCAAAGGTTCGTAGGTGTAAAGCAGAAAGCCTTCCACAATAAGGATGTGAGTCTCCTCCTCCTTAGTGTCAGACTTTGGGACGATCTCAGTGTCCAGGGTGTAATTAATGCCATGAGATTTCTCAAACTTCACTGTGTTATCCAACCGGTGGAACAATTAAATCCAGCCTGCTAGATGATCTCATATTTCTGTTCTAACAGGCCCATCAGTCTGAGGTCTGCAGATTTCCTCAAGTATAAACATGTGGACTTATCCTGATGATTTAAGATATCCTTGTTAAGTCACAAAATCTAATAAAGTAAGGAGTAAAAATATTTATATAAGAAGTCAGGAATGTGGGAAAAGAAACTGAAATTCAATTTAGCATCTCACAATTCGGACTTAAACTTAGGATTTTGACTTTTCATTTCATACTTTGAGCATTTCAACTCATAATTTTGACTTCTCATATAATATTTTGAGCTTTAAGATTCATAATTCTAATTTTTAAGTCATATTTTGACCTTTTTAACCAGTTATTTTGTATTTTACCTCATATTTTCAACTCCAAATTTTGACTTCATAATCCCACAGTTTGACCCTTTAGACTCACAATTTAAATTTCTGAATCATATTTTGACTTTTAATGTCATGATGAAAAATTCTGTTTCATACTTTGACCTTTTAAACTCACGATTTTGATTTTCTTTCTAATATATTTGCCTTAAAAAAAACATTATTTTTCACATTTCAATTTCAATTTCATGTTTTGACCTTTTTGAACTTACAAATTTATTTTTCTCAGATTGTCAGCCTGTATCTTTTTAAATTTTTAAATGTCAAAATTGTTTATCATCAGTGCTAAAGTTTTTATTTCATATTTTATTACTGGTGAAATGAGGTTGACAGTTTATGGTTAAAAAGAGGACCCTGTTAGGCCCTCAGGTTAGTCCTGAATCCAGAATCCGGCCCCTGCTGTGATTACGTTTGACACCCCTGTTCTAGAGTTTAGTACACCAGCTCAAACACCAATATCACAAGAGACCGTCTCCTACGTGCACCACGTATTAAAATGAACAACAATGTGGGATTCACCCCACAAAATGTGTACATTTTTAAATGGTTCATTACCATTATCATATATATTTGCAATTATCATTGACTGGCATGTTTACCTGCCTGATCACATCACCATCACAACTTTTACATTACCTACAGAAGAGAAAGATGCCTAAATTACTGCAGACACTTTTGAAATGAAATAGATTTATTGTAGAACTCGAGTGCTTATTTTCTGCCACTTTTTAAGAACTGTGGTCAACTACACCTAATAAATCTGTTCTAATTTTCACTCAACATTAATCTGATAGTTAGGCCACTTTCTTTCCACCCTCAGAGTGTTTGCTACTTTCAGACATGACATTTGGCTTATAAGTTTGACATAGTGCTAATTATTACCAAGCTTTATGTAAAAAATAGCTAGAGAATAAGAAGATATTTACCAAATACCTGTCAGATTTTGGAAATCTAGATGGGCAATGCTCTGAGATCAAATTTAGGGGTGCTTCAGCACCCTAAGAGTCTAAAATCTCCTATGCACTGCTCAAAGACCACCAGTGGGCTGTACTTTCTGAACATTAAACTGATAACATGATATGGAAGAGGAATGGTACCACTTGGAAAAACTGAGGCCTAGCTGAGGTTGCACCAGTCTGCCTGTCAATCTCATGATTCATTTTACCCTCATTCATGAACAAGACCCTGAGATACTTGAACCCTGTCACTTGAGGCGAAGACTCACTCCACTGGAGGTAGCACTCCACCGTTTTCCTCCACCATGATACTCAAAGGGATATTCATTTTGTCTTCTGCTGATCCTCTGATCAGCTGTGTGGGTCTGCGGCCCTCTACAGGGATAATAACACCACACCAAGCTAGAACAAAGATAATATGAGCGATTTTTGACTCGAGTGATGATGATGTGCCGTTTACTGTGGATAGATGAGGATATCTGTATGAACTAGAGCACTCCGAAGAACTTATACAGATGGAGAATCATCAGGCTGAGAGAGAGAGCAGAGAAACTTTATTTGGAAGTTTTGAGCAGGTGAAATCCTGAGCATTTTCCACACCTACACCACCAGGTAAGTCATAAACAGTAAATGGCCCATCATCATCACTGGAGTGATGAGTCAACTGATGGACTAGAAGTTCACATCATCTTGTACAAAGTTGAAGAGTGAAGCCCCTACAGAGATCAACAGTGCCCACCCACTTTTTCAGCAGCTCTGGTTTCAGATCCCTCACAGACATTTCTAAAAGTCCTTAAATAGCCATGTTTCCATCAGGGGGTCCGGTTTGATTCAGTATGGTTTGGTACGCTAAACCCAAAAAAAGTTTGCGTTTCCACAGACACCCGCGCCCTCACTTGATGGGCGGGCTGTAAAAGCATGCATGTGAAGTCACAGTCAGCGTGAGTCTGCTGGTCCAGCTGCAGAGTTGTAGAAAGGATAAGTGACAGAAATCAGGAGGGAATAAGCATTAAACAGCTTTATTTCAGCTGAAAGTGCTTTTTAAAAAGAAATAACTATATCTTAATTATGTTAACTGCGTTCAGTACAGATCCTCAGCTGATGGAATACAGGTACAGAGATGGTTTGAGTCGTAACGGTACATTAATATGTGAATATATCTAGTCTTTAACAGTTTATACAACAAAACACAAAAGTTCAGAGCTGTACTGTGAGAATTCATCACATTCAAAATAAGTTAAAAGTCCAGCTGGTGTTAAAATCAAACTAGATTAAGTCAGAAATCCTTGGTGTGCTGATCTCATTTTAAAATAGGCTGCAGTCCAAAGTTTTAAGAGCACGTTCAACAACCAAAGAGCGATGTTTTCACGGGTTACCTGAAGTAAGAAGGAGATAAATAACTAGTTACAGAAGATAATCATCTGTTCTAAGGCTTCATATTCACAAAACTTCTTCATTAATTTAGTTTCACATCCATCACAGATAGACCAGGCTGATGTGAGCCTTTGGGCTCTACTTTGTGTTCTTAAAATCAAGTCCAGATAAATGTCAGGAAACTTGATTTGTGGCCAGATTTCCATGTTTTGCAGCCTGGAGCCGAGCAGCTGTGTTGCGCGCTGACGAGACGTCAGTACAACCCCCATTGTTGTGTGTGTAGCTCCACCTTTTTGGTGGCGCTAGGTAAGACTGGTACCCCTACGGAAGGGTGCTGAGAAGTGGGACGGTACGGGTCGGTTTTTGGGACCTTTTCTAACTTTTCCTCTATGGAAACGCAAAAAAATGCATGCCGTTCCGCACCGAACTGAGTCGGACCGCTTGGTGGAAACAACCTATATCAGTGGTTTAACTGCAGGAACCAAACCAACCAGCCTTACCAATACTCAGGAGTCAGGACGACAAAACATTCTGAGAAAAGGTGCACATACAAGTCTGTTTACATATTTCAATGAAGGAGCTACGTATCCCACAATCCATTGCAATTTATTGAATATGATAGCTTTTCAATCTTCCAAACGACACTAGTAACATATTTTTACATTTAGATCCATCGTCAATTTTACATTGTAAATATATTAATCACAGATCTACAATGAGTGCACTAATGTTTTAAGCACATTTAATCTTGTGTTTTCACTTTCACCTTTCTCTGGTCAAGCTGTGTCCGAGTCTCTCTGCAGTCACAGTGATGAAAAATAAGTCCAGCACTGATCCTTAATGTCTCATTTCCCTTTAAAAACTCCACAGCTCTGTAGAGGAGTCAGACAAGTCAAACATTCCCCTTTTTAATGTTCTTACTTCCATTTCAGTCCATAAAGGTTTTTTTTCTGTGGTTTGATCATGTTATGAGCTTTAATCTATAGGTCTGTATACACATGGGAAGTCATTTAGCCTTAGTTTAAAGTAGTACAAAATCCAAATTGATACATTCTAAAGAGTGATGAAAAAGATGTGATTAATTGCATTTAACTACAGAAATTCCTAGATTAAGCGGATCAAAATTTTTGTCTTTTTACAGCCCTAGCTGTAATATATCAGTGTTTCTGGAGCTTTCTGTTTCCTCCAAGACTTATACTTGTAATACAAACTTCAGCTTAACTTGAAACATAAATATTAAAGAGCATAAAAACACAAAACCTGAAGGTTTTACAACACTGCTTTGAAAATAACTGAACATATCTGAAGAATAAAAGTTTTTCTTTTTGTGAAACTAAGGGTCAAAGTGCAACAGTGGCACTATAGTAAAATTAAAAAAACTTCCTGCAGGCATTTTGGTAAACCTTTAAAGTACTTCAACCCCATTTCCAAAAATGGTGAGGTGCTGTGTTAAATGTAAACAAAAACAGGATTTAATGATTGTCAAATCTCATAAACCCACGTTTGATTCACAAAAGAACATAATGTATCAGATTCTGAAACTGAGACATTTTACCATTCCTTGAAAAGTATTAGCTGATTTTGAATTTGATAGTGGCAAAAAAGTTGGGACAGGACAATAAAGCTACAAAATAAAGTAGTACTACTGAAAAACAGCTGGAGGAGCATTTTGACACTAATCAGCTGATTTGTCAACAGGTCAGTGACACGACTGGGAACAAAAGGAGCATTTTAGAGAGGCAGAGTCTCTCAGAAATAAAGATGGGCAGAGGTTCATTACTCTCTGAAAAATGTGTCTAAAAATTGTGGAACAATTTCAGAAAAAAAATCCTTAACATAAAATATTGAAGACTGAATCTTCCATAATATCATCAAAAGATTCAGAGAACCTAATAAAATCTCTGTGAGGTGATCTTGGGGCCCTCAGGGGCCACCGCATTAAAAACAGGTATGATTCTGTAGTGGAAATGGGCTCAGGAACACTCCAGAAATCATCTTCTGTCAACATAGTTGGCCGTGCCATCCACAAAATGACAGTTAAAGCTGGATCATGGAGAGAAGAAACCATATGTGAACAGGATCCAGAAACACTGCTGTCTGCTCTGGGCCAAAGCTCATTTAGAATGGTAACATGGAAAACTGTTGAAACCACTGGGACTGTTAAGATATTTTTGCTCTGTCCTGCAGACTAAAGAGGAGAGGGAGCATGCAGCTTGTTCTCCTGGCTCAGGTCTAAAGCCTGCATCTCTGATGGTATGGGGTTGCATTAGTGCCTATGGTGTGGGCAGCTCTAACATCTGGAAAGGAACTATCAATGCTGAAAATTAGAGAGAGCTTTTAGAGCAACATATGCTCCCATCCAGACAACGTCTCTGTCAGGGAAGGCTGTGACTATTTCAGCAAGACCATGATAAACAACATACCACATCCATCACAACAGCATGGCTTCACAGGAGAAGACGTCCGGGTCCTGAACTGGTCTGCCTGCAGTCCAGACCTTTCACCAACAGAAAAGGACTGTTTAACACCCAGAATCCTACATCAGACAAGAATGGGACAACATTCCTCTCCCAAAACTCTGGGTTCCTCACTTCCCAGACATTTACAGACTGTTACACAATGGTAAACATGGCCCATCCCTACTTTTGAGATGTGTTGCCCCCATCTAAGTCAAATGAGCTGATAGTGCAGCATAAGTTCTGACTACACATAAAACAATAACATTTATAAGACTTTCCTCTGATAAATGTAATATTAAGATGTATTCATTTAATATAAGTATCTACACAGGCCAATACCTTTTAGACCAGCATTACTCAACCCTGCTCAACCAAAGAGCCAAACTGCTGAAAAATACCTTTACAAGAGCCACAATCTAAGTGGTGAAAAGTGCCAAAAAGGGTTAATTAAATAAAATAAAAATATGTAAGAGGTAGTAAAAATGGTCAAAAAAGGGGCAAAAAAGTGGCAAAAATGGGTGAGAAGGGGCAAAATTTGAATAATATGGCAAACAACTAGGTAAAAAGTGGCAAAAATGGGTAAGAAGTGATAAAAAATAAGTTAGAAGTGGAAAAACGGTCAAAAGGCAGCAAAAAGTGGCAAAAATTGATTTAATAGTGGCAAATTGGTATAATATAGGAAAAAAACTGGGTGAAACATGACTAAAATGGAGAGAAAATGTGAAAAAAAATGGGTAAAAAATAAGTTATAGGTGGTAAAAACTGTCAAAAAGCAGCAAATACATTACAAAAATGTGTGTAAAGTGAGTCAAAGGGGCAAGAAGTGGAAAAAAACGGGGAGAAAGTGACAAAGAAGGGTGAAAAGTAAGAAAAAAGTGGAAAAATTAGGAGAAAGTGGCTTAAGTGGGGAGAAAATGTAAAAATGGATGAGAAGTGACAATAAAGGGCAAAAAGTGGAGAAAAATGGATGAAAAGGGGCTAAAATGTGGAGAAAGTGGCAAAAATGGGTGAAGTGACCAAAGAAATAAGTTACAGGTGGCAAAAATTTTCCATAAGCAGCAAAAACAGCAAAAATGATTGAAAGGTGACTCAAATGTGTAAAAAGCAGAAAAAAGTGGCAGAAAAAAGTGGCATTTAATCGCAAAAGTCAACTTAAACAGGTGAAAAGCAGCTAGAATTGAGTTAAAGTTGCAGAAAAATGGAAATGAGGGGCAAAATTGCAAACAAGAGCAATCAAAATATACAGACGAAAAACATTTTTGACAGTTAAGTTTGATAATAAAGCCCACTGCACAAGTGTGGGAACAAACTGGTTAATGTTACTTATAATGGATAAATTCTGAGGTCAAAGTTTCCCTTTGTAAGCTTTTCTGAGGGACAAATATTTCAAATAAAGACATAAAAGAGCCACATGTGGCTGTAGAAGCACACGCTGGGTATCACTGCTTTAGACTGTGGTAGATGCATGTTAAGCTGTTGGCCTGAGGTTTTCTCAAAACAGCCAAAACCATGAACGTATAATAGCATTCACCTCCTAGATATGATGCAAATGGTTAATTTAAGGTGGGAAACGTCAAAAATGGCCAAGTTTTGTTGTGAAGACAGTCTCTGTAAGCTTGTACCTCTAATATAAGAAAATTAAAGAAGTTCGTGTCGCTGCGATGAGGCTGGTTTTACGAGTGAAATAAACCCCCTAGTTAAGAACAAGTCCACGTCTGATATTCACTGATATAAAGCCCCATCACGTACGTTATAATCATTAGACATCAGCCACTGAAGAGTCCAGTAAACTGTGTTTATTTAGATTGGGAACTAGCTGCGGCTAACTCTGTGGTCGTCTATGAACGTTAGCTAAAGGCTAAAGCTAAAGGCTAATGCTAGCCTCGACTCCATCAAAAATAACGGGAAACACGTTTCTGTCAGGGTAAATGAAACCCACCTGCTCCCTGCAGATTAATCTCAGGTGTTGAAACCACATCCAGTGGTTTTCTATGGTGCTGGGGCTCCTCTCCGGATTCAGATCTTGTTGTTGTTCGCCCTCTTAGGTCTCTGAAGACCGCAGAGGAGGAGTTTTTAGATCCGGACATTTTTCAGACCTCTGAGAGTCAAAGAAAGAGAAGAAAGGTGAACAAAGGCTGGTTTAAAACATTATTCAGCTAACCTACAACATTAGCTTAGCTATACATGCTAACTGTGCTCCACTGGAAACAGCTTTCAAACCGGAAACTGAAACATCTGCCGCATTTCTTCTTCTCCTTGTTTTAAAGCGGTTGACAAACCAATGTGTAAGGCCCATTACTGCCCCCTATTGAGACTGGCCCATAGTAACTGCCAGACACAATACACAATGCATTACTAACGGAATACATATAACCTTCATAACCCACCCAGTGGTAAAAAGAGTTTTAACTGAAAACAGTTTCAAAAATCTCACTCTCCCCTCACTCAGTGTTTCTTGTTGATTTTATTTCTTACAGAAAAAGGCTGTACTTCTGAGATTAAAGTAAGGATTGACTGAGGTTTTAATTCAGAAAAAAGTCAAATTTGTAAGAAAAAAAGGCCAACTCAGGGAGAAAATATTTCCACAACATTCTCAGTAAAAAGAGAGTTGTAATCCTGACTTTGAAGTCAGAATTGTGAGGGGGAAAAGTCAGAGTTGAAATCTTTTTTTTTTTTTTTTTTTTTGCAGACACAGTCCGAGAGATAAAACTCAGAACCAACCTTCACTTTAAAGTCAGCCAGAAAAAGAAATCTGGAAAAATGTCTGTGTCTGTACGTGTGTATGTATGTGTGTGTGTGTGTGTGTGTCTGGAGGGTGTGCGTGTGTGGGGGATTTTTTTTTTCCACAGGGGTGAATGTGAAGAGCCTCCTACATGCACATGGGACACTTTCCCCAGAATAAGGCAAAAAACTGATTGAATTTGAAAACAATTTAAGAGCTTCCTAAACTGGCTTCAGAAAACAATATGAACAGACATTCAGTCTAAAACTTCTATATGCCCAAAGTTATAAACCTTTATTTGTATATTATAAAAGGACAGAAAAAATAAAGCCACAACACAACATGAAAATTAAGTTTAAATGAAAACTTAAAATTTGGAGCACAAATTCAGTTTTATTTTGACTGAGAAATGTAGATTTTGTATAACTCTTTTTTTAAATGTTAGAATGAGGGGTTTCATATTTTAATATTTTGCATATTTACACTCTTAGATACAGAAATTCTCCAAACAAAAATAATGATAATTTAATAATAATAATTTATTACACTATACTCACTTGCATGTGAATTTTTGTATTATTATTTATTTATTTATTTATTTATTTATTTATCCGTTTATTTGTCAGGGAAAATACATAAGCATTGCTACATTTAATTACAGTGCAACCAATGCAATGTATAAAAGACATCTAGCCATGGCTAATTTGCAGTCCTTGTCCCTGGTTAGGCTTTTAAGAAATAACACATATGATACAACAGAATAAAATGGACATAAAAGACTAACAATGGCAGCAGACATAAATGAACAACCACAAAAAATGCATAAAAACAGCAGCAGCAAGACAAACCTAAACATGCAGCCACATACTTTCCAGCAGTTTAAAGTCACAAATAATTCTGTCAAATATAAATCTACAAATACCTTGCCACAGTTAATGAGCATTTTAACATTTCAAAAACAGATAACAGTCTGTGCATGGGATTCAGGAACTGTACATCAGCAGTGAATTTAACAGAAAATATCTGGTTATATAAGATCCATATATCATTTTAGAGCACAGGTGTCAAAGTCAAGGCCAGGGGGCCAAATCTGGCCGGTGGAACAGTTCAATCCGGCCCGCAAGATGATCTCATATTTCTGTTCTAACTGTCCCATCAGTCTGAGGTCTGCAGATTTCCAGAAGTATAAACATGTGGACCTATTCTGATGATTTAAGATATCCTTGTTAAGGCAGGAAGTCTGAAAAAGTAAGGAGTAAAAATATTTATATTAGAAGTCAGGAATGTGGGAAAAGAAATTAATTTGTGTTTTAATTTCACATTTTCAATGTAGCATCTCACAATTAGGGGTCAAACTTAGGAGTTTGACTTTTAATTTCATATTTTGAGCATTTCAACTCATAATTTTGACTTCTCATATAATAGTTTGAGCTTTAAGATTCATAATATTCATAATTCTCATTTTGTCATATTTTGACCTTTTTAACCAGTTATTTTGTATTTTATCTTATATTTTCAACTCCAAACTTTGACTTCATAATCCCACAGTTTGACCTATCAGACTCACAAGTTAGAATATTTTGACTTCTAATTTCATGATTAAAAAGTTTATTTCATATTTTGAGCTTTTAAACTCATGATTTTGACTTTCTTTCAATTAAATTTTCCTTAAAAAAACATTATTTTTCAATTTCAATTTCATGTTTTGAAACAATAAATGTACTTTTCTCAGATGTCAGCCTTTAAACTTATCTGTTAAACTTTTTAAATGTCAAAATCATTTATCATCAGTGCTAAGTTTTTTTTTTTTATTAATTACTGGTGAAATGAAGTTGACAGTTCATGTTAGAAAGGTGACCCTGTTAGGTCCTCAGGTTAGACCTGAATCCAGAATCCGGCCCCTGCTGTGATCGAGTTTGACAGTCCTGTCTTACAGGATCAGAAGGGGGGGCAGAAAGATCTGCAATGAGGTATATATATGTGTGTGTGTGTGTGTGTGTGTGTAGGTGTGTGGGGGTGGGTGTGTGCGTGTGTGTGTGTGTGTGTGTGTAGCATTGATCGGGTCAGTAATAGACGATGGTTGTATTACTTATGGATCAGCAGCAAAAACATTATTGATGAGGCTGGACATGGTGGAAGCGCAGGCTTTAAGATTGTGCTGTGGTGCTTTTAAAACGACTCCTGTGTCTGCTCTACAGGTAGAAGCGGGAGAGATGCCGCTGTCTCTCAGACATAAGCAGTTAATGTGAAATTATTGGGTTGACCTTCAAGGGCAATCTGAGCACTAGGTACTTCTTCCATGTTGGGTTAGTGAAAGAACAAAGCATGAATGCTTTGCATGGAGCAGTGGAAGGACAGCAACAGAAATGGAACCAAATCAAAGAAGATTTTCTTTAACGGTCTGCTTACAGTAACACCTCCGTGGCTGTTTCCTGGAGTGGAGGCTGATATGAGTTTCCAAGATAAGGTTCAAAGAGGAACTGGAGATATTTCTGTGTTGGTAAAGGACAGACTACTAACAGTGTATCAGTCCTTCATTCCTGTAGATACAGATGGTTGTAAAGAGCCCAACACTGGGTATTCCTCCTTTGCCATCTGTATTCTGACTAAAGAATCTCTGTGAAAAGGAGGACGATAGATCACTTGTCAGAGAAAAAAGAAGAATGTCATATTAAAAATGTTATTATTTGTACTGATTTGACCTCAGCTTTATTAGCATTAAAGTCATTTCACACAAAGAGTAGACAAGACATTGTAAATGAAATTTATGAAACTTTATAAAGATTTAAGAATATGAATATTGTTGTGATGTTTATGTGAATACCAGTTCATCGGGGGATTAAAGGCAATGAAAAGGCTGATTCACTCACAAACTTGATGAAGCTTGATGATAAAATGAATATCCCATCAGTAAAAATTAGGCTAAAGCATCAGTAAAAAGCCTCATCCTACGGAAGAGTATTAGGGCCACTGAAAAAAAAAAATTGAGATGAATTTTTTTTTTTCACTTGTGAGAAAAAAAGACAGAATTCTGAGATTAAAGTCAGAATTCTGAGAAAAAAGTCAGAATTCTGAGACTAAAGTCAGAATTCTGAGAAAAAAGTCAGAATTCTGAGACTAAAGTCAGAATTCTGAGAAAAAAGTCAGAATTCTGAGACTAAAGTCAGAATTCTGAGATTAAAGTCAGAATTCTGAGACTAAAGTCAGAATTCTGAGATTAAAGTCAGAATTCTGAGAAAAAAGTCAGAATTCTGAGACTTAAGTCAGAATTCTGAGAAAAAAGTCAGAATTCTGAGACTAAAGTCAGAATTCTGAGAAAAAAGTCAGAATTCTGAGACTAAAGTCAGAATTCTGAGATTAAAGTCAGAATTCTGAGACTTAAGTCAGAATTCTGAGAAAAAAGTCAGAATTCTGAGATTAAAGTCAGAATTCTGAGAAAAAAGTCAGAATTCTGAAAAAAAAAAATTGAGTCTTTTTTTTCATTTGAAGAATAAAGTCAGAATTCTGACTTTTTTTCCCTCAGAATTCTGACTTTAATCTCAGAATTCTGACTTTAATCTCAGAATTCTGACTTTTTTCTCAGAATTCTGACTTTTTTCTCACAAGTGAAAAAAAAAATTTTGTCTCAAAAATTTTTTTTTTTCAGTGGCCCCAATACTCTTCTGTAACATCCTGATAGTATGGCAACAAAGTTGGGAAAATGTATATACTGGAAGACACCTTTATGCAATACAGCAAGAACTGGGTACAGCAAGGAGGAGTAGAAGAAGAACACATGAAGAAAATATAATAACAAGATTAAGAGTAGGGCATTCAGGTTTAAACAAGATACTTCAGCTGATAAAAAAAAGCATCTGACAGGACTACGTGGAGAGTGCAGCCTTGTGGAATCAGTTGAACATGTATTATTTTATTTTCAGAAGTATGAAGTAGATAAGCAACAAATACTGAGGAAAGAACTCAGGGGGTTTGGAGTTGAGATGACACTTAAAAATCGTTTTACTGTTGGACAAAAATGGCTGTTCAAGTACTTTATTGAGACGGGTTTAATACAAAGCATTTAGGATTGGTCTATTTATTATTATTTACGCATGTGTTCATTTATTTATTTATTTTTTTTAATGTTATTATTATTTTTTATTGGCTGAACATGGTACTTTACACTGGTCCTCACTCCAACACAGTAGGTGGCGGTAATGCACCTTTACGCTGGTTGCCACCCGCCAAAAAAAAAAAAAAAAAAAAAAAGCAGAAGAAGAAGAACCACCGAAGAAGAAAAAGAGTCTCCATCAGAGCTAACGTCGTAGGACATGAGGGCGGTTGGCAACGACTGAGCTGTGAATGGTGAGGAGATGGCAGAAGGAAGTGACGGAATGGATAGTGAGCTAGGAGAGGTGGATATGGAGAGCGGGAAAGATGAATGGAGTACGGTAGGAGAAAGCCCAAGGCGAAGGAAACATAAAAAGCAAAAAACGTCTTCTTACCCAGGTGAGACTGACAGTGAGCACGATGTTATTACAACAAAGAAACAAAATGAGGAATTCAAAGTTATGGTTAAGCTTACTCAGGAAGGAGCGTCATTTGCTGAATGGAACCCTATACAGCTAACCAAAGCAATAAACAGACAGGTTGGTGAAGTAAGGAGCGCTAGGTTACTCCGGAGTGGAGTGTTACTGGTTGTTTGCAGAGATAGTGCACAACAAGGAAAAGCTATCAGAATGAATAAGATTGAGGGTAAAAGAGTAACAACTACAATAATGGAGGAAGACAAGATTGTCTTGTCTGATTGTTATTTCAGGGGTACCTACAGCGGTATCTGTTGAACAGATTAAAGAAAACATTGCAGGAGCTAAAATTGCCGAAGCTTTGCGACTGAAAACAACAAGAAATGGAGAGAGATGTGATAGCCTGTCGGTTATGATCAAATGTGAGGGAGGAAAGCTGCCAACTAAGGTGTTTTTGGGCTATATGAGCTATGATGTGAGGCCTTACATTCCCCCACCATTGAGGTGTTTCAAATGCCAAAAGTACGGCCATGTAGCAGCCGTATGTAAAGGGAAACAGAGGTGTGGACGGTGTGCAGGAGAGCATGAGTATGGGAAATGTGAAGGAGGTGCTAAGCTGAAATGTTGTAATTGTGGTGGGGAACACAGTTCAGCTTACCGGGTATGTGAAGCCAGCAAGAGAGCAGCCGAAGTCCAAAAAATTAAAGTCACCCAAGGAATCACCTACGCTGAAGCGATAAAGAAAATGCCCAAGCAGTCAGAGAAACCAAAACAGAAGGTAATAGAGAACAACAAAACAAGCTCATGTAAAGGATGTGAGGAAATAAAGAAAGATACACTGATTGTAAACAAGAATGACTTTGTACTGTTCATGGTAGATGTTATAAACTACACAGCACAGACTGACAAGAAAACGGAAAAGATCAAGATAATCGTAAGGTCAGCAGAAAAATACCTTGGAGTCAAGGGGCTGTACGGGAAACTGTTGAGGAGATGTTAAGTGGGACAACACCAAGTTCACAAACATGGGCTGGTGGGTCCTCATGGCCCTAGTCATCTTACAGTGGAATGCAAGAAGTCTCATAGCAAATGGCCAAGAGTTTAAGCGTTACATTACAAGCCCACACAATAAACCACATATAATATGTATCCAAGAAACCTGGTTGAAGTCAGAATGGGATTTTGGTTTAAATGGGTATTCTGCAGTTAGAAATGACAGAAAAGATGGTAAAGGGGGAGGTGTTATGACATTGGTACAGCATGGGGTTACATATGGTGTAGTTAACATAGGAAACAATTATGAATCAATAACAATCAGGATTTGGTCAGGTAAGGAGGAACTCACAATCATTAACTATTATAATCCTTGTAAAAGGATAGATCATGATACACTGAACTCTATTGGGGGTCAAGCTCATGGGAAATTGGTGTGGTGTGGGGATTTCAACGCGCACAGCACACTATGGGGAAGTAGGAACACTGATGCTAATGGGTCTGAGGTGGAGAGTTTCATTGATGAAAAGGGGTTGATATGTTTAAATGATGGCACAGGGACTCGATATAACAGTACTCAGAACACAGAGAGTGCAATTGACTTAACACTGACCTCTAGTGAAATAGCAGCTATTGCATCTTGGGAAGTAATCAACAGGACTTCCATTGGTAGTGATCATTATCCTATCAAGATTAAATTAGGAATAGCAGTACAACAGGAAGGGTTACAGAGGACACCAAAATGGAAATTTGATAAAAGCAACTGGGCCAAGTTTCAGATACTAAGTAAAAGCAGATGTGAGGAGGTTTATAGGGAAGAAATAAGAGATGTAAATGAATTCAACAATAAATTAGTTTCAGCAATCATAAAAACAGCAGAGGAGACAATCCCAAAAGCCAAAGAGAACAGGGGTAAAAAGAGTGTACCATGGTGGAACAATGAATGTAGTCAAGCAATAAAAAATAGAAACAGAGCTTTTAGGCAATTAAAGAAACACCACTCACTGGAAACATTAATACAGTATAAAAGAATGCAGTCAATAGTCCAGAAAACAATCAGAGCAACAAAACAAACATACTGGAGACAGTATTGTAGTACCAGAGGTAAAGAAACAAATCTGGCAGACGTCTGGGGAATGATTAAAAGAATGAGTGGTGTGAAAAAGAAATATGAAATACCAGTATTGCACCAAAATAATGAAATAGCAGTAAGTAATGTGGACAAGGCAGAGCTTCTGGCGAAAACATTAATTAGGATACATAGCTCAGAGAATTTATCAGATACAGCTAAACAAGACAGAGACAGAACACTTTCAACAGACCTAAATGTAACAGTTAAAAGATCTGTATCAGGGGACAGTTTAGACTTACCTTTCAGCCTATTTGAGTTAAAAAGAGCCATAATTAAAGCAAGGCAAACTTCTCCAGGGAAGGATGGTATCTGTTATACTATGTTGGCACACATGGATGACAGTTCACTTGAAATTGTGTTAAGATTGTTTAATTTAATATGGGAGATAGGTAATATACCATCAGCATGGAAACAATCCATCATTGTACCAATTTTAAAACCTGGTAAAGATCCCTCAGACCCTTCAAGTTACCGGCCAATAGCATTAACATCACAATTGGGGAAAACAATGGAGCGAATGATTACAGAAAGGTTGAATTATGTTCTAGAAACAAAACAAATCCTCTCACCATATCAAAGTGGGTTTCGGAAGGGGAGAAACACTATGGACTCTGTTTTATGTTTAGAGTCAGAAATAAGGAAAGCTCAAACAAATAAGGAAGTAGTTGTTGCTGTCTTTTTTGATGTGGAAAAAGCATATGATATGCTGTGGAAAGAAGGACTTCTCATCAAGTTAAACAGATTAGGTATTGGGGGCAAGGTGTATAACTGGATACTAGACTTTCTGTTTGGAAGAACTATAGAAGTAAGAGTGGGAACAGAATATTCAGAAATGTATATGGTGGAGAATGGAACTCCACAGGGAAGTGTATGCAGCCCGTTGCTGTTTAATATCATGATAAATGATATTTTTGATGAAGTTGAGCATGGTTTAGGAAAATCTCTGTATGCAGATGACGGGGCCCTGTGGTGTAGGGGTCGGAATCTTAAGTACATTCAAAATAAACTACAGGCTGCAATACTGAAAGTTGAACAATGGGCGAATAGATGGGGGTTTATATTATCAAAAACAAAATCACAAGTCATGTGTTTTTCTAAGCGGCACAAAGAACTTTCATTAAAACTGTACGGCCAGACTCTAGAACAAGTGAGTGAGTTCAAGTTCCTTGGAGTCATATTTGATGAAAAGCTGACCTGGAAACAACATATAGATAAAACTAAGACCAAGTGTAAAAAGATAAACAACCTGTTGCGCTGTGTGGCAGGACAGGATTGGGGGGCAACAAGGAAAGCATTGCAGAATATTTACTGGACTCTCATGAGATCAAGCCTTGATTATGGTAGTGTAGCATACATGTCAGCAGCTGAGAGTAATCTCAAAAAACTTGAAGTGGAGCAAGCGCAAGCGCTAAGAATATGTACAGGTGCATTTAGGACATCTCCTGTTGCTGCCATGCAGGTTGAAATGGGGGAAATGCCCCTGCGTATCAGAAGGATAAAATGTTTGCTTGCATATTGGATAAATTTGCAGGGGCATGAGGACTCACATCCTACAAAGGCAGTATTAAAAGAGTGCTGGGAACACTATAAGAGCAACTACAGGAGTTTAGGATGGATTGGTAATGCAAAAGCGGAGAATGCAGGCCTTCATAGCATAGATTATAGCCCAACAATCCCACATTCAAAAATCCCTTCATGGTTGTTCACAGAACCAAAAATCGACATGACCATACAAAAAGAAATAAAAGCAAAATCCAAATCAGTGAATTCACTGTATGTAGCCCAAAAACACCTTGAGAAAGTTTTAATGGACAAAACAGTGATATATACAGATGGCTCAAAAGATCCGGTGACAGGACGTACTGGTGCAGCAGCCTACATACCCTCACATAAAATAGACATCAAAAAAAGAACAACAGATCATCTATCAGTCTATACTGTTGAGCTGGTGGCAATTTTATTGGGACTCCAGTGGACGGACGCAAACAACATAAGCAATACAATAATAGCGTCAGACAGCCTATCAGCCCTCATGAGTATTAAAACAGGAAAGTCATGTAGACTAGATATTATTAATGAAATAAACCATATCCTATACAGTTTAGAAAACAGTGGTTTAAGCGTCAGTTTCGTTTGGGTTCCCGCACATGTTGGTATTGAAGGGAATGAGCATACAGATATACTAGCAAAACAGGCATTAAAAATACCAAAGGTGGATTTACAAATCACTCTAAGCAAATCGGAAGCAAAATCATTCATCAACAATCACACCCAACAAACATGGCAGGAATATTGGGACATCAATGACACAGGAAGACACCTATACAGTATACAGCAACAGGTCAAAGATGGCAGGAAAACGTTCACTACTCGAAGGGAAGAAGCCATAATCACACGACTCAGAATAGGACACACAGGATTAAACAGCACACTCCATATAATAGGCAAACACCCCACAGGACTTTGCTTTCACTGCAATAAACCGGAAACAGTACAGCATTGCATTATGGATTGCAGCCAATATTCACAGGAGAGACAAAAGCTTAGGGATTCACTTAAACAACAGAATGTAAGCTTCACATTAAAATGTATACTTGGAGGAAACTTACAACAAACATATAAACCGATACTTGTATTTCTTAAAGAAACAAATCTTACTAGCAGAATCTAAGATCAACTGTCTAATCCAGAACCACACTCCAGTTCAGCAGGTGGCGGTAATGCACCTTTCAGCTGGTTTGCCAACCGCCAAAAAACTCCAAAGAAGAAGAAGAAGCTAACGTCGTAGTTTTCGCTCCATTCTTTGAATCTCTTCTGTGTGGTGGAAATGTCCGGGTTAAGAATAGAGGAGGAGCAGCAGAGAGCAGGTTGGTTTTCCTTCTTTTAACGTGTTTCCTGTCAATGTTTTAGGCAGCGAAGCCTTTAGCTTTAGCCTTTGGCTAACGCCCAGAAACAATGCAGTGCTAGCCCCAGATAGCTCCTGCTGAGAATCACGCGGGTTACTGGACTTTAAAGTTTTTGTAGGACAGGGGTTCTCAACCTTTTTCAGCCCGCGACCCTAAAAAAAGGTGTCAGAGACCGGGGACCCCCACTGTACCTGACGGTGGTTGAACAGCCAGGAACATCTTAGAATAGGTGTGTGCGGATAAGGTTTTCTACAAGGGGGGGATAAAGGGGAGGGTTTTAGGACCCAGCCAAAATGGGGGCCATGGAGGTCAGCAAAACCATGGTCCTTTGTGAAGTTAAGCTGTGAAAACCACATCTGATATTTGACCTGAATAATAAGCACTGTTATCAACAAACAGATATCTTTATTTATTCGATTTGCCTTCTTTGAATGAAATAACTTAAAAAAAAAAAAAACATAGTTGAAATGGGTTAAAAATTGCTAAAATTGGGGAGCAGGTGGCCTCGTGGTTAAAGGCGCTCCCCATGTACGTGGGCGGCCCTGGTTCGAATCCGGCCTGAGGCCCTTTACCACATGTCTCTCCCCCACTGTTGACCCTGTTTCCGACTCTATCCACTGTCCTCCCCTATCTGATAAAGGCACAAAAATGCCCAAAAATAAATCTTAAATAAGAAATTGCTAAAATTAGTAATAATGGCAAAAAAAAATGTGGAAAAGGTGGTGAAATCTGATTTTTAAAGAACATAAATGGGTTAAAAGTGGCTAAAAAACAACCAAAAATCGATCAAAGTGGCAAATATGTGGGGAAAAAAGCTAAAAGGGGATTAAGAAGTGGCTGAAATGGCTTTGAAGCACCAAAAATACGTGGAAATTATGTACAAACATGGGTTAACCTTGGTGAAAAAAGACATACCAGACATGGATCTGAGAGTCCCAAAGCTGCATAGGGAACATGTGAGACTCCTTTATACTATAAGATAAGACTTAATGGATCCCCAGAGAGGACTTTTCTGGCATTGCAGCAACACAACAGGTAGTAAAAATACAATCAAATTGAACAATATAACTAAATAAAACATAAAAAAAATAATTAAATTAAATAAGGGACAGTACGTATACTTCACATTCCTTTTCAGAGATAGTGAACAAAGTGACGTGTTTGTGTAAGTGAAATGGTACACTTGTTGGCAGCAAGTTATTTACAGAGAAGTGTTATGCCATAAACATGAGGTAGTGCAAAGAGGCCAAGTAGAATGGTATGTTACATGTGCAGTACTGCTCAAAATTATTAGTACAAGATAAACAGATAACAGCACAGTTGGTATTGTTGGATGAATATTCATATCAAGTTAATGAGTTAGTTATATATGTTGTAGTTATATATATGAATTAGTTAGTAATGCTACAGTCTGCTGGGGAGGCAGTGTAAAACACAAGGATGCAAGGCGTCTGAACAAACTGGTGAAAAAAGCTGGCTCTGTGGTTGGAATCAAGATAAACTCATTGTAAGATGTGGTAGGGAGATGCACTATGAAGAAGGTGGAGGCCATTCTGGGGAACGTGGATCATCCACTTCATAGCACCCTAAATGACCAAAAAACAACAGTGGTGGACGGCTCCTCTCTCTTTGTTGCAGGATGGAACAATATAGAAAATCTTTCATACCATCAGCAATAAGACTCTATAATTCTACCATAAATAGATGAGAGTCCAGACAAATGAATTTCACTTTGGGGATTAATAAAGTTTGTATTGTATTAAAGTGCAAATAAGTAATAATTATCAAATAGTACAGTATAACATAGTATAATATGATGTAGAATATAAAATAATATATTATTCTATACTATAATATGATATAACTTAATAAGACACTATATATGCAACAATCATTGCATGGTGAATATTAATAGTAAGTGTACTGTGAATATAGAGTAGGGGTTCAGTTTAAATGACAGTAATCGTAATATTACAGCATAGTGCATCCAGGTTGAGATTGGTAGTTTAAAGTATGACAGATATTACTGTTCAGTGCAAAGACAGACTGTGGCGCCCCCTGCTGTTGTTCAGTCTGATGGCAGTGGGAACAAAGGAGTGTCTGAAGCGCTCAGTTTTACATCTGGATGGAATGAGGCGATGGCTGAATGAGCTGCCCATCTGCCACAGCTCGTTGTGGAGGGGGTGAGAGGCTTTATTCAAGATGGAGGTGATTTTGTCCTTCGCCCTCCTCTCAGCCACTGTCTCCAGACAGTCCAGTTCTAGACCTACCACAGAGTGGGCCTTTCTCACCAGTTTGTTGAGCCTGTTGATCTCACCAGTCTTGCTGCCACCCCACCAGCACACCACAGCAAAGAAGAGAGCACTGGCCACCACAGACTGGTAAAAGATCTTCAGGAGCCTGCTGCAAACACCAAACGACCTGAGTCTCCTCAGGAAGAACATCCTGCTCTGTCCTTTCCTGTAGAGGGCGTCAGAGTTGTGAGTCCAGTCCAGTTTATTGTTTATGTAGACCCCAAGGTACTTGTACGACTCCACTCTCTCCACTTCCTCTCCCTGGATGATGACAGGAACAGGGGGGACTCCTGTTCCTCCTGTAGTCCACCACCACCTCCTTGGTTTTGCTGATAGTGAGCTTCAGGTGGTTACTGTCACACCAAGTGATGAAGCTCTCTATCAGTCCTCTGTACTCCTCGTCATCATTGCTGATACATCCAACAATGGAGGAGTCATCGGAAAACTTCTGGAGGTGTCATGATCCGGAGTTGAACTGGAAGTCTGATGTATAGAGGGTGAAGAGGAATGGTGCCAGCACAGTTCCCTGGGGTGCTCCGATGTTGCTCTCACCACCTCAGAGATGCAGCCATCAACCAGGATCCAGGCAGTGATGTTGGAGTGTAACTGCATATCCAGCTGCTTGTCCCTCAGGAGGCAGGGCTGGATGGTGTTGAAAGCACTGGAGAAGTCAAAGAACATGACTCTCACAGTGCTTCCCTGCCGCTCCAGGTGTGACAGGGCCTTGTGGGTGAGGAAGATGATGGCATCCTCCACACCGATGTGCTGCTGGTATGCAAACTGCAGAGGATTGTGGAAAGCAGTGAGCAGGGTCCTCAGGTGCTGAAGAACCAGCCTCTCAAAGGTCTTTATGACGTGTCAAGTCCAAATATTTCCGATTTTAAGCAGATATTAGTCAGTTTTTCTCCCGTTTTGGCCCGCTTCTCACAGACTTCCGTGTTTTGCAGCCCGGAGGTGAGCAGCTGAGTCGTGCGCTGGCATGACGTCAGTACAGCCCACTATTGTTGTGTGTGTAGCTCCACCTTTTTGGAATGGATAAGTAAGATTGGTACCCCTATAGAAGGGTGCCAAAAAGTGGGACGGTACGGGTCGTTTTTCTGGGACCCTTTCCAAGTTTTGATCTATGGAAACAAAAAAGCGTGCCATTCCACACTGAACTGAGCCGGACCGCTTGGTGGAAACAATCTATTTGTGACATTGAAGCACCCCTGCAGGGCCTCCTCTGTGTCCCTAGACCAAACCTTCACAGTCCTTGTGCTGGCCCTCTGCTGCTTCACCACTGACCTGTAGGTGGTCTCAAGGTGAACCAGGTTGCGGTCTGATTCCCCCGGAGGAGGGAGAGGAGTGGACCTGTATGCTCCCTTCATGTTGGCATACAGGAGGTCCAGGGTCCTGTTCTCTCTTGTTGCACAGTCCACATATTATGTAAAGTTTGTCAGGACAGGAGAGAGAGACATGATTAAAGTCCCCACTGATCAGGATGAGGGTGCTGGGGTGTTGAGTTTGCAGCCCCGTGATCACTGCGTGGATGATGTCACTCGCGCTAGCTGCAGCTGCTGAAGTTGGGATGTAGACCAGGACAGCAATGGCATGGGAAAACTCGCGGGATAGATAATAGGGTTGTAATCCCACAGCCAGAAGCTCCATGTCCATAGTGCAAGTACAGTCCTTCACACCATTTAGTAATAATAATAATAATAACTTTATTTATATAGCACTTTTAAAAGCAAGGTTTTACAAAGTGCTTTCACACTCAGAAAAACAAAGCAGCAAGACAAAACAAAACAACAAAGACAAAAGTGCACTCAAGGGGACAGAACCTAAACAAGATCAAACCAACTGTAGGTTCAGCCCAAACAACAATATTACTGAGACATTAGAAATACAAATCCATGGAAGTCATAAGAGCTTTGATATGTTTCACATGACTACACTTGAGCTGAAACATCCTGGAACATCATTAAAACAAGACATCATAAGAACCCACGGGTACCCGGCCAACACAGGAACCCAACCACAGAACCTGAGACCAAGGGGACTGAAGTTTTAAAAGGCAAGTAAAAGAGAAGCAGTAAGAACTAAAACATTAAGAGAAGTAAAATTGTAAAGGAAGAATAAGTGTAAAAGAATAGGTCCAAGGTGTGAAAATGCTAAAATGATACAAGCATCAAAGGTAAAAGCTAAAACCAGTAAGAACTGCCTAAATTAAAGACTCAAGATCATTAATATAGAAAATCAAAACAGAAGAAGTAAGAGATATTAAAACATGAATAAGAAGAGTAAAAGGTACTAAATAAGCTAAAAATCAGAAGTAGTAAAGAATTAATAGTAACAATAATAACAGTAAAACAGCAAAAATAGGTGTAATGTAACAAAAGTGAAGATAAAGGGTAAAACGATGATTGAAGGAATAGGAATGAGTAAGAAGACGACATCACATAAAAGCAAGTCTATAAAAATGAGTTTTAAGAAGTGATTTAAAAGCAGTGACTGTTTCTGTACGCCTTATTTCCTCGGGGAGGTCGTTCCAAAGTCGAGGGGCCCTGATGGAGAAGGCCCTGTCACCTTTACTTACAAGTCTCGACTTTGTAATGACCAGGAGGCCCCCACCAGAGGATCTTAGGGTGCGGGCTGGCTCATAAGGGGTTAGAAGTTCTGTAACATAAACTGGTGCCAGACCCTTTAGTGCTTTAAAAGTAATGAGTAAAATCTTAAAATCAATTCTAAAACTAACTGGAAGCCAATGTAGAGATGCTAAAATGGGGGTGATGTGATGTCGTCTGTTAAAACCGGTTAGAAGCCTAGCTGCTGCATTCTGGACAAGTTGAAGGCGGGAGAGAGATTTTTGGTTAATACCAGAGAGAAGTGAGTTGCAGTAATCTAGACGGGAGAAAATGAGGGCGTGGATGACTTTTTCCATGTCTGACTGGGAGAGGATGGGTTTTAATTTGGAGATGCTGCGTAAGTGAAAGAAGCATGACTGTGTGCTTTTATTAATATGGGCTGCAAAGGTGAAGTTAGAATCAAACTGAACTCCGAGATTTCTGGCTGTTAATTCGATATTTGATGAAAATGAACCAAGGCTGTTATTGATTACGTTTGAAGAATTTTGTAAATTGAACATGATTATTTCAGACTTGCAGGTGTTTAGTTGAAGAAAGTTCTGGGCCATCCAACAGTTAATATCAAATAGGCAGTCTTTTACAGCAGCTAGGCTTCTAGGGTCCTCAGGTCTCAGGGGCAGGTATATCTGTGTGTCGTCTGCGTAGAAGTGGAAGGAGACTTTATGATTCTGGATTATTTGACCAAGGGGCAGCATATAAATTGAAAATAAAATGGGGCCTAAAACCGAACCTTGCGGTACACCACAGGTAAGGGTAGAGGTAGAGGAGGAGTGGTTACCTATGGTGACCGCAAAGGTTCGCTCTGAAAGATAAGAATAAAACCAGCTAAGTGCAGTGTCCCTGATGCCCACCCAGTTTCTAAGACGTTCAATTAAAATATTGGGATCAACGGTATCAAAAGCTGCACTGAGATCTAAAAGAATTAAAATGGCTCCCTCCCCTCTATCTGCTGCCAAAAACAAATCATTGGTCACCTTGAGGAGGGCCGTCTCAGTGCTGTGACCTGCTCTAAAACCAGACTGGAATTTCTCAAAGAGGTTGTTGTGATACATAAAAGATAAAAGCTGAGTAGAGACCGCCTTCTCTAAAACTTTAGATAAAAAAGGAAGCTTTGAAATTGGTCTAAAATTATTAAAATCAGAGGGGTCATGGTTGGGTTTCTTTAAAAGAGGTTGGACCACAGCGTGTTTAAAAACAGAGGGGACTACACCTTCTGTCATAGAACTATTAATTATTGATAAAATACTGGGTCCAACCATGCTAAAAACCTCTTTGAGAAATTTGGTGGGAATAAAATCAAGGCTGCACGTGGCTGTTTTCATCTTGGATAAAATCTCAGATAAAAAGGACAAGGACACTGGTTCAAAACTGCTAAAATAATTAAAAACATCCCTACTTGTGTTAAAAATACGGAGTGGGGGGATGATATTATCCCTGATGTCCTTGATTTTGTTGATAAAATAAATTAAAAACTTCTCACATAAATTGTTTGAAGCATCACTAAAACAGGAAGGGGAGGGGGCGGTGATCAAGTCTAAAACCTTGAATAAAACTCGGGGGTTAGAGTGATGAGCTAAAATTAAGTTGCAATAAAAAGCTGCCCTTGCATCTTTAACTGCCCTTTGAAAGTTCTTCATCGCTTCTTTCCAGATATCTTTAAAAACTTGTAAACCTGTTTTTCTCCATTTCCTCTCCTTTCTCCTACAGTCTCTCTTTAATTCATTTAGGGACTCTGTCAACCAGGGCTGGGGTGCCTTATTTGACTCTTTGTCTTTAAAAGGGGCAACAGAGTCCAGGACAGATTTACAAGTCTGATTAAAAAGAGAGACGAGCTCTTCTGTGTTAAAACCTGGGCTAAAATCTGGGTTAAAGGCAGTTAAAGATGCAGAATCAAAAAGCTCCTTAAACTTGCTAGCAGATTTTGAATTAAAAACCCTTCTACAGACAGTAGCAGTTTCAATAAAATCTGTCTGGGATAAAACCATGTTAAATAAAATAAGTTTGTGGTCTGACACACAGATATCCTTTGTCATAAAATCATTAGGGCTGAGGCCACAGTATAAAACCAGGTCAAGTGTGTGACCTTTTGCATGTGTGGGTTCCTGGATGGCCTGGGTCAGGTTAAAAGATTCTAAAATTTCTAGAAAGTCAGCAGTCAGAGATTGTGAAGGACAACAGACATGAATGTTAAAATCCCCTAGAATAATAACCTTGTCATGTTTTGTTAAAAAGTACGATAAAAACTCAGAAAACTCCTGGATAAAAGCATTGTTAGGTCTGGGAGGTCTATAGATGATTAAAATTAAAATAGGCTCTTTTGTTCTCATGATAAAAGCAAAGTGTTCAAATGATACAATATGAATATAAAACTACTGTGTGTGATGGGAGTGCATTTAAAAATGTTTTTTTAAATGACAGCAACCCCCCCACCCCGACCAGATAGCCGGGGCTGATGAAGGTGATTAAAATCTTGGGGTGTTGCTTCTATGATAGAGCTGCAGTCTCCAGGAGTGTGCCAAGTTTCACTTAAAATAAAGAAGTCTAAGTTGTTCTGAGAGATAAAATCATGACATAAAAACGTTTTACTACTAAGTGATCTGATATTTAAGAGTCCAAAGTTCCTAGGAGCACAGGTAAAAGAGGGGCAGAGGCGGGGTAGCCGAGGTAACAGATGGATTTGAATTAAATTGGAGGGGGTGCAGGATTTGGCAGGTGGCTGGTGAAGACGTCTATGGGTGATATGAACGGGGATTGGTGCAGAACTGATATAGGGGGCGGGAGATGAAGGAGGACTGGCTGGTTTGTGGGCGGGGTTAAGGGGGGGCAGTGAGATCAGGTGACAAGGAGAGTAGAGGATTACTGAATGAGAAAAGGGGGGTGGTCAGAGTGTGGGAACATGTGCTGTTGTTGATAGACTGTCATGCAGATTGTGAATGATGAACTGCATATTGAATGTTTCCTGACAGCATTTGGCTACCCCGCCTGTTCGGATGAATGCCGTCATGTTTAAAAAGTGAGTCATTACCCCAGAATAAATTAAAATGCTCCAAAAACTTAAAACCATAGGAGGGGCAGGAGGACTGGAGCCAGGTATTCAGACTAAGAATGCAGCTGAAGCGCCCTGCTCTGCGACCTAGAGTGGGGATTGGGCCAGAGATAAAAACAGTCTTTCCTGTGTCCTTTAAAACGTTAAAAAGCAATTTAAAATCTCTTTTTGTTACCTCAGATTCCTGACGGGAAGTGTCGTTGGTTCCAACATGCAGAACTATTTTTGTGACTGAGGGGGGGAGTGAGGGGAGAAGGTGCAGGAGTTTGTCCAGGATAATGGGACAAGTGGCCCCTGGAAAGCAGTGAGTGATGGCGCTGATGAAGTGGACGTTCCTGATGATAGAGTCTCCGATGATCAGGGTGCTGGAAGGGAAGAGAGGGCGAGGAGGAGTGTGGGGGGCGTCGCGGCTACTGGATGGTGGACGGTCCGGTAGTGCAGACTTTGGCTGCGCTGATGCAGGCTGTGTGATCGGCGCCGGTGGAGAGCAGTGAAGGGTGCCTGTCCGAGGTAGATCGCCAGAGCGCCTGGAGACGGCCTCCTGTAGCAGCCGACGGCGCGTCATTCCAGACGAGGCAGGCCGAACAGTCCGGTCAGCGCTGCGTAAAGCCCGTGGGGGGGACTTTACGCGAGCGGCCGCAGTAGGAGCCAGGCCGCTAGGCTCAGATGGTGGTCTGAAGGCTGCAGAGGCAGAGGGGTGGACCAGGGCCGAGAAACGGTTGGAGAGTGAGAGCCGGGGTGATGAAGCTCTCCTAGGCGCTGGATCTGTCCTCCGCTCGCGCCATGTCACAGTCGCCCAGGTCGGCTGCGCTAGCTTCTGTGTGGAGCTGTAAGCCGGGGGAGCCAGGACCCCAGCTTCAACGCTAGCCTCAGGATGGTCCAGCGGTGGGTCAGCAACCCGATCCACAGGTGCGGCGGAGGAGAGAAGGTCCTCAGCCAGGTGCAGCAGGGGAGGATGGCAGCTCGCTTCCCCTGCGGGGCCCTCTTCCCGGTGCGGGCCTGGCTCCGCGCCGGGATACATAGAAACCACCCAGGGAAGAGTGGCTGCAGAGGCTGATACCAGCCGAGATACCAGACCTGAGGGAGAGGCTGGCTGCCCCGTAGCCTGCATAAAGCTTATATGCTTTGCCTGGGCGTTAGCGATGTTAATAAATCCATCGATCAGCTCATCCTTTTGGCGGATTTCCAGCTTTAGGCGATGAAGACTCTCCTTTAACTGCGAGTTCGTAAGTTTACAGTCCCCACACACAGCCATAACAGAAAGTTTTTAATAACTTAGTAAAATGCCCACTGTTCTGGTGTCAGGAAGAGTCGGCGTCTGTCAAACAACTTATGTCCAGATAGAGAATCCCTCGGAATAAAACTTTTTCCGAGTACAGCAACGAGGTTAAAAGAAGACTGTTAAAAGCAAAATTTAAGAACTAAGGTTAAAAACTGGATTAAAATAGCAATTTCGGAGGAGCCACTGGTGGTTAGGATTCAAAAACTGACGCATGCGCACTCAATCATGATATTAATATTCAACAAAGACGGTAAGACCCTCTCTTCTCCTCTTACCGCACTGTCTCTCCCGGTCCGCTCGGACCAGAGTGAAGCTGGTCAGATCAATGACACTGTCTGGTGTGTTCCCCGCAGCCATGTCTCCTTGAAGCAAGGTAAGCTGCTAGGGCTGAACGATTTCCAAAAATAATCGAGTTGCGACCCCCCCACCCCCTCCCAATTTTGTGAGTGTGATTTAATACTTGATTTTTATTAGGTTCCTCAACTGCTTTTTCAACAAATGCAAGCAATAAATCATTCTACATCATAACCTACAATCAGTCAGGAGCACTCATCATACATTTAACCATTTTATTGCAAAAATGGATAGACATTTTAACTTGGTGGAGAAAGCTCTGCTCTAAAGATGCTCCCAGGGTGACTTTTCAGGGAGTGCATGGCTAGAAACCCCTGTATGAATAGGAACATAAATGACGATGTGCATTGAAAACAGAGAAATAGTTTAGAAGCAATCAAGCCACAGTGGCATGAATCTGAATATGAGGGTGCAACAAGCCTTAAGCTTTAAAGGAGGCGGCTGGGGTGGGGGAGGTGAAGCTAGTTATAATATTGACAGCAGCTGGGAGTATGAACTAATGCAAGGCTTCATCAGTATCAGATAAAATGAACTAGTTATTTCTGCTCATATTGCAAATTTAATTCTCATTGCTTTATTGAAGGGGATTATCATTTTATGTCATTCATTTTGACTAAAACAAAACATACATAAAACATGAAAAGGAGGATTCTTGTAAACCATTTTAAAAAAACGTTACACTTGAATCATTGCATAATGTGTAAAGAATCTCTGCTGCTGCAAAAAATTTATGTATCAAAGTGCTAATTTGACAGA
Source organism: Cheilinus undulatus (assembly GCF_018320785.1). NCBI lineage: Eukaryota > Metazoa > Chordata > Actinopteri > Labriformes > Labridae > Cheilinus > Cheilinus undulatus. Next base: position 2,296,430 of record NC_054878.1, read on the forward strand.
TTTCAAGTTAAAGTAATATTGCAACTTATGCGATGTGTAAATTGCAGCAGTCCGTATTGGGATTTAATCTAATTTGCGGTTAATTTCCCAGCCTTATAAGCTACACTCCTTGTAGACCCGCTGGCTGTTCACCAAGGCCGTCAGTTTGTCAGTTTTGTTTGCGAGTGACCTCACGTTCCCCATAAAGACCGATGGCAGAAAGGTTTAACTCTCCTGTCCCTCTCCCTCCTCCCTCTGACTTTAACTCAGGCTTTTTCCCTCGGTGGTATCCTTCCCATATTTCCTCTGGGAAACATGCAGTGTGACACCCTGCTCCATGTTTGAAGCGCAGGAATTCCTCCCGGGTGTAGACTAACATTCAAACTAGGGATTCACGATTATTATCGGCATCGATAAATTATAGGCCAATATTGCATATATTTTACATATTTTAATTTTCCAAGTAATAAAATATTAACTGATAAAATCCACCGATAATAAAGGCATTTGTTTTCTTTCTCACAAGACTACACATTCCGAAACAGTAGGTGGTGCCGCAGTACCAGACTCGCTGTTAACCACCAGAGAAGAAGAGGAAGCAGCTTCAGGGCCGTCTATGCTCAGTGCTAAGAGGCACTGAGGCTAGCAACCACACTGCGGTACTGGTGGAGTGATTACGGTGGAGGATAAACCTGCAAAGATCCCGAAGAGTGGAACACAGTCCTCGAGTTTTAGCACAACGGATCTTATATGTCATGTAAAAGTCTTATCCTAACGACGTTAAAACGAAGCGACAGTAGCCGCTAGCGTTAGCCGCGGGCATTAGGACCTAGACAACGGTTAAGAGGAGGCAGAAAGCTGATTGAGCAGGCACTGGAAACTGCAGAAAGTATGTCAGAGCCAAAAGGCAATGCTAATAATGACAAAATCAGTCTGACAATCTCCTGATCCACCACAGCTTTCATAGACATATCCCTGCCTGCTCTGTTTGATGTGATTTCATTCAGTCTGATCGACATTATGAACAGAAGTTTAGCCACAGACCACGGTGTAATTTACATTCTTAACCTATCTCTGATATGGCTTATGTCGATGCATATTTTTAATCTTTATGTAAAACATCAGCTCCATTTCTGACTTATGCAGCAAAAAAGAGACCCCCAAGCATCTCCATTTGTTAAGCATGACAGCCTGTTATCATTTGGTTTTTATGTCTGATTTGACATAAGTCAGCTGAATTCTTGTTTAGTTGATTGAAATATCAGATTTGACCACTTGTCAAGATACTTAAATTTATTTCAAGAGAAAAGGGGAAATATCTGTTAGAATTAGTTATAAATATCTTTGCACACTACATATTAACCCCTTCTTACCCCAGATGTGCATAAATACATGAAATAAACTTATTTTTAAAATCAGCAATTGAAAAAAAAAATTATCTGTTCTTATTGGTTATCGGCCATTAGAGTAGGAAATTATCAGTTATTGGTATCGATTCAAAAAAAATACTGATCGTGCATCACTAATTCAAACTGAAAAAAGTCCTGAATAAAAGCACAAAATGTCCGCAACTTAACCACAACTAAAACGCTGCAGCACTTTGAACGGATTTGGATGGACACAAAAATAGTGTAGAATAAATTCCAGAAGATAGCAAAATGCGATAAAAAGAAAAAAGGTCGTAGCTGCTTCAATGGGCTGCCGACTCTCTCAGCGCCCGGAAGTAGTTGTGGTTACTATGTATTTGTGGATGTCTATGATAGAATATCTCATATTCTACCATTTTTTGGCAGATTGTTTAGGTAGAAATTCCATAAATGTTGAGTAGGGAGTCTCCACCATCTCTTTATCCTGATGAATCCCTGGCTTAGGCTCGAGGTTGGATGTAAAACACCAACAAAAATAAATAAAACTCTTTCATTGGGTCTTTTATAGATTACAGGATCTCATTAAAGGTTAATTTGCATCAAGGTTATAAAAGTTTGGGATTTTTCATTAGTGTTTATTTTTATTAGTTTTGACTGGTGCTTTGTTTGTTTAGTTTTATTTTTCAAAAATGCTTTGTTTTAGTTTAGTTTTTATCAGTTTTAGTGTTAGTTTTAGTTTTTTTTATGGATAGATGTCGGGGCTGAGTGAATGTCATACATTTTAATAACATATTCAAACAGGCTACTCATCACTTTTCATTTTATTTACTTAAAGGTGATGATTGAATACAACTCCAGACATAAAACTACCACTGTGTGAAGTCTTACCCAATCAATTCAGTCCATTTTACTCTCCTCAGACGTGGGTGTAGGTGCCAGTCAGTATGGTTGTGTCAAAGACTAAAACTAAGGATATTTTGTCTCCATTTTTATTTTATTTTAGTTTTGTAAGCGCACTATACAGTTTCAGTTAGTTTTTGTTTTTTGGTAAAGCTTAGTTTTTTAGTTTCAGTTAACTAAATTGATTTTTGAATTTTAGTTTTAGTTAGTTTTAGTTAACTATAATAACCTTGGTTTGCACACTACTGTAACAAATACTATTTGCATTTTCTTGACTATGTTGTCACATTTTTATCTTACAATCTGCACCTATATGTTTTTTCATATTAACATATTTTTGTGATTTTCCATAAGACCTGTTTAATTTTTACTTATTTTGTGCTGCAGATGCCAAACAGCTAATGGTGAGTGAAGAAGAACAGCAGGTGTGGAGCCCCATTATGGACCAGAAAAGCACTCAGACCCCACAAATCAAAAAGGAAGAGGAGGACCTGTGGAGCAGTCAGGAGGGAGAGCAGTTTCAAGGACTGGAGGAGGCTGACACCACCATGTTTCCCTTCAACGCTGTTTCTTTAAAAAGTGAGGACGATGAGGAGAAACCTCAGCCCTTACAGCTTCATCAGAGACAAATGGAACAGATGGATACTGGAGCTGATGGAGAGGACTGCGGAGCAGCAGAACCAGGCAGGAACTCAGATCCAGAGACACATTTACAACCTGAGACTGAGGACAAGACTGAAGAGTCTTCAGAAGCTGAGACTGATGACAGTGAAGATTGGGCAGACAGCACAGATCATCGGGCAGGTTTAAACTCTGAGCAGAATATTAAAAAAAAGAGACAAACGGCTGTTAAAAAATCACATTGCTGCTCTATCTGCAGTAGAAGATATAAAAGGAAACGCGATCTGACCAAACACCAAAGAATTCACACTGGAGAGAAACCGTTCAGCTGCTTAGTGTGCAGTAAAAGTTTCACCCAAAAAGGACATTTGACCAATCACATGTTAGTTCACACAGAAGAGGCACCCTTCAGCTGCTCTGTGTGCAGTAAAACATTTAAACACAAGTCTAATCTGACCCGTCACATAGCATACCACAGAGGTAAGAAACCCTTCTTCTGTCATGTTTTTGAGCAAAGGTTCTCTTGGTATAAACAGTTTAAAAAGCACAAGTGTGTTGGGGGTCATGAAAGCAAAACTAAGAAGAAACAAGAGGCAGAAACAGGAGCTGAGGGACATGACTGTGGTGCAGCAAAACCAGCCAGGAGCTCAGGTCCAGTGAGACATGTACAACCAGAGACTGAAGACTCAAGAACCAGAGACAGAGGATAAGTATGATTGGAGGGAGGCCAAAGAACATCAGTTAGGTTTAAACCATCTAGAAATCATTAACAACATGACGACTACGAATGATGCTAGATCCTATAGCTGCTCTGAATGTGGAAAGAGATATATAAAAAAGGCAATCTTACCACACACTTAAGGATTCACACAGGAGATAAACCTTTTAGCTGCTGTGACTGTGGAAAAAGATTTGACCAAAAAGAAAGTTTGAGCAGACACGTATTGGTTCACACAAGAGAGAAACCCTACAGCTTCTCTGTGTGTAGTAAAAGTTTTAATTAAAAATCATCTCTGACCAGACACAGGGTAATTCATACAGGAGAGAAACCTTTCAGCTGTTCCAATTGTGATAGAAGATTTCGTTATAAAGGAAAGCTGACTGAACACATGAGAAGTCATGATGAGTTAGACCAGAAGCCCTTACAAGAGGTGAATACAACATACCCGGGGTACTTTTTACTAATCCAGCTTCAGTGATTCCTCTCACAATGCAACCAAGACTCTTTAAGAATGTTTGGATCAAAAAGGGGTCAGCAGTATTCAACCAGTCACAATCATGAGCAAGTGTGCTGTCAACTGATTATGCTATTTTACAGAGTTAAACCTGCTTGACGAGGAGGATGCTCCTGCTTCATCCCTGGATGGATCATCATCATCGGATAATGATGATGATGAGGTGGAGAATGGAACCCATGTACCAGGGGCAGAGGACATTTCAGAGGAAGAGGAGGGGATGGAGGTGGATGGGGGAGAAGGCGAGTCTTGCCACGCCTGGTTATCCCGAAGCGGCGTTACCTGGTCCCCGACTGAGGAGGAGACGCTGCGTTACAAGGCCACAGGGATTTCGCATTCTGGGGTCACCCACTACGCTGCCAGCCGCATCACTGATTTGGAGGACAGTTTTTCCTTTTTTATCACTGAGGAGATCATTGATATTATTGTCCAGCAGACAAACCGCAAGGGAGAAAGGAAAGGGGGTGGGTGGAAGGAGGTTGACAGGGTGGAGCTGAGGGCATACCTGGGGCTACTCCTGCTGGCTGGGGTGCACCGCTCCAGGGGGGAGGCCACCAGCAGCCTCTGGGATGAAAACACAGGCAGGCCAATCTTCAGGGCTACCATGTCCCTAAAGCGCTTCATCAACCTGAGCTGCATGATCCGGTTCGATGACCGACTGACCAGACAGGCACGCCGCCTAGAGGAAACGGACAAGCTGGCCCCCCTCCGGGATGTTTGGGACCAGTGGGTGGTCCGACTCCCTCTTGCCTTCAACCCCAGGGAGAATGTATGTGTTGACACGCAGCTGGTGGGATTTCAGGGGCGCTGCAGCTTCAAACAGCACATCCCCTCCAAGCCAGCCAAGTACGGACTGAAGCTGTGGGCTTTGTGTGATGTCTCCACATCGTATGTGTGGGGTATGCAACCCTACCTGGGTAAGCCTACACCAGGGAGGCAGCAGGGGAAGAGGGTCGTGCTGGAGCTGACAGAGGGGCTGAGTGGCCACACCGTTTCAACTGACGACTTTTTCACCTCATATGACCTCGGGATGGAGCTGCTGGAGAGAAAACTGGCCTTGGTGGGAACAGTGCAGCAAAACAGGCCAGAGCTGCCCCCCCAGCTGCTGGACTTAAAGGGGCGTCAGGTGCTGTCATCACTCTTCGCTTTTACCCCCAAGATGACGGCTGTCAGCTATGTCCCCAAGCGGGGCGGCAACATGCTTCTTCTGAGCACGAAGCATCGCGAGGCGAAGGTGTCACAGGAGCAGAACAAGATGCCACAAATCATCTTAGACTACAACTGCTGCAAGGGGGTGGTGGATAACTTGGATAAGGTTGGCTGTTTATTCATAATCTTTTATGAATTATTTTATAGTATATTCCTTTTATTTATTTTGTGTTCTATTTATTCTTTGCATTAATTTATTGCATTTGTGTCAGATAAAGAATGGATGATGGCTGAAGTGTTGCAGATGGTTGCTGTAGTTTATTCATTACATTTGATCTCTTATGTTTTTTCAGCTTGTGGAAATGTACAGCTGCCGCCGAATGACCCGCCGCTGGCCCATGGCGCTCTTTGGCAACATTCTGGATGTGAGCGCCTACAACGCGCTGGTGCTATGGCTTGAGGTGAAGCCCGATTGGAACCAGGGCAAAAACTTGCGGCGGCTCTTCCTGCAGGAGCTTGGGAGCTGCCTTGTAAGGCCGGCTATGGCACGCCACCTACCGCTTACTCCAAGTGCAGCAGTGATGGTGGAGGCGGCACAGCGTGCTGCTGACCAAGGCCCAGCTGGAGCAGAGGAGCCCAGGGCAAAGAGGAAGTGCCATCTCTGCCGTGGCAAGAGAAGTTTGTTCTCCAGGAGCTGCTCCAAATGTGGACAGGCTGTCTGCAAGGAGCACACAGTTTCGATTTGCTCTGCTTGCATGAACTAACACACACACCCACACATTGTTCTGTTTTCTTATTCCAGTGTTTTTAATAAAGGATATTTCTATGGCAGTCTTTGTTGGAGCTTTTTTTTTGTGCATTAGGGCAAAAGGTTTAACATTTGTTATATAATATGGCATAAAATGAAACAAAATCGATGTTGATGCGGATTTTTGACACTGCCAGGCTCAGATACCTGCCTCTCTCTCTCTCTCTCTCTCACACACACACACACACACACACACACACACTCACACGAAATATATGGAATGGAAAATTATTCTTTTTCTGTTTTTTTTTTTTGTCTTATTTGGCATTTTAGGGGTTACATTTTAGAAAAAAGGAAAATTTGCTATGTATGGTGAGGACTGAAGCTAAAAATAGTATCCATAAAAAATTGAATTATTTGTTATTTGTTCATTTTTCTATGGCTGTCTTTATTGGAACATTTTTTGTGCGTTAGGGGAAAAAGCGTAACACATGTCCTAGGGTTGTAGAACTGTTAAAGTGTGAATAGCATGAATGTGTGAAGACAAACCTGACTTTGTTGTAATATTTTCCCTTAAATTAATTCTTTGTACAACCATACTCATGACACTATATGGCAGTCTAAGGTGTCAAATTTCAGCTGCAGTGTAGAGCTTATCAACCCTGTTTCCAAGAAAATCTGAGATGTTTTATCAAATGTAAAATAACACAAAGCCAACATCTCAAAAAATAAAACAGAAATTTCTTTGCTTTTGGAGAACAATTGCTCATTTTAAGTTTAATACCAGTCACAAGTTTAAAAATAACAGACAGCAGTGGTTCCTACAAACTGGCAATACTTGGGTGGTTAAAAATGTTTCATTACATACATGTCCAATTGTCATTTATATGTTACACTCCCAATGCGGCCTTGCATATATGGATAAAACCACGATTAACTGAAAACAGGGGTGTCAAACTCAATCACAGCAGGGGCCGGATTCTGGATTCAGGACTAACCTGAGGGCCTTACAGGGAACCTTTTTAACCATAAACTGTCAACCTTGTTTCACCGGTAATAAAATATGAAATTAATACCTAGCACTGATGATAAATAATTTTGACATTTAAAAAGTTAAAAAGATCAGTTTGAAGGCTGACAATCTAAGAAAAGTAAATTTATTAGTTTGAAAAGGTCAAAACATGAAATTGAAAAAGAATACAATAACGTTAGGCTGATCTCCGCGACGTCACTTGAATTTTCTTTTTCTACTTTGCCATTGTTTTACTGTGTTTTTCATGTGTTATGTGAAATTCAATTGAAATAACTACAAAACTGCTAAGGACATTTGTTGGTATTTGCGAGGCCCACTTTAGTATAATATAGTTTAAATTTAGAAGCCAGTAGTCAGTCTAAAGAGTTTGAATGACAGCCACCCGATCAAGTAACCTGAGAGGGGCCCGCCACCCTCTGGCCAGATTATTCCCCTACACAAGAGGTCAAAAGTTAGCCTCTTTGTTGGAAGCCCAGTTATTATTTACAGAGGTTTTTTACTATTATAAGCTGTTCTATGCTTTTTGTTTGTAGTCGTTCATTGTTCTGGGGGAAATGTGTGTATCAGAGAGATCTCTGGTTAAAATATGCATAACGAAGTATTTAAGGTTATCACCCTCAATGTTAATGGCTTGACAAGTCCTATCAAGAGGGGCAAAATGATATCAAAAGCAAAAAAGAAAAGGAAAAAATGATATTCTGGCAAGAAACTCACTTAAATCTTGAACATGAAAAAATACAGAAGATGGGCTTTAGACATACTTACTATTCATATTTTAAAACAGGACACAATAGGGGTGTGGCCATTTTAATACCTAATTCAGTCAGCTTTGAACTCCTGTCAGAAATTAAAGATAAGGAGAGTAGGTATATCTAGCCTTGCAAAGCAGATGGATACGCCCGTTTCCTTGTTTTTCACTGCCAAATCCATCTTGCAAAGCTCCCATCCAAACCGTTTGGGCCTGGTTATAAAGTGACAGAACCAATCAGCGACGAGGGGCAGTACTTTCAGGTGCAGCAGAATCGTGATGTAAACAAGCAGCAGCAAGAGCTGGTGCAGTTATGGAGGAAGAGATAAGTCAACCCTTTAAGCCCCTGAGGTGCTGCAGCTGGGATTAAATTACTAATGTACTGTAGCGTTCTCTTTCGTAAAGCAGCCAAGAGGCTACTTAACCTTTGTTTGGGCTTTATGTTCCAAATTTACACAGGCTACTGTGGACCATAGCCAGCGCCAAAACAATGAATCTACAGCCTCTGAATCTCAATCTCTGACATGCAGCTTGAAACTCATCAACGAAGACACACACAGACACAGATGTGGACTCATACAGGACACATGCACCTGCCTCTGCATATGCTCTCAACCAATCACAAAGCTAGATCACATAACAGTAAGGTATACGAAACCAAGCAGCAACCTCCAGTCCTGAAAAATGAAGCAAATGCGGAAGTGCAAAAAAATTGCAATACCGCGAGTGTCCACTTGATGCTGGCTGCAGGAAGACCAGCAGTCCTGTCTGGAAACCTGTTAAACAGCCGGTTTTTACACCAGAAGTAAACTGGTTACCAGTCTCGTTCAACAAAACCAAATGTGTCTCATTAGCTAGTGTCTTATTGTGCTCTCACTGTACAGGGGGTGAATTTTTTTGTACCACAATCGTTTGGATTAAATTCAGGATAAACCTCACTCTCTAATTGGTGCATCTCATTTGATTGACAGATAGCTCGACAGGCAGAGGCTACGTTTCAGTGAACCAGAAGGCTCGCTAGCAGGCTGACAGGAATTCGTGCTTAGTGGGCGGGCCATTAAGTTGATCCAAAGTTAGGTAGAGACCGCGATTTCAATATGGAAGCCTCCGTAGATTGGCTTCAAGAGCCGTTTGAGTCCAACTAGTGTAAGCAATTCTTTCTACAGTCTATGTACGGAACACTGCCGAACATGATGCATTCACTGACATTACGGAAAACAGTAACTGTCATAAGAGAATCTACTACACAAAAGAACATGTCAACAACGACTTAGTCTGTTTCAGTACTGATAAACTTTAGCCAGTCTGATGAAAGGGTCTGGGACTAGATGTACAATTTAACACTGGTCATTCATGGCTCCCCCACCAGATTATGTCTTTAAACTGTAATTGTCATTCAAGCATTTCACCAACACCAGATCGACGACTGTTTACCTTCAGGTGGAACACCTGAGGCCTGTACGACGAAGCTGTGTTTTCTCTTATCGAGATAACTTCAGGATGAACCCTGGATTTTCTGTACGACGAAGCTGGTTCACTTCTTACTGGGATAAATCACCGCGGTAACTTAGGCTGAACGGCTAACCTGCTCTGGAGCAGGTTATGTTCTGGATAAGAGATGAGCGAGTATAAAAGCACCGCCTCCTGACCAATCAGTTCTCTTGGAATATGGCCTGCCCATTCTTAGAAGAGCCTGGTTGGTGCACGGAAAAAGAGAAGAGCGCTTGGGAGAGAAAGAATCTTTAGGGATAGACGATAATTAATTCCGGTTATTTCATCCATACAGCAGAGACAGTGTGAAGAAATAAAGCCTTGTCATCCGCCGCTATGTTTTTGTATTTGATCTTCTGTTCCCAAGTCTTTTTTTGCTCCACTAGGATTGCATCTGAAATAATGGGGTTAATAATAATGGTCACACATTATGTCCTTTGCACACTGGGTCTGATTATTTCGTCCGAATTTTTTCGCACGTTAAAAAGGAAAATCGAGCTCATGTTCTAATCCAGGTTGCACACTGACGCTGAAATTTTCATCCGTCATTTTTTTTCGGAACTGACTCGATTTTATGCGAAACTTTGCATCAGTCCAAGTCATTTAAATGGGTGAGTGATGATTTAAAACAGTGTCAACTGCTTCCTCCTTGCTTGCTTACCCTCACCGGACCCCTCCTCCCTCTCTCTCACCCTGAAACCTCACTTTAAACACCAAAGATTGCTCAGTTATTATGTGGATATAAACCATGGAAGTATAACACAGGGGTTCTTAACCTTTTCGACCTCGGGGCCCAACCTTTCCAGTACAGAGGGACCCGGGGCCCATTTAAAGGTACAATGTGTAAAATTTGGCATTTTAGCGACATCTAGCGTCCAGATTTTAGAATGAGCCGATGTGTTACCAAAACGTCACATCACTAAGAGATGAGAGCCTGTGAAGACCAAAAAGGATCATGAGCCGGACATCAATTACAGCAGTGACGAGGTGAGGGTTTATTCATTCATTTTTGTAACCACTGTTTTATAGATTACAGGTCAGTCTTCTTCTCCACCTGCCTTCCAGGTAGCTTTCAGGACCGGCGGGCAGGTTCGTATTTAAAAATCGCGTTTCGCTCTTTCTGTCCCCAAAACTACCACTGTGTGAAGTCTTAACCAATCAATTCAGTCAATTTTACTCTCCTCAGACGTGGGTGTAGGTGCCAGTCAGTATGGTTGTGTGAAAGACTAAAACTAAGGATATTTTGTCTCTATTTTTATTTTTATTTCAGTTAGTTTTGTAAGCACACTATACAGTTTGTTAGTTTTCTTTTTTTTTTTTTTTTGGTAAAGCTTAGTTTTTATTCAGTTTCAGTTAACTAAATTGATTTTTGAATTTTAGTTGTAGTTATTTAGTTTTAGTTAAATATAACAACCTTGCTCCCAACTCTGTGGGAACAGTTTGGGGATGGCCCCTTCCTGTCCCAACATGACTGTGCACCAGTACAAAAAGCAAGGTCCGTAAAGACATGGATGAGAGAGTTTGGTGTGGATGAACCTGACAGGTCTGCACAGAGTCCTGACCTCAACCAAATAGAACACCTTTGGGATGAATTAGAGCGGAGACTGAGAGCCAGGCCTTCTTGTCCAACATCAGTGTGTGACCTCACAAATGTGCTTCTGGAAGAATGGCCAGAAATTCCCATAAACACACTCCTAAATCTTGTGGAAAGCCCTCCCAGAGAGTTGAAGCTGTTATAGCTGCAAAGGGTGGACCGACGCCCTATTAAACGCTATGGATTAAGAATGGGATGTCACTTAAGTTCATATGCAAGTCAAGGCAGGTGAGCGAATACTTTTGGCAATATAGTGTATATTTGGACTGCTCAGTGGTTACATTAAAATTGCAAGAATTATACAAATAAAAAAATTAAGACTGTGTCTTCTTCCACACTTTATTATACAACTAACATATCCTCGTTCATTTGATCAATGGTCACTTTATTATTATCATTATTATTTTTGCTTTTTTACAGTAGGGTTTCCTTTCACCTGGGCTAACCATATTAGTGAGTGTCTCTCTAGCCGGAGTTCCTGGCTGGCACCTCCACATCAGCTTGTTTCTGTAGCCTGCTTTCCAACACACTTGTGCCTTTTTAACTGTGAAAGCCATGAGAATTTTAGGTCACAAACAGAGCAGCTGAGCGGTTTCTCTCCTGTGTGAACCAACATGTGTCTGGTAAGATGTTCTTTCCGTAAAAAACTTTTACTGCAGTCAGAGCAGCTAAAGGGTTTTTCTCCTGTGTGAATTCTGATGTGCTGTATCAGATTTTGCCTTGTTTTGAAGGCTGCAGCACAAATGGAGCAGCTGAAGGGTTTTTCTCCGGTATGAATTTTTATGATTTCTTTCAATTGTTGTTTATTTTTCAAAGTTTTACTGAGCTCAGTGCAGTGGAAGTATTTCCGCTTCTTGTGGACCATCATGTGTGTGTTCAAATTTCTTTTTACATTAAATGTTTTATTGCAAACAGAGCAGATGAAGGGTTTCTCTCCTGTGTGAACCAGCATGTGTGTGGTCAGATTTCCTTTCCGCATAAATCTTTTACCGCAGTCTGAGCAGATGAAGGGTTTCTCTCCTGTGTGAACCCTCATGTGTTGTGTAAGATGCTGTTTTGTTTTGAAAGTTTTATGGCAAACAGAGCAGCTGAAGGGTTTCTCTCCTGTGTGAATTCGTACGTGTCCTTTAAGATGCTGTTTTGTTTTGAATGTTTTACTGCACCGAAAGCAGCTGAAGGGTCTCTCTCCCGTGTGCACTAAAGAGTGTGCTATTAGACTACTCTTCTGGGTGAATCTTTGGCTGCAAAGAGAGCAACTGAAGGGTTTCTCTCCTGTGTGAATTCTCAAGTGTTGAGCCAGATTTTGTTTTGAATTGAAAGCTTTATGGCACTCACAGCAGCTATGTTTTCTCTTATGAGTGTTAAGTCTCCTGTTTTTATTTTTTTCCATAGTCTGATGTTCTCTGTTGTCTGCCCAATCTTCACTGTCATCAGTCTCAGCTTCTGAAGAGTCTTCAGTCCTGTGCTCAGTCTCAGGTTGAAAATGTGTCTCTGGATCTGTGTTCCTGCCTGGTTCTGCTCCTTTGCAATCCTCTCCATCAGCTTCTATTTCCATCTGTTCACTTTGTTTTTGAGAAAACTGTGCGACCTGAAGCTTTTCTTCCTCATCCTCTCTTTTTACAGTGACAATGTCCAATGGGAACTTGGTGGTGTTGTCCCTCTTTAGTCCTTGAAGCTGCGCTCCCTCCTGACTGCTCCACAGTTCCTCCTGTTCCTTTTTAATGTGTGGGAGCTCAGTGTCCTTCTGGTCCAGACTGGAGCTCCACTCCTCCTGCTCTTCTTTATTCACTAACAACTGCCGGACATCTGCAGAGCAGGGTAAATAAAAAGCACTGGATGTTAAAATCGATCACTAAATGTTGAAGAAAATCTGAAAAACTAAAGTCAGTTATATTTTTCTCCATAGCTTGTGACTGCTGTTGAGTTTACTTCAGTCAGAATTTCATAAACTGTCAGAATTTGATCCTTCTGTGTTTTGCTCTATTCAGCATTGGGAGGGACATCACTCAAGACAAAAATGTTTGATTTGTTGAAGATTAGATTTGAGAAAATGGACCACTGATTAGCAGACATGCATTCTTCAGGATGAAGTGAATATGAAAATCTGAGCCTATTCAGATGTTAAAATAAAAATTTAGAGGGAGGATGACGAGATGGCTGGCTGACTGGCTGGACTTTTTGTGTCCCAACAGTGACAGAAAATTTCCTTTGACTAGCCTAAAACAATAAACACAGCTTACATAAAGACATATTTAAAGGGTTACTTCAACATTTTGGCAAATTCGCCCATTGCCATAATTCCTGTAGTCTTAAGTAATAGGTTTGTTTCCTTTAGTTGCTGGTGCAAGCTGTTTCTAGATCTGGGGGGACCGTTAAACCAGCTGCACCGCTAACCCTATGTTAGCAGACGGACTCAAACTCATCAAATACACAATCCAACAACTCCAAAACACCCTCGTGGACAAGTTGTGACCTGCACATTCATCACGCTATAAAATAATAATGTATAATTATGTAACATTACGACACATGAAGCAAATACTCGAAACTATTTCTTGAGTGAACCACTGGGCGGAGTGACACAGTGCAGCAGCCATTTGCATTTAACTTTAAAACATCTCCGGCTCATAATGTTCCACGATTATTTCATAGCCTGGTGAATGTACAGGTCATGACTTGTCCACAAGAGTGTCTTGGAGTTGTTGGATTGTGTGTTTGATGAGTTTGCTGAGGGAAAGCAAAAATTCCGTCCGCTAACATAGGGTTAGCGGTGCAGCTGGTTTAACGGTCCCCCCAGATCTAGAAACAGCTTGCACCGGCAACTAAAGGAAATGAACCTATTACTTAAGACTATAGGAATTATGGCAACGGGCGAATTTGCCACAATGTTGAAGTAACCCTTTAACAAAGTAGGCATTCCTTTCTTGGACCCAAACCTGACAAAAATACATTTACTTATCTCACTTTTTGAAGATCAGGCTGATGGATCTTTGTGTTTTAGATGTTACAGCCAATGTTATTATAGTTAACTAAAACAAACTAACTAAAATTCAAAAATCATTTTCGTTAACTAAAACTAAATAAAAATTAAGCAACCAAAAAACAAAAACTAACTAAAACTGTATAGTGACTTACAACTGACTAACTGAAATAAAAAAAAAAAAAAAAAGAGAGAGATAAAGTATCCTTAGTTTTAGTCTTCGACACAACCAAACTGACTGGCACCTACACCAGAGTCTGGAGATTGAAAATGACCTGATCTGATTGCCTGCCCCCCCCCCCCCCCCACACACACACACACAAAGGCACAATGAACTGCATTTAACAGTGAAATAAACAGGGTATAAAGCATTTACAGGTTAACAACTATTTACATTTAAAATAAAGTTCAAAACAAAATTTGAAAATTTCTACAGATAATATGGTGATGATGATGTGTGTTCACCTTTTTTAAATTAGATATGAGGTTTAAAGTATCTTTATAACATCTAAAGTCTATCATAGTAACGATAGTGAAGTTTGGGGGGGACTTTGAGAATCTGGCTTTATTTCTGTGAATTAAGCCTCCTAAAATAGCGAAATTCAAAGATTTATTTTTCAAAATCAATTTTTTTGGTAATGTATTTTGGTCATATTTCGGTGGTTTACTTTGTTTGGTTCTATACAAATGTATTTAAATCTACACCTGACCAAATAAAACTGTTGTAGACGGACAGCGATAAAAAAGAAAACTGTCTGAGGCTCTTTACCACAAAAAGAGTGATTAACATCTATGTCTGCAAACTAAGAAATCTTTATAGTACAAGGAACAATATTTTATTTTTTTTTTATTATTAGATTTTCATCAACAGAGTTCATCCGACATGTACATTAAAAAAAACAGCCTCTGAAGAGTCAATAAGGTCAGTAAACTCTGTGGTTTTCTTATAAGGAGCTAGCTGAAGCTAACACTGAGCTGTGTCCCTAAGTGCTGCAGCTAAGGGCTAAAGCTAAAGGCTAAAGCTAACGGATCTAATCGATGAAACATTAGCAGGAAACAATTTTACTTCAGTGTAAAGAAACCCACCTGCTCGCTGTGGTTTCTCTTCTCTTCCAAGCACAGACATTTTCCACACATTTAGACAGTCAAAGAAACGCTGCCAGCTTAAACTGCATCACTCTGCTAACCTACGATGCTAACACATGCTAAACGTCCGCTAGACTTCTTCTTCTTCGCTGTTTTCTGAGGCGGTTAGAATCCAAAGCTTACATTACCGCCCCCTCTGGTGTTGTCCTCCACTTCTTCTTTTTATTGTGGTTAAATGGCGGGCTTGTTGCCCTCCAGTCTCGGCCAGTCCTAATGAAGACCCCCTAAGTTCTTGAATCTGATTGTTTGACAATCCTCCGAGGGCTGAGCTCATCTCAAACTTTTCTCTTCAGTCAACTTTCATAAATCTGATTTTATTTTATTTGATTTAACCTTTGACTTAATCTATTTTGATTTAACCAGATAAAGACCCATTGAGATTGGGATCTCAATGGGATTGGTGGGGGTTACTGACTACCCGGGCCCACAGTAGAGAGGGGCCCTTTAGATGCCTGTATGGAAGCCCATTTGGGTCAAATAAAAAAGAAAACAATGTGAAAGTACAGCAATTCTTGAAAAAACAATCTTATGTCATCATTTTGAAATAAAAGGTCATAATTATAAGATTAAAAAAGTCATGATAATGGGTTAAAAAGTCAGAATTAAAGGAAAAAAGTAATAATGAGATACAAAGTCAAGATTATGAATTTAAAAGTAAAAATTATGACATATAAATTTATAATTGACTAAATGACTTTGTATCTTTTAATTGTGATTTTTTAAAATCTTATAATTTTACATTTTAATCTAATTATTATGACTTTAGATTGTTTTTTCCCTTCTGCATTTTTCTTTTTTAAGTGGCAGAAATGGGCTTCCATATGCCTACAATGAAAAGTGTGTTTTTATTTAATTTTTCTTAATATTTAGTGTCATTACTGTATTCAAAGTGACTGAATGAATCAGTCAACAGACTGAAAGTTGTATCAAATAAAGAAAAATACAATTCTGGGGGGCCTCTCTCCTAAAAATGTCCAGATAGTGTGGTCCAGCACTGCAAAATAATGCAAGTGAATTTCATTTGGCCACAGTAAAAAATGCTCAAAAATTGGGAAATTATGGTTAAAAAAACATTAAAATGTAAATATACTTGCAAAGATGATGCAACATAAGTTGCTTTGCTAGCCGGCTATGGGGGGCCCTGTGTAATATTCTTTCAAGGGGCCCTAAATCCCTAGCTAGTCAGTCTGAAGAGTATTCCATGCAGAGGGTGCAGCAAAACTGAACGCTCTTTTCCCCTTTTCAGTCCTGACATGAGGAACAAGCAGGTGGAAAGTATCACAAGAACGCAAGGCGTAGTGGCTTTTAGTTGTTTGAAGAAGAGAACATAAATAAGAAGGAACCAAGCCAAGAAGAGCCTCGTAAATCAGAGTCAGCCAGTGAGTGTACCTGCAAGCCCTCAGAGAAGGCCAGCCAGATTTAGCAAAGAGTTCAGAGTGATGCGTGAGGCCACTCAAGATTATGACTCAAACTTATGATTTGACTTTTCATCTCATACTTTTACCTTTCAAATCATAATTTGGACTATATACATCACATTTATATCTTTTAGGTTCCCAGTTTTAAATTTTAGGTCATATTTGGACCTTTTCAACTCCTTACTTTGGCTTTTAAATTCCGCAGTTTGATTTTTTAAAACATGATTTCAAATACTTTCTCATGTTTTGACATTTGAAATGAATAATTCTTACTTTTTATATCATATTTTGACCTTTTACACTCCCAATTTTGAATTTAAGTCATATTTTTAACTTTTTAAGTCATCATTTTAAATTCTAGCTCATACTTTGACATTTTCAACCCCTAATTTTTGGCTTTTTAATCCAATATTTGGACCAATCAGACTCACAATTTAAAATTTTAAGTCATATTTGGACTTTTTAAACTTATGATTTTAACTTTCTCCTCACATACAGTCGCTACAAAAAGTATGTGAATCCTTTGAGATTTCTTGGATTTCTGCATAAATTGGTCATCAAATGTGTTCCGATCTTCATCTAATTCACAACAATAGACAAACACAGTCTGCTTAAACTAATACTGCACAAAAAATGATATGTTTTCATATTTTTTTTTATTTTTAACAAAAACATGTAAACATTCACAGTGCAGGGTGGAAAAAGTATGTGACCCCTAGGCTAAGGACTTCTCCAAGAGCTAATTGGAGTCAGGAGTCAGCCAACCTGGAGTCCAATCAGTGTGATGAGATTGGATGTGTTGGTTAAAGCTGCCCTGCCCTATAAAAGACACACACCAGTTTTGAGTTTGCTGTTCTCAAGAAGCATTGCCTGATGTGAACCATGCCTGGCACAAAAGAGCTCTCAGAAGACCTACGATCAAATATTGTTAACTTGCATGAAGTTGGAAAGGTTTACAAAAGTATCTCTAAAAGTCTTGATGTTCATGTGTCCACGGTAAGACAGACTGTCTACAAATGGAGAAAGTTCAGCACTGTTGCTACTCTCCCTAGGCGTGGTCGTCCTGTAAAGATGACTGCAAAAACACAGCACAGTGCTCAATGAGGTGAAGAAGACTCCTAGAGTGTCAGCGAAAGACTTACAGAAATCTCTGGCACATGCTAACATTTGTGTTGACAAATCTACAATAAGTAAAACATTAAACAAGAATGGAGTTCATGGGAGGACACCATGGAGGAAGCCACTGCTATCCCAAAAACACATTGCTGCACATTTGAAGTTTACAAAAGAGCACCTGGATGTTCCACAGCACTACTGGCAAAATATTCTGTCCATAGATGGAACCAAAATTGAGTTGTTTGGAAGGAACACACAACGCTATGTGTGGAGAAAAAAAGGCACAGCACACCAACATCAAAACCTCATTCCAACTGTGAAATATGGTGGAGGGGCCATCATGGTTTGGGGCTGCTTTGCTGCCTCAGGGCCTGGACAGATTGCTGTCATTGACAGAAAAATGAATTCCCAATTTTATCAAGACATTTTGCAGAAAAACTTAAGACCATCTGTCCACCAACTGAAGCTCAACAGAGGATGGGTGATGCAACAGGACAACGACCCAAAGCATAGAAGTAAATCAACAACAGAATGGCTTCAACAGAAGAAAATACGCCTTCTGGAGTGGCCCAGTCAGAGTCCTGACCTCAACTCGATTGAGATGCTGTGGCATGACCTCAAGAGAGCGATGCACACCAGACATCTGAGTAATATTGCTGAACTGAAACAGTTTTGTAAAGAGGAATGGTCCAAAATTCCTCCTGACCGTTGTGCAGGTCTGATCTGCAACTACAGAAAAGTTTGGTTGAGGTTATTGCTGCCAAAGGAGGGTCAACCAGTCATTAGCCTAGGGGTTCACATACTTTTTCCACCCTGCACTGTGAATGTTTACATGGTTTGTTCAATAAAAACATGAAAACATATCATTTTTTGTGCAGTATTAGTTTAAGCAGACTCAAGCAGAGCACATTTGATGACCAATTTATGCAGAAACCCAAGAAATATCAAAGGGTTCACATACTTTTTCTAGTGACTGTATATGTTCTTTAAAACATTATTTTTCTATCTTTAATGTTGTGTACTGATCTTTTAAACTAATAAATTGGAATTTTTATCTCAGATTTGAGCCTTTGAACTTTTTGAATTTCCAGATGATTTATCTGGTGCTGTTTCTTTTCACATTTTATTACTAGTGAAAATGAGGTTGACAGTTATGGTTAAATTTTGACCCTGTTAGGCCCTCAGGTTAGACCTAAATCCAGAAACCAACCCCTGCTGTAGACATTTGGCTGAAGCAGTCATGTAAAGAACATCACCATAATCAAGCAATGGTAGAAAAGTTGACGATACAAAATGTTTACGAGCTCTGAGGGAGAAGCAGGATTCATTTCTAGAACAGAAACCAATGTGCGCTTTGAACGAAAGCTCATGATTAATAAGAAAACCCAGATATTTATAGTTACAGACTAGCTCATTTGGTACACTTTGTGAATTTAAGACTGAAAGGATGTTCCCTGGTAACTCACTAGAAAACGCCATGAGTTTGGTTTTGTACGCAGATAAAACCAATTCAACTTTTTTAAAGGCAGACTGTAAAAACTCACAAGCCTGCATAATCGAGGATGGCCAACAATAAATAATGGTATCATCAGCATACAAAATAGGTCCTGAGACTGAACCTTGGGGCACGCCTTTGGAGACCTCCAGAAAAGACGGTGGGACCAGCCACCTGAACACACTGGGTTCTCTTAGACAGAAAACTGGAAAACCATGATGCTGTATTTTTGATAAGCTAGTCTGGTGAAGCAGACAGTGCTTAACAAATGTATTAGACCACCTGTCATATTTGACTCAAAGACCATCCAGCATCATGAAGTGCTTTAAATGTGGACTTCCATTTTCAGTGAGCTCTCCACGTTTTACCATTTTGAACAGGAATGAGGAATTTGTGGCAGACAGGTGATTCCTGCTGCACAGCAGAGTAATGAGAGGGAGGGGGGGTGGTGCAGCAGAGGAGAGGGTGTTAATTGTAGACACCTGTGAGCTGAGTGAGGAGAAGAGGGGAGACAATGGATTTCTGGAAGAAGGGTGAAAGAACAGAAGGAGTGCAAATACAGAAAAACTAGTAAAAAGAAGTGATTTATCTGCTAAAAACCAGAACAGAAATCTCAAAGAAAGTCCAGAGTGGTTGAAATACGTATTAGCTTTTACTTTGGAGCCTTCAAAAAGTGGGAATCTGAACTCCTGGAGCAGTGTGAGATCCTGTGTCTGTGGCCGGATTACCCTCCAGTCTTGGATGTTAAGACTCTTCTAACTGCAAGTTACCCTTTACCTTCTCTCCCACATCTATCTTTCACTTTCCCATATACCCTGACTTTCACACACATCCACCATTTTGGTTTTGGCTGAAGAGGCCTTGACCAGTGGACATTGGGTTTTGATTTTGTTTGAACTTAGGGAATATTTTATTCGATTTTGCTTGAACCTTGGGGGGAGGGGGGGCATTTGAATCATGGACTGTTTGCGCTTGAGAACCTCTTGAATTATGGACTGTTTGCGCTGGAGGAACGTTTCATTTAATTTTGCATGAACTTTTGGGGGGAGGGACATTTGATTTGTGGTCTGATGAACCTTTGGGAACACTGAAATTGTTTTGTTTGTGCTGTGGGGCATTTGAATCATATTGAACTGTTGGGACAATTGGAGTCATTCCCTGAATGAACTGATTTATGTTGTGAATTGATGAAATGCATTGAGAAATCTGCCTTAATTGAAAAACGTTGTGTTGTTGTACTGTTAATCGTGTCCTTAAAGGATTTTTGAGTTCTGTTGCCCTGAAATTTGGTTAAAAGCAAAGACAAAAAGAGACATAACTGATTCTTGGCCTTCATTCCTTTTGTAGTAGAACTGTTATTTTCTTTAGGCCTTAAATATTTTTTCTCCACCCTGACTTTTAAATGATAGACTTAATTGTCTGTCTGGCACCCAGTTAAATTAACATAATATATATTTTTTCTGGCCTTTAGTTACACTACAAATTTCAAACTGAATTCACCCAAATTTGGCTCACTGGGCTTCTCTGAGAAGTCAGAAATGAATCAAGCATAACATTCAACCACTAAAACTCATTTTTCTCCTCAGGAATGCAAGTAAATAACTATAATTTGACATATTAATCAAGAAATATTAATGTGCTTTACTATTTTTTTCAGTTTTTTGTAAATCAGTAAATTTGAAAATTCATGGATAACAGTAATAATTATATTTTAGCATTAAAATATCATTTGGGTTAAAGAGCTTCTACAATTGGTGTTTTAACCATTGCAGAAACATGAAAAATGATTTTGGTAATTACCAGTGCTGTTAATTTAGGGCAGCTGTGGCCTAAACCTTACTTTGGGTGGTCTAATAAATTTGTTAAGCACTGTATTTCCAATGTATTTTTGATATTTGTATGTCTCAAATGTATATTAAACTAAAAAAACTCACTGAATACCCCACATATCTGCATTTTGAGTACATTTCAGCTCTTTATCTCAGCAGGAGACCGCCATGTTTTGATCCACTCTGATAGAGTGACGTCACGGTTCCACAGCGCTCCTCTCCGTTGCCAGCAGAAACCGTTCAGCTGGTTTTTCTGCTTGCAGCTGTTGCTGACATGAGTTTGCTGTGTGTTGGTTTTGTCTCCCTGCTGTCAAAGCTCTGTCATTCCTCCTAAGTTTTACCTCAATAAACCTCCCTACAAGTGACTGGATTCAGTGTATAGTGGAAGTGTGCCGGGAGCTTTTCAAAATAAAAGTGTTATGTACATACAAATGCTAAAGTGGACTTTTACTTTGAAAGGCGCAAATTGGAAGTGCTTTCGTATTGTATTTATCTGAACCATGTGGAAACAGAAAGCTTCATAAAGAAGAGAAGTTTAGGGAACAACTTTATTAAACAGACGCATTTTAGTTCTTGGCCTTCATCTGGTTCATCAAGAAATGGATTTCAAACATTTTCTACCCATGTGGATGTACATATTTGCTACAACATGGTAAATATGTCTCTGTATTCATCATTTTCCTGTCTAGATTGACAGATAACTGCTCGTGGTGCAAACATAAAATAGAAGAGACCTCAAATTTTACAATTCTCCGTGCGTGAAATGTGCTGTTTCATAGATGCAACCCTAACACTGGCTGCCAGTCTGAAACAGGTTACTGAAGAGGAACGGTGAGGATCACCGCGGGAACTGTGACACCACGGACCACAACATGGCGGCATCCTGGTGAATTTATGAACTCAAATTACTCAAAACGCAGACATCTTGTGAGTTTTTTAGTTCAATATGTATATGAGAGATACAAATATCTTTCCAACAAGATGAACTTGCCTCATCATGCAGGGTTCCTTTTAAGAGTAGCTGTAATTGTGCTATGTTGCTTCTTAAAACCAGATTGAAAAGGTGAGGAAATGTTATTTGTACCAAGAAAATCCTTCAGCTGATCACTGACTATTCATTCAAACACATTAGCCATGATACACAGTTTGGAAATAGGCCTGTAATTATTAACATCTGACAGTTTGCCCCCTTTAACAGAGGAAGAGCAAAAGCAGACTTCCAGATTTGGAATTTTGCTACTGGTAAAACTTCAGAAAGAGGATCCGCAATGAAATCAGCAGCCAGTTTCAGAAAAAAAGGGTCTGGGTTATCAGGACCAGCTGCTTTTCTGGTGTCCAGTTTGGATAAAGTTCTCTGAACCAGGCCAACAGTTGTCTGCAGAGTCTCTCCCATCTCAGCTGCTGAACTCCTTCAGAGCAGTCATAGGTGTCTTGGTGGCCTCTCTCACTAGTCTCCTTCTTGCACCCTCACTCAGTTTGTGAGGACGGTCTAAACTTGACAGATTTACACGTGACATATGCCTTGATGATGGATTTTACTGAACTCTGGGTTATTTCTAACCTTGGAAATGTTTTTGTATCTGTCTCCTGACTTAGACTTTTCAAGAACCTTTTCACTGAGATGCTTGGAGTGTTCTTTTGTCTTCATGATGTAATGGTAGCCAGGAATACTGATTAACCAGACACAGGTGTCTTTCTACTGCAATCACTGAGACACATTCACCGCACTCAGGTGATCTCCATTTCACTAACTGTCAGTCACTTAAAACAAGTGAATATTTATGCAGTCACTTATTTTACATTACAGATTTTTGTTTTATTGACATTGCTTTGTAGAAATCTGTTTGCACGTTGACATTAAATATTTCTGTGTGAATTTTGTGTCAAAAAGCCCAGTTACACTGACCATGATTGATTTATAAAGTCAGTAAAAGGGTGTAACATCCAGGGGGCTGAATACCTTCTTCAGAGAGATCAATGCTCCTAGTGAAGATTTTACGGGCCACAGTGATAATTTTGGCAGTTATTTTTAATTTTAGTTTTAGACTTTAAATGAAATGCAGTCACATTTTCGTCATTTCTACCCTTTTTAGTTTTAGTGTAGTTTTAGTCCATAAAAAGTCCTCACATTTTAGTCTTTACTTTTAGTCCAAGCATTTATTCTCTTGCTTAAATCTGGTACCAAATCATGGTAGTGTGTTCTCTGCACTCTGCCAAACCTGGGGTCCCTGCTTTCTACAGCTGAGAGGCAGAATAGATACAGATGCATTGTTTTTGACAGATTTACGCACAGTGGAGAAAAATCACAGATTTTGAACTTAAAACTTATGGCGCTTTTCCACTACACAGTTCCAGCCCTACTCTATTCGACTCTACTCGGTTTGGGTATCTTTTCCACCAGCCCTAGTACCTACTCACAGTGGGTGGGGTCGTCATAACACAGCTGCGTGAAACTGCGTTCACATCATTTTGTACGCGACACAAACACCAATGACCAATCAGTGACCGGCAGTCGGTCGATATCACCTTTTAGTATCGGCTCAGCTCGCTTGGAACCAGAGCAGAGAAGGTACTAAAAAATAGTATCTGTTACGAGGTACCACGCCCGTGGAAACGCAACACAAACCGAGTAGAGTCGAGTCAAGTTGAGTAGAGTAGGGCTAAGACGAGCCGGTGGAAAAGGGCCAATAGTTTATGTCAGTTTTAGTCATCACAGATCTATTTTTGTTAGTCTTAGTCTAGTTTATGTCATGGAAAAAAGGCTGTCGATGAATAGTTTTAGTCAACGAAATTAACACTGCGGGGCCACAATTACAGACAGCATTTGCAGTGCTGATTATAAGAAAAGAACATTTAAGTGACTCTGTGGATGCCTGATTAAAACAAATTTTATAACTGTGGTTCATTAATTGTATTTTGTGGACCTACAAACACCCTCTGAGTAATATATGCACCTGGAAAAAAAATAAAAGTTAATGATTAACTCATTGGAAAGTATGGAAAGTATGTTTAATGTAAAATTGCTGCCAATATATATATATATATATATATTTTTTTTTTTTCAGTGTGGTGTCTATTGAGGTCGTCCTTTAGCAAAACTCTTCCTCCTTTCATAAGCGAACTAACCTAAGAAACAAAATACACTTGTGAAATACCAACCTGCCAAGCTATGAAAGTATGAATAATTACAGAATTTCATGTAAAATAAGGAAGCATGGTAACATAAGCAACTACACTGAGCTATATGATGTTTCTAAGAAGTCAATAATGAAGAGCAAATTTATATCAGAATTGATCTAAGACAGAAAAACACCAATATGGAAACAAAAGGCTTTGGAGTTTTTACAAGGCCAAACTAAAAACTACACATCTCTCTAACTCTAAATAACATAAATCATGTAAAATAGAAATAAAATAATAAATCTGGTCCTCCTGTCACAACACAAACCCTTAGAATCAAGACTATTAGAGGGAAAAGACAGAGAACCCCCATCTACTGCTAAAAGTCTACCACTAACTAAGCACAGCATATCTTGCACAAAATAATCAGTCAAACAACACCGTGTGGTTTGAAGTCAGGAGCAGAGTGAAAGGCTGGAGCACTGAATAAATTAGTTTATCTTCAGCTCCCTCTATCAGTTTCTGAGCCAATCAGTCTCTGAGAAAATCAGTCCTCATCATCTTCACTGTCCCCAGTCTCAGACCCAGAAGATTCCTTATGGTTGACCTCAGTCTCTGGTTGTAAATGTCTCTGTGGATCTGAGCTCCTGGCTGGTTCTGCTCCTCCACCAGCTCCTGTTTGTGCCTCTCCGTTCTCCTCAATCAGGTTTTGATGAGTCTCCGAAGCCTTAACACACTTGTGTTTTTTAACTGTTTGTGATGAGGAAAGTTTTGGCCTCAAAGATTGCAGCTGAAGTGAAGTAACATGTGCTTGGTCAGATGTGCTTGTTGTTTAAATAGTTTACCACATTCAGCACAACCAAAGGGGTTCCTCCGATGATATAACGTGTTTGGTGAGATGTGGACTTTGACAAAAGAATTTACCACACTCAGAGCACACGAAAGGTTTTCCTCCTCTGTGATTTGCCATATGAATGTTTAGAGTATCCCTTGAGCAAAAACTTTTCCCACAATCAGAGCAGCTGAAGGGTTTCTCTCCTGTGTGAAGTGGCATATGACGGGTCAAATGATTCTTCTGTGCAAACTTTTTACCACACTCAGAGCAGCTGAAGGGTTTCTCTCCTGTGTGAATACGCATGTGTGTTTTTAAAGATGCTTTGTAAGGGAATCTTTTACTGCACACAGAGCAGCTGAAGGGTTTCTCTCCTGTGTGAAGTGGCATATGACGGGTCAAATGATTCTTCTGTGCAAACTTTTTACCACACTCAGAGCAGCTGAAGGGTTTCTCTCCTGTGTGAATACGCATGTGTGTTTTTAAAGATGCTTTGTAAGGGAATCTTTTACTGCACACAGAGCAGCTGAAGGGTTTCTCTCCCATGTGAATTCTCATGTGCTTGTCATATCTCACTTTCAATTTAAATATTTTGCCACACTCAGAACAATCATGTGAGGACTTATGGCTCTTTCCTTTCCAATTTTTAATAGCCTCCTGGAGGCATGAAATTGGTACAACTTGCCTGTGCTTCCACAGAATATAACCGCTGAAAGTCACAGACTGAGGAGAATATCTAGGCCTGACTTTAGTCTCTGGTAGTAAATGTCTCTCTTGATCTAAGTTCCTGGCTGGTTTTGCTCCTCCACAGTTCTCTCCAACAGCTCCTTTTCCCATATGTTCAGTTTCGGTCTGATGATGCTGTGAGGACTGTAGTTTCTTGTTATCACCTTCAGTTGTTAAAGAGAAAGGAATGAAAGGAAACTTGCTTGTAGCTGGACTGATCCAGACTTGTTTCAGCTGATCTTCCATGCTAAATGATGGCTTTGTTCCTCCCTATTAACACCCCCATGCACCTCATTGTGAATTGTCATATTCTGGCTTATACGTCCTTTTAATGTCAGCTGATTCTCGAATCTTGGTCCACCTAAAAGTTTCCATCCTCTGTGGTTGTTTTGGTGGGTCTCAGGCAGGTCATTGTTGTTAGATTTGTCAACAGAGTCAGAGTAGAAAAAAAATGTTGCACCTGACTGATGTTCTCTGTCCTCCCTCCAATCATCTCTCTCTTCAGTCTCAGCTTCAAAGAAGTCTTCAGTCTTGGCCTTAGTCTTCAGTTGCAAATGTTTATGCTGTCTATGAGAAATCTGTGAGGACTGAGGTTTCTCTTCATTATCTTCACTCTTCAGAGAGAAAGGAGTGAAAGGAAATGTGGTGTTATCATCCTCCTCTGGTCCTTGAAGCTGCTCTCCCCCCTGACTCCTCCACAGATCCTCCTGTTCCTCTTTAATGTTTGGGGGCCAAGAGTCCTCCTGGTCCAGACTGGGATCCCACTTCTGCTGCTCTTCTTTACTCACCATTAGCTGCTGGACATCTGCAATAGAAAAGACAGGCAAATCAATGAGGGCTGTGAGATAGAGGTAAGCTGGTCCATAGGATGATCACTCACAAAAGAGTATTATTATGCAGGCCATTGTTCTATTTATGTTCTCCAGTGTATTCTGCACGATGGAAAGAAAACGAGAATATGGTGTTAGAAGGAATACCTATGGAAGCTCTTATTGTTGATGATGGTTTTTTTTAGAATTGTTAGATTTGGTGATTGAGACAAGTTTGTCTCTATTGACTTTGCTACGCTAAAGAATTAAGAATGAATGGAAGGATAGGTGAGTGAGTGAGTGACTGAGTGAATGAATGAGGGTGGGGGTGGGTGAGAGGGGTTTGGGATAAGGAGTGACACAGGAACATTATGGTGTTTATTAAAGGAGAGGAGGTGGGGGTAGGACTACTCCTTTTTTGGACTCATGAAAAACTTTGTGGGATGGACTGTGACTTGTTTTATCATTGCTTTATTTTTTTATTGTTTGTTTGTCCAAAATAAATAAATAAATGAATTACTAAATAAGTTGCTCAACATGAACAATCCTTGGATCCAAGGATATTATAGTTAACTAAAACTAACTAAATAAGTAAAACTAAAATTCAAAAATCATTTAGTTAACTGAAACTAAATAAAAACTAAGCTTCACCAAACACCCCCCTGAAAACTAACGAAAACATAGATAGTATAGTGTGCTTACAAAACGAACTAAAATAAAATAAAAAATGGAGACAAAATATCCTCAGCTTTAGTCTTTGACACGACCATACTGACTGGCACCTACACCAGAGTCTAGGGAGAGTAAAGTTGCCTGAATTGACTGGTTAAGACTTCATACAGTGGCAGTTTTATGTCTGGAGTTGGATTCAAACATCATCTTTCAACAAATAAAATGAAAAGTGAAGAGAAGCCTGTTTTACTGTGTTTTAAAAAATGTATGATTTTCACTCAGCCCCGACATCTATCCGAAAAAACTAAAACTAACAAAACCAAAACTGAAACGAAGCATTTTTGTCAAATAAAAACTAAACTAAACTAACAAACCAGCAGTAAAAACTAATGAGAAGTAAACTGAAATTGAAAAAAGAAAGTAAAGACGAAATAAAAATAAAAACTATTTAAAAAATCCAAAACTATGATAACCTTGCTTGGATCCATGTATGGATAAAAAACAGTAAAATTATAAATTATACGTGATTCAAAAGAACCGCTGCAGTTGTGTGCCTACGATACAGAATTGATCCCAAACAGATCTGATAGTAGAAAAAAAGGTCATTCCTTGTGATTTTATTGTTTTTTTATTAGTTATGCCCTGAACTATTATAAAGGGGTTTTTAACCTAATCCTTGACTCGAGCGAGTGTGCCTGAAGGTAGCCCTGGTGGCTTCTCCCTTTCTTACGCATCATTCTTCAAGAGCACCTGGCTTTTACCTGGAGGTTACTACACAACCAGAGCACACACTACACCTCTCCTTTCCCTGAGATCTGACGGTAGATTTTAAAAATGGATCACTGAAGGTCTTACCAATTACTACTCTTTTACTCATGCCAACATTTCGGATTCCTTAAGAAAAAAAAAAACAGCCAAAAGTTTTCTATAGCTGAATATTCTATATAGCTGAATAGCTGAATATTCTACAAATGGCGTCCTTTCTGTCCCTCATCCTGTAGCTTTTGCCAGTCACTAATAATTTGAGTTTTTTTTATCAACACTTTAGTCTCTGATTTACTAAAATCCACATTCATAGTCTTATCTTGCCTAAGGGCCTGGTTGGCTAGATGATCAGCCGTTTCATTTCCCTCAATCCCCTGATGTGCTGGAACCCACATGAACCTGACATCCAACTGTAATTTCATATCAAACATCTGCTCTGCTTTGGGATGACATGGAGTGTAAGGATACCACTGCTGAGAGAGTCTGAACACACTGTTACCTGTTCTGTTGTGTTCTGTTCTGTCCAGTGTAAAGCCATCACTACTGCCAACATCTCAGCTGTATATACTGATAAATTATCCAGTGTTCTTTCATGAACATTTGTTTAACTTTGGTCTGACAAAACCAAGACCAGTGCTCCCATTCTCAGTGTTCTTTGATCCATCTGGTTAAATAGGTGTATGAAGTCTGTGTTTTTTATTCTGTGTAGTGGAAAATGTATTTTCTTCATATTCATATAATCCATTTGTTTCACATCTGATGCTTTGCTGACATGGAACTTCTAGGTTGTGAGACATCAGATAAGAAACCACCAACACTTAACGGTGGCTCACAGAGAAAACTGTGTAAGATAGGAACAGCTTGTCCTGACTTGTTTTCACATTCACAGAGGAAGTTGTACGACATGAGGACAACTTTCTAACGAATCTTACTTTTGCAGAAGTAGAGCAGAATGCAGAAATGGTGCCGACTAAGATCAACACCCATGCAGATGTCACTCCACCTATGAAATACTGTGTTTGAACGCTGCAGATATTTTTATCCAATGACAATTCTTTATTATGTTAAACAGCATTTATCCTTGTCCTGTAATCTATAAAAAGGGACCACAGTCTGGCAGGACTCTCCCCTCAGCTGTCTGATGTGATTGTTGTTGTGAGACTCCTCTTCTTGCCAGAATAACTTTCTAATAAACTCATGATAAAGACACCTCTGACTTGAGCTCTCTTTGCTTGTATCCTGAATCTGAGAAAACATTCACAACACACTGTATCAGCTTTGGTCAACACTCATATTATCAAGTTATGACAGATGACCTGATTGTCCCATCCCTGAATGCAACACTGTGGCTGTACCATTTTATTCTTAAACCAGTCTCAAATGTCACATGTCAGTTATAGCTCAGCTATACTTAGCAAAATTGATCAAACCATTAAAAAACCTAATTTAATCACAGGTAAATGTAGGTTGTTGTTCTGATAAAGTGCAATGTGTGCAAAGAAAAATAAATAAAATCCACATTTCAATGGGTTAGTTGGCCAAAAATTGGATAAAAGTGGCAAAAATATCACCAAAAATGGTGAAAATTGGTTAAAGAGGTAAAAAAAATCTGGCGTATTAAGTGGTATAAGGTGATCAAAAAAATGGCTGAAATGGACTTAAGGTAGCAAAAAATATGTAAAAATTTAGTGAAATGGGTTGAAAAATTAATATGAACTGGCAAAAAGGGTTAGCTGAGGCAGAACTAGACAGAAATGGGTTAAACTGAAAAAAATGGGCATATCAAATTGTGAAATGTGATGTAAAAATTGGTTAAGAGGAGTTGATAGTGGCAATAATGGGCCAGCAGAGCCAACAATAGTGTTGCAAGATTTGGTTTAGAAGTGGCAAAAACAGGCAGAAAAAAAGTGGTGGAAAGGGTTTAAAACTGACAAAAATGGATTTAAGTGGCAAAAATGTGTTAAATCTGGCAAATTTGGAGGGAAAAATTGATGACATACTAGAAAATATTCCTAGTTTTTTTAAGGCATCTGGAGACCCCCCTCTCACTGTCTCAGGGTCCCGATCCCAGTGTTGAGAACCCCTGCTCTATGGACAAACACTAACATTTGTATTAAGGCTGTTATATTCAGCTATTGTTAAGGTTATTTTAAATATACCATGTATTTCATGGCTTTGACAAAATAAATTAACAAGAAAATAATGTGGAAACAAAATCAAAGTTTGATGACAAAATAAAGAGACATTTCTATCCTCAAATAAGGAGATCATTATCACACAGCCAGGATACAATTAAAACTGTAGGAGTTTAACCTGAAAACTTTATCTTACCCTTAAGACTGAATCTATTGCCACACTCAGAGCAGCTGAAGGGTCTCTCTCCTGTGTGAACTCTAAAATGCCTGATCAGATCTTTATTGCTTTGGAATCTTTTACTGCACTCAGAGCAGCTGAAAGTGTCATCATTGAAGTGAGTTCTCATGTGGGTCTGCATGTTAACTTTCTGTGTAAATTTCTTAAAGCAAACAGAGCAGCTGAAAGGTTCTTGTCCTGTATGGGATCTCATGTGTTGTGTCAGAATATTTTTTGTATTAAATGTTTTTCCACACTCAGAGCAGCTAAAGGGTTTCTCCCTTGAACTTTGTTCCCGTAGCTGAGCCAAAACGGAGATTTTCAGTATTCTCAACGTGTTCCTGGGGTTTGTGTCAAAGCGTATAGAAGGTTAATAATGTGTAGTGTTGTGGGGGCTGCAGTGCAGTGTTTAACTCATTGGCTGCCAATGACGTCTATCGACGTCAATTAGATTTATTAACAGGGCGGGCTAGGAGGTGGTCTGGTGGACCTTGTGTATAAAGCTCATGCTGGTATCTGCATTAAAATGAGGAAGAACGGAGTAGACAGAGAGAAGACAGAGGATTGGAAAGAAGATGATTAAAATGTAATCTAGTTTTTGTTGGACATTCAAAATCCAGGATATTTCTCTCCTGTGGGTAAATCTGTCAAAATGCAGTGCAGCTATACCTCTACTGCCTCTCAGCTGTAGAAAGCAGGGACCCCAGGTTAGACAAACCATGAACTGGTTTGTTCACTGATAGGTGTTATCACCGATCACCCACAGAAGGTCTCAGGACTGAAGAACAGTTAAA